>NC_067475.1:107679414-108047996 GCF_947179515.1 Apodemus sylvaticus
ACAGTAGAAAGACTGCTTTAGAGTAGCTTCGCTACTTGGTTGTGTGACTTCATGGAAATCAGTGAACTCCATGTGGCCATGTCTTCTTGTCAGAATAACTGTAACCGACTGTGCCACTGTGATAAGGGAAGCCTAGAGGGGCTTGGGCCAGCTTTACCCAGGGTAACTGGCACAGTGGGCATCCAGTAACTCTGGTTGTTTTCTCTCTTTCCTTAAAATTTTAAAGTAAAAATAAGCAAACCGGTTCAATTAAGCTCTGCATCTTTAAAAAGTACTAAAGATAATACAGGACAGCACCCAGTGACAAAGCACTCCAGTCATCAATAATGAAGGCACTGTTCCCTCCTTAATCAACACCCTCCGCTCCATGTTAATCCTTTTATTAGTATGGGAGTTTGTGCTTTGCATTTGTTGATTCCGATGCAAACTTACTTTAAGATAACTGTCCCACAGCTGAAACCAATTTTTTTTAATGCTTCTGAATTTAAGGTTAGGCTTATGCAACAAACTGTTTTTACTGAAACAAGTGAAATTTTACATTTAATCTACTAGTTTTAGTCTCACACAACACAAATATGTTGCTCATTGTTCAACCTTAGGATTTAGGAAAACACATTTTAAAACTATTCTGTGGATATGTAAATGCAGTGACTACATGGAGAAAATTATATGGGCATGATCCAGGAGACATGCACATGAAGAAGGAGGATATAGAGTATGGAGAGTGCCGGGCAGGCAACAGGACAGAAAGGAGAAAACTCAGTGAACCGAGGGACAGGAGCTGAGAAAAACTGAAAATGCTGTTTCTGAGGTATTTTTAATACTTATTTTAAAAACCTACTAATAATTGGAAATAAAACAGTATGTTAGATAGAAGGTAGGTAAATTTAGATGTACAAGAAGGTCAAAATTATATTCTCGATGTTTTTCATTTAACCTGAAAGAAAAGGATTGCTATGACTTGTATAGCCAGAATCTAAAAAACCATACTGTCAGGCTTCCAAATGGTAACAATAGGAAAGATGAAATTGCCCAGTGAGACCTGGGTAAACTCTAGAATAGGGAGGCAATGAACAAATTACAGAGGTGCCACTTCAGAGCTGCTCCAGCCTCCTTTGGCAACATTGGATTTCTAGTAAGGCTCCTCCCTCAAACTTGAACTAGAACCTTTTTTATTGCAGTGGTTAAAACAAAGCACTTTGGGACTGCAGAGACATGTTTTTGAAGTACTTTCTTGACGAGAAAATCTGATTGAGAAACCAACATTTTTCTATTGAAACTTAATACCCTTTTTTTTTCCAGCTGATATATATTTTCCCAAAATAAGATTGTTAATGTCACTGGCCACCAAGACATGTGGTTTCTCACTTCCAAATGTTTTCTTATGTCTAGTTATTCATCTAATGCTACTCATAATATATTATGTGACATTAATATAGTTTAAATTTTATTTTTTAATTGCCTTCATGTATATATGTGCATTGTGTGTGTAGGGGACATGGAAACCCAAAGGGCATCAGGTCCCCTGGAACTACAATTACAGATGACTTTGAGTCATCGTGTGGGTACTGAGAACTATATGATAATTTTAAGTTGTACCATTTAGTGGTAGGAGATTGATAACAGTCTATATGATTCACTTGTAAGAAAAATATATTTTGTCCAAACCTTTTAACACCCATATATAAATCCTTCAATTTCTTTTGTAAAGATGAATGTGCATTCAATTAACACTAGGAATTATTTTATGTGATTTTGCAAGTGTAGAGAAAAAAATCAATGCAACTAAATCAGATGGCATTGAAGCTCCTATGTAAGTATTTCTTTATAGCTTATTTGCTTCCATGGAGGACCTTTATAAGTTTGCAAGAGTACCTGCACTCTAAAAAGAAATGCTAGGTTTCTTACCATCAGCATTATTGACAATTAGGGCCATATATAAATATTGTTGTATGGGTTGTAGTACTACAGGATGTTGGACTGTACCAGACTATCATGCCCAGCTGGGGACAGCAGTGACCATCATTAGGATAATCACCAGTTGAAAGACAAACACTTATTTATACCCAGTGAAATATAATGAAGGCTTTATTAGTCAGCTAGGGATACGATAAGAAAAATATCACAGACTGGGTCATTTAGACAGAAATTAATTTTCTCAGTTTTAGAAGCTCAAAAACAAAGATGAAGGTCCTATACCCAGTTTTCAATCAGAACTCTCCTCATGGGGTTCCTTTGTCTTTGCTTCCATATCTACTCCCTTAGTGTGCCTAGAAACAGGAAGGAGAAAGGGAGGGAAGAAGGAAGGGAGAAAGGGAGGAATGGGGGAGGTAGACAGAGACACTACCACTGTAATCTTACTTGTAATTCTTCTTGTCACGGACTCTATTGGATTATAGTTCTAGTCTTCTGCAGTGGTTAATCATCGTTCTACTCCTAAGAATCTCATTTGCAAATCTACCTTGAGATTAAGACTTTGGTCCATTGGTTCTTCATGGACAATAGCTGATAGTCTAAAGAGAGCTCTATGTAGTCTACACATTTTACCATTTTAAATGGAGGGGGTGATTCTGGAAATTTCCTCAAACACAAAGTACTAAGTCTACACTGAAAAACTCAAAGGAAAAGGGGCATGCGGCTGATCAGTTATTCCCTCTAATTTAGTCAGTTACTAAGAGCTGCAACTTTTAAAAACCTTGAAAGCATGAATGAATGGGTTTCAATATTTATTTTTGTTGTACATTTCTATAAAACAGTCTAAAAGTTAAGACATTTACTAGAGGCTAGTGAGAGATAAATCATATCTCAACTTCTTATAGTTAGTTTACCATAGATCCAAAATATGTATTCAGCTGAAATGGAATGTACTGGGAATTTATGCTTTCTTCTCCTTTGGTCCCATGGCAAGCTCTTATTCTCTCCTTCTCCCTCCCCCCCCCTCTCTCTCTCTCACACACACACACACACACATACAAACACACACACAGTCTGTTGAATTTATAATTTATCATTACTTGAAGGGATACTTGTTCCATCTAATATGCACTAAACTCTGTCTTCCTCAATATCTAACTGGGTCACAAATGAAAGATTTTAGGTAACAGTTTCTAGCTACTTAAAGAGCCATTTACAGAATTCAATAGCTGCTCTAAGCAGTATTTTGTAGAACATTCCTAAGGTTTGATGATGAAGATTCTTGTATATTAAAACCAATAGTGACATTTACAATATCCCAAAATACCCTCGCTGCTGACGCAGTCTCAAGGCACTCTACCTCACTGGGATACTGTGACTTTCCCAGAGTGCTCAGGAGTTCGCATTGCACAACTCCATTAATCATCTTGGAAATGACAAAAGTGAAACTCTATCCTCTGCTTGGTGTTCTGAATGCATGAGCTTTGGGTTGGCAGCTTCAGGGGAGGGGAAGAAGTGAAACGGCAGCAAATCACAGACATTCTTGTGACAAAAATATCGTGTCTCCCTCCAGCAGCTTTTGCTGGTGAGAGATCACATACACATGCAGCTGTGACAGCAGGTTGCATCTGCACAGTCATAGCCAGAGATCCAGATCTATTTAGAGCTGCCTCTGATGGGATGTCACATGAAGAAACAGTCTTGCGTTTTTCCTAAACGTGTGGCCTCTATGCCACAGAGTCCTAACAGTATATAGACACAATGCTGTGGAGGCTTTACTAGCAGCATCACACCTTATACCTTGTTCCATACACCTTGTGGGCTCCAGAGATGGATCCAGTCTGTACGCCTGAACCAAAGTGGAGTTTCTATGACCTTGTGAAGTCCAGTGATATTTGGTAGGTGCCAGTACCATTAAACAGTCCAACATGTGCTGGCTGCTTTTTTATAGCATCATAAAACTGAAAATGCCAGGTCATTACACTTATATGTGTGTATGTACATGTATGTATACATATATGTATATATGCATATACATATGTATATATGCATGATATATACATACATATATATATATATATATTATATTAAATTGCTTCAATTATTTTTCAGCACAGTGACTATCAGACTTCTAGACTATGGCCAAACCATTTATGATGTTTTAGGGATTCCAAATCAAAAGGCCCAGTGTTTACATAATAATCTTTGGAGGTGTCCTTGTAGGACATGTTTTTCACCTGAAGAATAAAATGTGTCTTATGCACAGCACACAAGGTCATCACTGTGACATTCCAATGTGGACGATGACATAGCAGAAATAAGGAGGAGGTAAACGTAGGTGAAGCCTAGGCATGCTTCTCACATCTAGCTCTCAGAAGGCTTACATTCACGAACTAGCTCCTGCTCCACTTGTTCAGAAAACCCCCATGTTCTATCCTCCCCTCCTTACAGCACTGATTGAAAACCAAAAGATGCATCTTGTTGCAATAAAGGAATGGTAAGGCTTACACGAGGCTTCTGTGTTACGCACTATGTTAAGTACATTATGGCTGTTGAGGAGTTAATGCTGCAGCATCAGAGTTATTCTACAGTTTCTGTTACTCTGATGAAGCAGAGAAGGTATATATGCACTGTTCATAAATATATCATTGACCTCAGTAAATCCCAGTTGACTCACTGAGCTGGAGCTCCTAGCCATCTTACAGGACACACAGTCATACCAATTGCATTAAACTTGTTTGTCTTTAAGTATAAATACCAAATCACTGACCTCTCAAAACAAAACTACAAGTGGCTCTACCAAGAACAGGTCCTAACTAAATGAAGGATTCAACTACTGTGAGTTTTATCAAAGGAAAAAAAATATTCCAAGATGTAAGCTACTAACTTTGAAAGTTAGTCCACGAAGTATCAATCTATAATAAAAACGTTAAACGTGCTTTTTAAAGTTCAGGGTATCTGTCATGTTTGGCCCTTCCACAGTGCCTAAGGCAGGCAGCAAGGAAGCGAGGACATCAAATGAGTTAAAGTAATGCTCCACACCCTATTTCAGCAAGAGACTTTGAGTGGTAAGGTGAGTGAGCAAATTATCCATGTATTTCATGGACTTGTTTGATTTGCATACATCAGAATTTATATAAATGATATACATGGATATGTACATACATATACAGCAGAGCATCCTGGGAAAAATAAATCGTGATAAGCTTTAGGGGGTATGCCTTTTTATTCATGGATATAAAAGAAACTAAAAATCAGAATGGCAAACACTGCTAGTATTGATACAACAAAGACACTGTATTTTTCCTGCTAGATCCTAATATGCCTACAAATATAATAAAGCAAATCTTTACTTTAAAAAATTAAAGTAAAATTTTCACATAATAAAGTAATACCTGTAATTTAGTCATAAAAATTTTCAAAGTATCTATGTTATAGATTCACAAAATATTAATTAGCTGTGAAAACATATCTAATGCATAGAATTGATGCTTCAACAATTTCCTATACTGAGTGAACAGTTTTAACTGCCTCTACTTACAGCAATCACCACTTCACCCACCCTCCTCTCCAGGCTTTACATGAATCATTAACTTTGCCAAATATGAGGTTCTTTCGCTCCCAATATTGCAGCGGTAGTCTTTTGCAAGCCTATGGGATTCCCTAACTGAAAACACATTGACCCATTCTGTGCTCGTAAATGTCGTTCAAGGACAGCATGAGATGCTACTGCTTTGCTCAGATGACACTGACAGAGAAGGAAAGGTGAGATGACAGTGTTCAAGACTACTTCACCAGTGTCTCTTCCTGACAGACCAACTCTGCAGCTGAACAAAATGTGCTTACTGACACTGATTCTGTTCCTATGGGGAAAATGCACTCCTCTTCCCATCCCCATGACAAGCTACTAAAATTGTGAGCAGCTATCAGCTCTGACTTGAGACTGCAATGAAGAGAAAGAAAATTATTTCATGAACCCAGAATACAGCTCCATTGGGTGCTGGCTGCAGCAGCATAAGCAACTAGGATGGAAAAGATCTTGAAGCAAAAACAGTATCACAAGTTATGTGAGCCTGGTTCCTGCTCTGGGACTTTCCTAACCCAGGTCTCCCACAGGTTTCCCTGAGAAGTCCCTCAAATATCTAGAAAAGCATCATCTGACAACTATTACCTGAAGTTTATCTCAAGGAATAAAGCAGTAGACACACTTCATATTTTGCGTGTGTAGGAATATTTGATATCAATTAATCAAGGTAAGTACAAAGAAATTAGGAAACCATTATTGATGAGTTTGATACTGAAATCATCCTGTGAGCATAAGTTCTCACAAAAAGCTTAGTCTTCCCAAAGTCCTATGTTCTATATGGCAACCCAAAGCTGCAAAGCATGTTTTTTTTAACTAGATATATTCTTTCTTTATTTATTTCTAATGTTGTTCCCTTTCCTGGTCTCCCCCCAAAAGCCCCCTAACTCATTCCCCCTTGCCCTGTTCATCAACCCACCCAACTCCCCCTTCCCTGTCCTGGCATTCCCCTATACTGGGGCATCTAGCCTTCTCAGGACCAAGGGCCTCGCTTCCCTTTGATGTCCAACAAGGCCATCCTCTGCTGCATATGCATCTGGAGCCATGGGTCCCTCCATGTGTACTCTTTGGTTGGTGGTCATGCAACACGGTGTTGTAATACACTAAAATGTGAAAGTAAGAGAACCTGCACATGCAGTTGTCACATGATGCTCTTGTAGTCATCTGCAATATTCAGGCTGACGCGCTGTGTACCAGGTAGCATATCTGCCGTTCCTGCATCTGATCTTTCACAGAAGCAAATGAACTTAATAGATAGACTTGTTATTTTCCTTTGAGCAACACTCTCCTCATCCTGTATACTGTTTATCCATCTTCCTCCTCAGAGAACGCTTTCCAGAAGAGGGAGTGTTTCTGATGCCTCCTAGCTCCTGTATCCACAGGTCAGGTAAAGCAGCCCAAAGCCACCAAGTCCATGGCTGTTTCAGAAAGGATTTGTTAATATTGGAGCTTATTTTAAAATCCATTCATTCTATATCATGGTATTTATTCTCTTGGAACTACAACCAAGTATCTTAAGTTGAGTTGCTTTCAAATACTGAAAATTTACTTTCACAGTTTAGCAGTTTGTGGAATCTGAGAAGGAGGCATCATCAGAAACGGCGATTCACGGTGGATCCATTCACAAAGGACATGCTGAAAAAGTCTCAGATTTTCTTTTCTGTATCTTCTCTAGGATTTCCACTGACTTCCCATCCTTTTGCAAACCATTCCATTTGAATGAATTTGCTTTCTGTTCTAATTTCTGATCCTATGTTCCCCTTTCTTCTATAACTATCTACTGTTGGCCAGCACAGTCCTGCCAGCCTGCAGGGAGAATCTACTCAATGGATGTGGCCCTGTCCTAGGCTTAAAAAGAGCTCAGACCCACAATGACCTTAGAACCATGTGGATCTTAGAGTAGACAGGAACGAGTGAGAGAGCCAGGTGATAAAAATCTTTCTGTTTGTGTTTCACCTTTGACATCTACTAGGGATGCTGTCCGAGTACAACTCCGCCCCTCAGTGACTTCCAACTTCAGCTGTGTCCAGACAATGAATGGAAGTGACTAGACCCCGGTCATTTCCTAGCACATTTACCCCATCTCTGCAACCTTGCAAGCCTTGCTTCCCAACATCTTGGCCTCTCTCTAAAGAAATACTTTATTTAAAGCATCTTTCTCTCCTCTTCCTTCAGCTGTCTAGAACTTCACAAAGTTAAGAGTTTCTTTTAATGAGCCAACATGTACTATGTCTCTAGTGACTTCAGGTGCCAAACTGACTCCAGTGGAAAGAAATTTCCCCAGAGCCAAGGTGAACATTGTTCACTGCAAGGCTGACTTGACACTCCTTAGTGATGCCTCACCGAGGCATTTAGCCTCCTGAGAAAATGGTGCCTCTGCCTAGGAAACTGCATCCAAGTAGGGAGCACTGTGAGAGAGCATACCTAGTGCCCAAGAGGACAAACTCATGCTCACTTCTTCTAGATTAGGAAATTTGGGCACTAGTCTTGCAAAGTGAGCTGACACAAAATGAATTGTTCCCACATTTATTTATGACAAGTGGCTATCTTTAAAAGTCACTTTCTGTGGATTCTTTTCAATTTCTTCTTCTTCTTTGCCAGATAGAATACACAGATAGTAGTGACATCATAGCTTTTATCTCAGCTAAGAAGTGATTCACACCAGTATGTGTATAACACAGTCTCATTAACACACACACACACACACACACACACTCACATACGCCCATATATCTTCACAAATGTTTGTAGAACAAATTAGAGTTGTGAAGAGACACTTTGCCTACTCCAGGTAATACATGATCTAGAGTACACTACAAGATCCAACTTAATGCACCCTGCTCATGGCCCTTTAAGCAAAAACTGTAAAAGTACACCAATACCCATACTCTGCTCCCAGAAATTCTGATTTATCAAGTCTTGACTATGTCCCAGATACATGTGAAGTCTGTCACTGGCTTGAATTGAATACCTCCTGCAGAGTTCTTTTAAGAAAATTTTCTGCCAGGGTCTTCAAGATTTATTATAATCTTTCAAGTAACTGCCACTTTTGTTTTGAAGGTGTTTATTAGCTCTTCTGAATCAGAGAAATAGGAAGACTTCCTCACAATGAATTGCAAGACAGATCTGCTGCCTGTATCTCCTTTAGATATCAGATCCCAGACAAATGTCAGGAACAGCTATATGACAAGAAATTATGTGAGAATACTTCATTCTTATGAAGTAAAAAATTCTAAAACAACATTAGGAAAGCAGCTATGCTACCACTGGACCCACCAGAGTTTAAATATTGTTGGTTTAAATGTCCTCGAAAAGGGTAGTCATGATACAGATAACAAATTATGTCAATAATAAATCCTACATAACTTAGGTAGTCATTCACATCACTGGTAATTCCTGTGTTAACTACTAGCTAATACTGATTTTTTTCAGCTCAATTACATCTTAGGGAAGTTTAGCTAAAATTTTTCTTAGTTTCAGTAAATGTTCCTAAAAGTACATTGACATAAATTTTCAAGGAAACAGAAATGAAGTCTTAAGATCAATGTAACATTCCCTGGAATACAAATGAATACTCTTTTAAGCTTCACTTAATAACTACAGGCATTCCATTCGAAAGTACAGTGTCTCCTTATTCTCATAAGCCATACTGTTATCTTCATGACAATTCTGTGAGATACTTCTTATTAATCTTACACTACAAATAAAGAAATACGGTTCTAATAGTTAAATTTCTCACAAGCCCATGACAATCTAAGTTATGACATTAGAGGTGCTGGCCATGTTGGGGTCATCATAGATCTCACCAGGTGGTGTATTTGAGGAATTAAAAGAAGTTTTAGTTTGTGTTTACTGATTATTGTCAGGTAAAACTTGCTTTTGCTATTTGAGAGATAGAAAATGAGGACATATATTCCTATACAATGTATTTGTATCTCAAAATCATTATGAATATATTAAATCTATAACATTATTTAGAAAGGTAGATGTATATCTGACTAGAAGCCAGCACATGCACCACACTGTCTACGAGCCACACTAAACTATGCTTACCCTTGCACAAGGTATGTCTGCACCAATGTATACCTACACATAAGCTGTTCTGCATCCATTCCCCCTGCTGTTTCTTGGCTAACTCTTCAGTAGAGGTAAAGAACTGGTTAAATATCATCTCCTCCAAGAAGATTTAAGTCCTTGTTAAGAGTTCTCCCAGCTATAATTCAATGCTTGTTTATATTTCAGCACTGAACCTCTTTATTAGATTCATACATTTATTTTTTAGTATGAAAGTATCAAAATGCCTTAAATTTTAAATAAAAATATAGAAATCATTGTAGCCTTAATATTCATCTTCAAAACAAGTCTACTCAATCATTAAGAAAGAGGTCTCAAAAAAATGCCAAAATACAATTTATTTGTCCCACTTTTTCTTAAAGACCTTTTTAAAGGGCTGGACAATGGCGTCATATTCATTTAATCCCAACATTCTAGAGGCAGAGGCAAGCTGATTTCTGTGAGTGAGGCCAGCCTGTTTTACAGAGAGTTCCAAGACAGACAAGGCTACACAAAGAAACCCTGTCTCAAAAAAAAACAAAACAAAACAAAACAAAACAAAACAAAACAAAAAAAAACCGAAATGAACAAACAAAAATTGTAGTGAAACATTCAATTTAGACATGTATTTACCTACATAATGTTGTCATACTTTGGGTTTCAAATCACCTCCTTGCTATATCACTGTGTATTAGCCTGACAGCTCACCATACTATCATTTTTTCTAGTGTTATGTTTCCAATACTACAGTTAAAACATGCTCCATTCCACAACCTTTAAAAAATTTGATCTTTCCGGGGGATGGAATGGCTCAGGGGTTAAGAGCAACGTTTCCTCTTGTAGAAGACCTGGGTTAAGCTCCCCGCATCCACAACTGCAGTTCCAGGGTGTCTGACTCTTGCCTCCTAGGGTAGTGATGCACATGTCCATGCAAGAAAATCACCCAATAAATAAATTAAAAGTGAATCATATGTGTATATATTTCCACAGGATCTTTAACTAAAGTCATTTTTAATGCACAAAGATCATTTTCTCCTACCTTGCTTTCTTGAGCTACTTTGCAAACTTAAATGAACACAAAAATCAATAAAATAAATAATTTTCAAACATTCTGAGAAATTTAGTCATTTTATGATATCTAATGAACCCCAAAAGGCATCAGGTAGAGGAATGGAACACAAAAAGATGGAGGGACGAAAGAAAGAAAAATGGAAGTGGAAAAGAAGGAAGGAAGAAGGAAGAGGGCCATGGTAGACGACACAGGCAGAGACCAATATTATTTCATAAAACAGAAAATTAGCAGCATAACTCACCCAGAATTAAATGCTTGATAAAAACAAATCAAAACACACAGCAACAAAAAAAGTCAGACAGACAGACTGACAATAAACAGCCTGCCCCAGATCAGAAAGGATGAGAAACATCTAGTTTTCAAATCTGTCTGATACTCTTTCTGTAACTATGATTTCTTTTAACATACTGACTTCCCCAAAATCCAAAGAGTCAGGAGGCCTCCACAGTTAGATGGGCACAAGAGCACCACAGTGTAGAACTTTTCAGAGCAGTCAGCTGACTTATGGAGAAGGCTTTGTGCAGGGTAGCCAGGTCAGAGAGTTAAGGGAGAGTATGACAGGCTGAACTCAAGTGCCAAGAAGGGACTGAATACCACAAAGATTCCCCCTTTGCTTGGTGTCTTTGCAGCTGTCTGTTTAGCTGTCGGGAACAGAGGCAGGCGAGATGGCCTAAGGGTATAAAGAGCCTGCACTCATTAAACAGATCTGAGAGTTAATAGCAGTTTGTAGGGTTATTTACTACCTAATGACCTAAGGCAAAACAGCTGCTTAAACTGATCAAGTGAGGTAGCCAAGAGAGCACAAAAAAAAAAAAAAAAAAAACAACATCCTGACACCATAAACACCAGAAAAACAAAAAACAAACAAACAAACAAAAAAAACCAAACCAAAAAACCCTCAAATTATTAGTTTAAGAAATTCCAGGATTATTCTTTAGTGAATACCACAACAGGCCTGCACCTGCACAAATCAAAACTTCAAAATCATTATGAAAAAAGAAAACTGTAGCCACTCACTTCCTAAGTATGACTTTAAAAAAAAATCCCAAACAGAAGGATGGACCCTCAGGAATATGTTTGCATCTTCTAGAAGCTTCTCTTACATTACTGTAACAAGATAGAGCAGCTGTTTTTCATAGGAACACCATAGTATTGGCAGAACACTGAGATGTTCCGAGCTGCTGCTTTTGTAACCTATCTGTCTTCTTCTCAAGTGAGTTCCCTGTCCAGACATTAGAGCTCGCCCAATTATGGCTCTTACGTAATTTGCCAGGGCGTACTAAAATAGAAAGTGGTTAAGAAAAGTTAAATCAGACGTTTATTACTCAAAAACTAATGACTACCATTGGGTGTTCTGTCCTTTTGTGGTTGCAAAGGCACAAATTCTAGGACAGCTGTTTATTCAGGGGCATAGGTAGGAAAAGTATGTGGACTTTCAAAAGATTTCCATTCCCCTCTCCCCTCTTTAGTGTTTTCAAGCAGCACTTGAAATAAAATGTAAATATGTACAAAGGTTCATGTGGTTGAACTTTGTATCCCTTTAATATTACTCTGTAATTTTTCAATTTCATTCTAAATTTTTGTCTTAGAAAGATGCATGAAATTTTATTTCATAAAATAAGTCACATAGCAATAAAAACTAACCATATCCTCCACCTCTTCCTCTCCAGCCCCCCCACCCCCACCCCCCAAATCAGGGAATGGCTTAAGGCTCATCTTAAGGTCCTTAGCCTACAGTTACTGTTTCTAATGTCCTGAGTAAAGTGAAGAAAAGCCATTTGCTACTACTGCCAAGTATACATTGTAACTCTTACTATCACCATCTAAAGAGCCATCCCAATCCAAAATGTCTTTAAGACCTGCAGGTGCCTCCTTAGTGTAAAAAGGAGACACAGTGACAATCTTGGGGATCAGGAAGTCTAAGAGGTTTAATGGGTGATGCCTTAGTTGGTTTATACCACGTCCTCATCTTAATTAAGATGTGGTGAAGTCACACGGCAGGTACTTTTTTTTTTAACCTCCTGATGAGGTTACGAGCCAAGATGGAGGCAAGCAACATGGTTACTGTTTAAAAACATTTATTTTACTAAACAAGAGTTGAATATATATACATTCAACTGTAACATCTATTTTTCTAAGCATGTTGAATCTAAGCTATACATATAGTATCATGTAGATTACCTAGGTATAGTCTTGATTTTTACCTACTAGCTTTTGGTTACAAGTTTTAAGCTAAATTTTGTTACAGATTTTACAGTTTACATAATAGTTTTAAAAGAATTTTTTGAGAGCAGAAAACAATAGGTCACTTTTTGCAGCCAGACATGGAGGCTTCATACAATCTCTGGCTCCAAAGAGGAAACGAGAAAGAGGCAAAAACCAGAACTCCACCAAAGGGAGGGCTCTGACAGGAGGAAGCTGAAAGACAGGAGGAGCAGGGTTGCAAACAGGAGCTCCACCCCAGAGAGCATTTCTGTATCACAGATGCTGGGGAGGGTATAAGGAAGACAGCAGGCTCTAGCAAGCTGAGAGAGACAGAGCAGGCAGCTTCTAGCAGAGAAAAGAAAGCTAAGGGGGGAGCAGAGAACATGCAGGGAAGGAGAGAGGGGTGAGAGAGGATAAGCGTTCTGGTGCCAAGAACCTCAATCTGGGGCATCCCCAGATGGACTGAGAGATTGGTCCGAGAGAAATAGCTCAAGTCACAGAGGAGAGGTGTCCATTTTCTATATGATGGGGGCCCAGGAGACTAAGAAAAATGGCTTTTATAGTAATAGTAAGCTCCAGCAAGCCAACAGAGACAAAGCAGGTAGTTCTGCAGTTAATACTCAATGGAAGAGAAGAGAGGAGGTGGAGGGGGAGAGCCTTTATTTGTGAAGGGCACCCAGGAGGGTGAAGCAGGCCCCAGGAGTCAGAGGGCTCTCCCCTGAAGCACACTGGAGACTGGAGACTACAGCAGGTGGAGAGAAGAAGCAGGGGAAGAGGGAGGCTCTAGAGTTCGGAGTCAAAGTAAATGATACCTGCAAATCTTAGGAGACTCAAGCCAGCAGCTCGGTTTGCATAGGGAAGGCAAGGCCCCTTGAAAGGGATGCATTTGTGCCCTACCCAGAGATTTCAGCACCCAGATGTGATTGTGATGTATAAACTGAGGGTTTAGGCACTAGATGTATAAACTAAAGACATGACCATTCTGAAGTGTTGTTGATGGGAAGATTTTGATTGTAGATATGAGGAAGGGCACAGCCAAAGGAAAGAGTCCAGGCCACAAGAGGAAGAGAGGGAGCAGGACGGAGGGAGGCTAAAAGAGGGAAGCCCACGAGTTGGAGTTTAGAGTAGGAGGTGGAATCAGAAGAGCTGAAGAGTCACAGATAGTTGAGTTACTATACTGAGAGAGCCTAGAGACCAGAACTGGTTTGGGTTGGCTAATAGTCGCCACAATTGGCGAAAGGAAATGGCTCCTTTCCTATCAATGGATAGGAATGAGTGCCAGAATTTGGGAGAGTGCAGTTTCCTAAAACCTAATATTATAAAGAAAAGTTACTTTGCTATTCCTGCCATGTATAAATTTCAGTTCTCAATATGAGCAGATAAATGTTTCAAAAACAAAATTACAGGACTCAATGATTTTCCCTGTATTTGTATCCATGCTCAGTAAAAGAAGCTTAAGTTTGTGATTCATTGTGATTACAGTAGAGACTGGCAATATTTTATTACCAATTTTCTAAATTTGCCTTGCCCACCAAAATAGAATTGGAATGGATTCCTCAGAATTTTTAAAATATGCTCTGCTAGGATCCCCTGAGGTGGGGGTGGAAAGGACAGACAACTCTGCCTGCCTCATGCGACTGTGTGCTTCCACATTTCCTTGCTTCCAATTACGATGTCAGCACCTGGTTGGCCAATTTGCTTTTCTGGCTTTCAAATATACTCTGTAACACCCTGAAGTGTGTAAGGGTGTTTTCTTGGAAACTATCATGGTACTAACGCCTGGCCCAGGCTTATCAGTATGCTTTAGAGGCAAAACAATATCAGACAAGAGCTAAAGGCAGAGAATAAGCAAGTCATCAGAGGTCAGCTCTCCTAGACTTCTGGAGCTAAAAGTTATGCTCCCTTGATGATACTCCAAGGTCCAAAGAAGCTAGTGTTCTAATGCAAATGACCAGGTCACAGGAAGGAATGCTCACTGGTATGAGAAGCTGGAAGAAGAAAAAGAAATGTAGGAGAAAGGCAGGAATTCAACAGTGGCTTCAAATACTGAACAAATCTGAATCAGTAACACAGCACACACTGCCACGAAGACATTGTTCTTCAAACACTGCTCTTCCTCATTTGTGATGTGCCATATTAGAGTGCAAGTTTCCTTAAAACTGATATTGGGAAAAAGTTTAATAGTGGGGCTCAAAGAAGCAAAAATAGATACAGAGATTAAAAACCAATCCTGCACTTACCTACCTGCGACTTTGTTGTACTTACTACATATTCCTCTGCCTCTCAGTTTCCTCATCAACACAATGGTAATAACTAGATTACCTACTGCTAAGGCAACAGGGGCACATTTAAGGGAAGTTCTGTGGGCAGTCCTTGGTTCAGTACACAGCAGTTGGAGAGTGCCAGGACATATGGCAACGCTTGTGGAAGGCTTGTCTGCATTTGGTAGATGCTTTCAGTCTCACTCAGGTTAGTCTGGAAACCTTCAGGGTGCTCTGCCTCAAATGGAACTTACACTAAGAATTGGTTTCTAATCTACTCTGAAGAGGTCTGGACCAAGATATTTTGGTCCTGTCCTAAAACTCTTTCCTTGCACAAAGGATTCCAATTTGATAATAGTGTTACTGACGCTTGGCTATGCTTCCCTATTATAAAAAGAAATACAGTGTTTCATTTTCAAACACCTGGTTTCACCCTAAATACCTAAATGTTACAGGTAAGGTTATAAGTGTGTGCATATGTGCACCAGCACTGCATGAACAGAGGAAAGACATCAGTATATCATGACATACTAGGGTTTGTACAGAAACTGAGCACTACTCAAGGTCTAAAAATATGAAAAATATGTTCCATATCAATATAGGAAAATATAAAAGTAACTAAATTAGGCTAGCAACAAGAAAAAGCATATTACATTTTATTCCATACTCCTGTTTCTAGTCCCTTTCAAAGTCATTGCCTGCTCACCTTCATTCTTTGTCATTCATCTAAGACATGTTTGGTGGCCAAGAAAGCTTTTTAATAATTCAGCTCATTTATCTGTCACAGATTTGTAGGTCAGCAGATGTACTTCATGTGTACCTGATGAGACCATCAGTAAAGGGTCCAGATGTGCAGCTGTCTAGCCTGCTGTGTCTGGGGCTATAACCCTGCCCATTTTGGAGACATTGCTTTCCTCCTTTCCCTACAGTATATGCAGGCAGTAATGCTCAAAGTCAGAATGGCTTGGATGAAGATGTAAGAACAGGAAAGCTGACACTTCCCAGACTGAGAGATCTGTTCTCAGCACCGGAACTGCTGGAGAATACAGAGGTGGCTGGCTATATGGCTGCTTTCAACTATGAGACGGGGGTTGATGAGGGTTAAAAAGCCACAGATCAGAATTCTACTGATCACAAAATGATCCTTCTAACCTTTCGGCACTAATTTCTCAAGTCCTGTTTGTACAGCCTGGTTATGAGAAGAACGTTGATAATTTGATGTATTGTGTCCCCTGGACCTCTAAACATTCCCAAATGTACAAATCCTCTATTTCATCAGGGTTACTGTCTACCTGAACAGTCGGCAAAGACACACTGAGGCTGACAGACAAGTAGCTGCATGAGGCCAACTCAGAGAGATTTAAACTTCTTCTCAAGCAGCAACGCAGTCAATTATGTAATGAATCTTTGCTATTGCTTTGAATATTTAAAGCCAGACAGCTAAACTATAAAAATATAAACAATCTAAAAGAATTCTACTGATCATAAAATGATGCTCCAGGCTCCTTGCACAGTTCCCTATGCAGAAGTTACAAAACACCTCATCTCCACTGCTTTCTGAATTCCTCCGTACAATGGTCTTTTCAGATGATGTAACACTTTATTAGTTGATAACACATTCTTATTTTTCTTAGACTGCTGGAGATAAATGCCTAAGTCCAATCAACCCATAAAATGTGGCTATTTATACACATGTATACTGGTGCCATAATTATTCAGAAAGCATGTGGATTACAAGTGTACAATGAAACCTGATTGAAGTAAAATTGAAATATTCAGCTATAAAAGTTTTCTGTGACTTCTGATAAAAGGAGAAAAATCCAAAAATTCTATGGACCAATTTTCAGAAAGGAACACCTTTTCAGAGCATCTGCAGTGGTGCAGAGTAGCTAGTGAGTGACTACAATCACTCTGGCTCTCTACTAAACAGTCAGGACTTCTTAGAAGGAAGTAGTTGTTTTATCCTTGAGCATTCTAATTTTTACATTACAACTTTGATACCTAAAGTCTTTAAGGCAGAGAGGTTCCTCCTTTCCTAGGATTTAGTTTTGTTAGCTTTTGTCTAATACCCATTGTGCATCCAATACCAACTGCTGTGCTGCCTTGTGTGTGGTTCAGAGCTATACTACTGCAGGGCTCTAAAAATAGCAAAGGCAAAAAATAAAAAAACCTGCAATAGCTGGGAATAGCTTAAAAACTGAAGCTTTCAGATAAACCTCTCTGAAATTATTTTAAAAGACGTTAACACCTGATTCCTTGCTATAGGCTCCTCCTCAGTTATTTAATATTGAAATCACCCCAGAGATTCATAGCTCTCTTTAGAACTACAGCCTATTAAAGTTATACTAGGTCTCAGGAGGATTCAGAACCCATACCGCATGGGCCTGCTGTGTCTGTTTACTTAATCTATTTTTAACACTGCAGTAGCCAAATCCAACTTACCCAATACCTGCTTCAACATTCTGCACCACACTGATTCAAGAGAGAGAGAGTGTGTAAGATGAGGAAAGAAAACTGTGTTTCTGATATATCAGTCTAGCTTATTCTACCACAGTCAAGAATCACTCAGAACCCTTAAATAGAACTACTTAAATAGATTTTGGGGATTTTTCAAACACTGTTTTTCTTTCCTTCCTTCCTTTCTTCTTTCCTTCCTTCCTTCCTTTTCAGGTAAGAAAGGCTGTCATCTACTTGTAAGTCTAGACAAAATTACCAATCCTCACTGGTTTCTTGACACAGGCAGGGTGTTGACATAGATATATAATTGCCACAGCAACCAACTAAGAAAACACTGTACAGATAATTAATGAATGAAATCAATCCTGTCCCATGAACATGTTTTCTGTCAAAGAACACTGTTAAGTCTAACTTTTACTGTGTGAAGCATTTCTGACAATTCCATGTACCCAAGAAAAATAGGCTTGAGAGTACTAGCAGAATAGAATTTGCCAATTAAAAACTGTTGCCATAGAAACAGAATTTAATATATTCTAAGACAAATATGAACAGGTTATGCTATCTCTCCCATCATTTACATTTGAACATAAAATGTGAAAAACGTGATCATAGAAAAAAGGTGTAGCTCCCCAAGAGAGCATCAAACGCACTCTTTTTCATAGAAAAATCACCAAAAATGAGCAATGTTCCTTGCATTTCTTGGAGGTTAACAGACTAATATACCACTTAAATGTGTAGTATGATTTTTTTCCCCGTGAAACAGCTCTTTTTCTTCCAAAGTACTTTATAAAAGTGTCTGGATAGTAGTCCTTTAGACCCCTCCCCCAGGGAAAGATCCCTACAAAAGATTCTTTGATATTTTAAACATTCTCAATACCACATGTTAAAAATATTTTGAGTGTATCACTGAATGTTCCTGACTGTTGACTCAAGGGATTCACATGGGGCACGCTGCAACCAGATGACCATGACCAGAGTGTGATATGGTAAACTACTCTGTCATTTTTATTACTGTTTTACTAGCACAGTCCATGACAAAAAAAAAAAAAATGCTAAACAGAGACAGGGCATAAAGTCTTCGGGTAGTGAACAGACATGCTAACTTGTTTGATTTAATTCATATATGTGGAATTCAGACCACGCTATTACACACCAGCTCAAAACACAACTGGGAACTGTCAACAGCTTTACAGGTAAAAGGCTTGAAACTCTTCATGATATGTGTGTATCCTGGTACACATGCAACTCTCTGTGCAGCAACACCCATCAAAGATGCCTTTAGGAGGACTGTGAACAAGGCAGGAGGCGTGGCTTGGCTGATTGTGTTCCTCAGCAACAGCTCCCCCAGAGAGAGATGAGAAACCTCTGTTGATCTGGTAACAATGGATCCTTCAGAGGAGCTCAGCCAGTGCAACACAATGTATCCCTACTCAGGAAACAGTCACAGTAATTCTCTGTGGGCAAACCTTTCAGATTTCTTCTGTTTTCATAATACTATCTGGCTCTGCACGGGACTTACTAACCATTCTGAAGCAAACATTTACATCTGGTGTCACTAAGACATATGACATGGGGCATTAGATAAGATGGCAGACCCTTAACACCTTTCAACCATAGCTGTGTCTTCTCCAGGGACTTGGCTTGCTTCTAAGAATCCCAGGCATCAGGTGGGACTATAATCTACCCCCTTTTACAATCTGTTGGAAAACAGGGCCCACTGACATCAAAAGCAGAGACAGGAATCTGCATGGGTAACTGAGGAGCTATGGGGAACAGTGCAGACACTGGTAACCGAAGGCTACCTTCTGGGAACCTTTGCTTCAGGGGCCTCTTTTGTCCAGGATGGCCACCAAAAAGCTCTAAGTGGTGAGTCAGGACACTCTTGCCATCTGACCATGAAGCAATCCTCTAGAATGAGGCGACTAAGAGTTGTGAAGACACCTTGTAAGTATGGAGTGACCCTTGAGGGGAAGTCCTGTTTCCTTGTCCAGAAAGCACAAACCAGCAATAGAGTGGAACTGGACACAACTCTAAAACATAAGGAAAGCTGACTTTAAGAGATAAGGAAACACCAGGGGAAGAATAATCCTTGCTCAATGATGCAGCAAGGAGAACTATCAGAACAGAGAGGCCTGTGAGCTTCCTGCCACGGAAGACAAATACTTTCAAACTGACACTGAGATTAACGCCTGGGCGCTGGGAGGTGTAACACGTGGGAAGCACCATGAAGTTAACGTGAGCCTCATCTCTGTTACTTCAGATTACTTGAAGATCTAGAGGCAGAGAAAGCAGAGCTCCATTTTATCTCTCAGTACTCCACCCAGCACAATGCATCTTCTCCAGCTTTTGTTCCTTTGATGCTACCTGACCTGACATCTAACAAGCAACAAGTACTGGATGCACAATGTATGCTTTTGTATAGTTTTACTTATTAGGATTTTGACAAAGAAAACAAGTTTCCTTTGGTTATATAAATTCTTGAACACATTTAATTTAGCACTGGATCACAAGTGGGATCACAACTCTCCCACCATTTGTCTGATAGCTGAGAGAGAAAATGAAAGGAGGCCCTGACAGGCCTGTAGGGTAAAGATGCAGGAGAACATCATCTGGGCACAAGTTTGCTGATAGCACTTCTGCTCACTAAGCATGCCTAAATATACCTTCCTTGTAGAAAGTGAGGCAGGGCTAAGTTACACTAACTACTTAATTAACTAAAGTGGTCAGTTAACGAATATACTATGTAGCTCCTAGGAACTCTGCTCCTTGTACTGAAGCAGATTAGGACTTCAAAAGAACAGAGACTGAAGTAATGAGCTGATTCAACAACTTCTTGACAAGAGATAACAAACCTTTTCAAGGATTACATCTTGTGAAGGGAAACCTCGGGCTTTACAACTGCCACCTTAAATGCACAGACACCCCTTTAACAGAGAGGTCACTGACCTGCTCCTTCACAGGTAACAGCCACTGCTCCAAAGACACATGCACTATTTTGAATCCAAGCTTTTTGCAAATTGGGATGTAGCTAGAGTTCAGTCCTCCCCCTTATATAACACAGATGTGCTTAAAAGGCTCTACTTTTGGAACAGAAACATACGTTGCCATTAGAATTTTTTAAAAACAAGCAAAGTTAGCCTGATGCAACTTTGCAATTGATCCCTCAATTTTGGCTAGCATATATTCTCTAAAACTAAAGCCTAAGAACGTGCTACTAGAAGCCAAGCCAAACACACATACAAGAATAACTTGGGAATTTGCATGTAAATAGTTTGTTTATCCAGTATTTCTATATAACAATAAATTAAGGCCTACCAGTATTTTAAAGGGAAAAAATAGTAAGTTGACACTTATACAATGTTCCATACACATGAATAAAAATAACTAAGAAAAGACTTAACGCAGAGAAATGTGTGAAACTTGAACTAAAACATATCATGTGAAAATGCAATAACATGAGAAGAAAGACTTAACATAATCCATAAAGGTATTTAAATATCACTTATTCAACTTCCCAGTGCCCTGGGTGAGAAAGAGGCAAAAGCACCAAATATCTTTGAATCACTTCTTAGTGACTCACACCTGGTCATCAGTGATTATCTGCAGGGTAGCCTAAGCAGTCACCATTCTTCAGTGCCTAGTTGCTGTAATTATTAAATGTAAACATCATTTAGAAAATCCATGTTCCCATAAATGAATAATAATAATTCTAAGCAATTTGAAAGGCTTCCAGGAAAACAAACCACACCTTGCCAAAAATATAAACTAAATTCAAAATAACAGTTTGAAAGAAGCTAAATGGCTTCAGGTCTGGAACACTCAGAAAAGTCACTGTGTCTGCATAGGAAACGTCTATTGCAAAACACATGCTACAAGATATAATTGCCCAGTATTAATGCTCACTGTCTAGCTGAAACCCTATAGGAATAGATGCTCTGAGAGCAGAGCTAACTACAGTACCTGATGTTTAGTTCCTATTGCCACTGCTTTATAATGTTCAAAAGCTACCCAGAATGTCAGGATCACTTTATATCACAAGTGTTTATACTTAATTTCCATTGTTTTCAATTTACTTTGAAATTATTCATTACATGTCAAAGGAGTAGCATAAACATTTTAGAATTAGAAATGTAACTGTTAAGAGTGTTCACTCTATTGTACATGTATTATAACTCCTAGTAATGACTTAACACAGCAGGTCAAGAAGGAATTCCTGATATTTGAATCAATTTTAAAAAAATGATGGGAAGGATTTAAAGAAATTCCTTTCCATAGCAAACAAACAAACAAATAAAAACCAAACACAAACACACCTGAAGATTTTTAAAAGTAACTGTCTAGTTACTTAAAAGTTACATAAAAGTAAAGTATAAACTATTGAGCATGTAAATGAATTCAGAATAGTAGTAGCAATGCAGACCAGTTGTACTATGTTGCAATCAAGTAAAAATGTAACTATTAAAAATAAAGTGATGACTTAGAATTAATTGTAAGAGGAGTATATTGATATACTAAATATACTATATATACTACAGAATCTATCTATAAATAACATATATACTATTTATTATATAATATAGCATTGTTTTGATAGACAAAACACAGATGAAAGATTCTTAGTCATTTGTTTTTGTGCCTATCTTTGACAGCTGTGCCTTTTATGCAGTAACCAGCTGATTATTATGGCAGATATGATCACAAAACATTTAGGGTGTGCAATGTTACATAAGAGTGAAGGAGTAAATGTCAAGGATTTAGAGCCATGCATTTGATCTCCAAATACAAAGATGTGTGCCACAACACAGGTTTCCAATTTATCAACAATGTGTTTGGGGGACACATAATCACCATATATATTTACAATCAGATAGCGTGCTGAATGTGGCTTTACATGCTACACGCTCAATGAAGACTTCATGGTTCTCAGGAGGTATAATTTCTATCCTCAAACAACAGAGCCCAAAGGAAGACAGACTTCAAATGAAAACAGACTGAATTGCCAATGCTATGCGGACATATCAGGGCTGAACTGGACTCTTATCACCACTCCATGGGTCCCAGATACTGCTTCTCTGTCTTAACCCTAGTTCAAGTCTCTGTGGTTCACACAGAAAACAAGGAGTAGGTAGTTTAAATCAGCCCTGACTCAAAAGGCACACATAAGCACAAAAGTCCAGGCTAATCCAATGAAACAACCATTATACCAGAGCACAATTTTATATATAAGGCATAAGATCGTACAAATAATGAAAACCTTTTCTTAGAACAGTTATACTCTTCATTAATTGCTTCTAACTGCTTTGATGTTTCAGTTACTTGGGGTACCTTCAATGCTAAGGCTTCTGTTTTAAAGGAACAGGAACTAAGCACAAGCACGTGAATCACCAACCACAAATCCTGCTTTGAATCACACTTCTAGTACAGAGAAAGACACAGAGAAGGGGAAGAGGAAAGAAGAAGTGAGAAAGGAGGGGATATATAAAGAGATGGAGAGCAAGCAGCAGGCACAAGAACCAGAGTTCCCTAAAACAATGCACAGAGCAACCCTCAGACCATCGGGTGTGGCCTCGTGACTTGTAGCCTCTGGATCCTTTACAGCAGCTTTTATTCCTGAAAACACAGGAATAGATAACAAAACATTCTTTTATATTCCAAAGAGTTTGGCTCCCCTTTTGGCTAGATCAAATATAGGAAACAGGATTGTCTATGTAACTATCTCACAATTGGAAAGGCTCCAGCTGCTATGACTCAGCAAGTTGAATCCAGTGTAAACATCTCAATTTGCTTCTGAAGCCGATTTAGCTATCAGGTGTACACAAAAAAATAACATTAGCACTTATAATGAAAGTTTTCATTTACAGGAACTTAAGTACATATACAGAATGATATTACTGTATTAGGCAAAAGATAAGCACAATAGAGCTAAAATACAATTTAGTTTATCTCACTACAAAATGTGGAAGTATTTTTTTCTCATATATCAGAGTCAAATACCTATATACTGTATATCTGAAAAAATTAATAAAAAGTAATCTTCCTCAGGAAAACCTTACATTTAAAATTTTGAGATTTTCTAAATCCAGGGAAAATACATGTGGTGAAAACTGTATCTCAAATATTTCTCATTAAGAAATATAATAGTATTAACAAGCTGGATAATATCTTTTTAAGGACTGGAAAATGTATGGAAATTCACTCAATCTCCATTATGATAATTGTTTATTTTTACGAGTTAATTACTCAGGATGTTGCAAATATTTGTATGCATAATTCAGTGGGTAATCGGTAGTGCTTTTCTGATCTGACTGATGACCTACTGACTGCAGCACATTATGATTTCAGGGAATTCACATCAGCTCTCTGCACTTCACTGCGCAGATATTATACACTGGTTGACAAGAGGATTCTTTTAGTACCAATGCTTTACACAAGGAAGACATAATACTATAGAGTACCAAGAGCAGTTCTTAAAGGAGGCTTCACAAGCCCAAGAACTCGCAATCACATCTTCATCTTAGAAGTGCTCTTATCTTTATATCACAATGGACACCAATTGTCTTGGTCCATGGACAAAACAATTGCTGTGACATCCCAGTCCATATTCTGAGTTGGGAGCTGTGGGTCAGAGGCAGGCGTATGGCCCTATCGGCCTGTTAAAGGCACAAGCATGGTAAGTACTCCTCTAACTGATTTTGCATGCTCCGGTCCACAAACTGAAAACTTTTACATGGTTAGTAAAATTTCCCTATTTTATTCATGAGTTTCACATCCATTTCACTTCCAAGAATCACAGTGTGCCCATTTTCCAGTCTACTTCCTTCGAGTCCAACTGGATACTCTAGTTGGGGTTGTCTGGCACAAAAAGAAAATGCCAGGACATGTCGGGCACTCTATGGGATGAAGCTACAGCAGTGATTTGCAGCAGTGTGAAGGACTGCAGAGCTGCAGGAGATGCTGGGGGCTGACACTGACTGCAGGAAGGATGCTGATGATGGCTCAGCTGAGAATGCTCTGGGCATTTTGTCTGCATGGGATCACTGCCAGTGGCCATTATTAGAAAAACAAAAAAGATGAAAATGAAAAAAATTTCCTTCACCATCCAAATCACCTCACAAAGTAAGGTCTTTCACTGCAATTTTAAAAATACAACTTGCAACACCAAACAGTAATTCAAAATAGAAGCTAGTGTGTGTGTGTGTGTGTGTGTGTGTGTATATATATATATAGTCCTTGGGTATTAAAGTTTAATTATAATTTATAATTATTTTAAATTAAATATTTCTAAATAAAAAAGATAAAGGAGTTGCTCAGTCTAACAAACTGTGTAAAAGACAAAGTTACAACATTTACATCAGAAATGACTCAGCACTTAGCATGAGCTTCGACAGGATACGGCTGAGCCAAATGAAGAAGGCGCAGAGAAGCCCTGAGTCCACAGCTAGGAACCTCCGCCCACACTGCTTTATGGCCATTTGCAGTATTCACTGAGCCTTAATTTTAATATTATTTTTTTTTACTTGAAAACCCAATTACAGAACGGAAACATAAGTTTTCTTCCCACTGGAAGATCAACATTTTTTCCTAAGCTAATCAAATCACTTTAGAGCTCGTATATAAACAGTGTCTAATGCACTTTTACTGTGGAATTATAGCTTTGGTCATCTTGAGTAAGTATATAATACATCTTCAGTTCCATCTCTGAATTATGAACACTGTATCAATTTATTCTCTTTACTACATAAAATAATTACTCTAATATTTGGCAAACTATCCCTTCCCAACAGTGGTCTATTACAGCATCAGCAATGCGCAAATGAATGCAGTGGTATGTAAAGAAGTGGTTCTCTTTATTCACCATTCAAAAGAACTGACAGCAGGAAGCAATTAGTCTGATGCCTCTCATTTTCTTAGTGAATAAACAATAACAAAAGATGTCTATGACATTCAAGGCTTAGCTTCCTAATTGGATGCACTACTTGCCACTTTGGTGTGCCTATATATTTAAATTGCAGTCTGTATCTGCTATAATCTAGGCAACCCCCCACCCCCAAACTGATTTACTTCCAAAATTTAATAATGAATAAAAATGTCTATTCCAATAGACCACTTAAAATAAGTGAGGCATTAGTTTAATTCAGGTTTGGAAATGTATCTGCCTTCTTATTAGGTGCTAAGGCTACTGCATTATAATCTGAAGAACTAAGCAAGATGACTCATACAGCAAACTAAAAATGGATTAAAACAGAGCAAAATTAAGTGGTGTAAAGATCAACTTGTAAAAACCCATGCAATGATAGCTGTGTACCTGCTCTAAAAGCCACTGAAATCAGAGACACACTGTCTTGGAATCAGACACATCTGATGCTAATTAAACTTAAGGTAAGAATAACTCTGGAATCAAACAGTAGCAAAAGTTCTGGCTAGGATTGCTATGATTACCAGCCTACTTAGCATTCTTGCTTGTTTTTCAGGATAGGATTTCTCTGTGTAGCCCTGGCTGTCCTGAAACTCTCTATGTAAGCCAGGCTGGCCTCAAACTCAGATCCACCTGCCTCTTACTTTCATTGCAATCACTAAAGTTTCTTTCTCTCTCCTCTCCCTCTCCCTCTCCATCTCTCTCTGTCTCTTTTTCTCTTTCTGTGTGTGTGATGGCTCTTAAGAGTTAATGAGAGATCTGTGTTATTATGAGGCAACTATCTCAGTTCGCTGATCAAGAACTGAAGGTTTGTGTAGTTTTGCCAATTCTTTACACGTTTGTGATGACACAGACTGTTCTGTTTATGCCTTTGAAAGTTTCCATCCTGAATTCAATATTACTTAAACACACACACACACACACACACACACACAAATATCACTCAGACTGATAAAAAATCTGATTAATAAAGTGACTTATGAATATATTAAAATTTTAAGGCATTATAAGCTTTCAAACGATGAAGTACTAATGTAGAAATGATATTTATATATTATGTATACAGGAATGTTTGGAAAGTTTGGAAGAAATCTTAATCATCTATACATTCACCAAAGTATTTGTGAATAAAATTATATATAATACATTGTATGTCACACTGACTCAAAATGCAATGAACAGATACTGAAAACTCTTGAACATAGATGCTGAGAATTGTGGCAGTTACAAGTTTATATTTTTTGTATAAGTTTGAGTATTTTAATTCAGAAAATCAAAAAATTTAAAACTGTAATAAAATAAAAAAGAAAATATGCTTAACAGATACACACAGTTAAAATATCAGAACGCCATGTGTACTGATGCCACAGCTATATTAGTTGTCCAACAATAGGTTTTAGGATGAACAGTGAGGTTAGGGAAAGGTTTCTCCTTTCCATTTTCAGAAGTCGCAGTTTTTGAAAGACAAAAGAACAAAAAAACAAGAAAACTTCACTGAGAATGTGCCAAGTTACCATGGATACATGTTCAGTTACTTCTCTGTATGTCAGAAAAGATCAACTCGATGTAAAGGCTCATACATGGAATCTGAGGTATCAAACTGTGAAAATGAAAGGACTTAAACAACCCTGAACAAAGAGTGACAGAATCAAGCCATTCTGTCTGTCGTTATGTGCTAAATGCAGAAACAGCAGAGTTAAACCTGTGGCTAGTTACTGACACATGAATGGAGTGGTTATGTCACCTAGCAGCTCCTCACTCAATAAGAGATAAAATGGATGACACGTGGTAAAACATTAGCAGAAGCCATTTTCTTTATAAAAATTATCAGATGCCCCCCCAAGGCCAATTATGAAAGCCTGCTCTCGGTGTGGCAGGGACTGAGCAGAGCCCAAGAGTCCCAACACTTGCCTGCTTTGAATCACCACACACACTCCATGTTATCACAGCCCACAAAGGGAAAGACATGGACTGAAACCTGGACTCCTTTCCCGAGACAACAGTCTTGCTCTCTATTCTTCTGCAGCCCATCAGTATGTCTGATCCCACCCTCTGCCCTCTCAAGTCAAAGGATTTTTGCCAAAACTCAATGCAGCCAGTTTAAAAACATGTTGTGCAAAGCTATGTTCAAAGGACTGAGTTCAGAAAACAAGCTTATGGGAAAAGTATTCCAAACCAAATGCCTTACATATGTGTGGATTTTGATCTTCAAATCAAATGTCCTTTAAGCATCCTCAGCTGGGAAGGACACTCAGTCTCTGGCAGCTGGGATGGCAGGTTTGTCACAACTTCCTCCTGTGTTCTGACATGGGTGGGATTCTGCTACCCAGCATCTAATGAACCTTCTGAACCTCCCTTCCCTCCAGTAAAACTGCAGGGATTTAACAAGCATCCGGAAGGCCGTCCTGAGTCCTTGCAAGGATCTCTGAGATAATAAAGACAAAAAGCTCACCTAAGGCACACTGAGCTGCAACGTGTACATGTGTCCCTTTTACTCCAGAACCAGTAATAATAACAACAACAACAACAATAATAATAATAGTAATAGTAATAATAGTAATAGTAATAAGTGGATATAGGCAATGCTAAGCCAGAATACCACATTGCAGGCTATATTCCTCACACAAGTTCTTAACATTCCTAATTCTGAGAGCTTTTAATACATTTTCTCATATTGTGGTGGTGCCCCCAAACCATTTCATTTCCACTTAACTGTAACTTTGCTTCTCTTATGTTGTAGTGCAAATATCTGATATGCAGGAGCCAAAGGAGTCACGACATTCAGGCTGAGAAGCTCTGGCTTCGATGGAGAAGGAAAAGGAAGGAGGAACTTGGTTTGGAGAATTATATATGGAAAGTAATGAAATCTTGAAACTATATCCTGTGATTAAAGAAACTACTTCTCTTATAACCATTTTGGGGAAAAGGTTTGTGTAGAAGATGGTTACCGTCTCTAAATGAGTTGTATTTCCTGAACCATTTAGTTGTGCGATAAATTTATCACATGTTTAAATTGGTTCAGAAAAAAAGGCAAACACTGACATTTTCTTATCACAAGAACCCCAGTAGGCCATCCTTGAGTGACCACCAAATAATGGTCAGGTGTGACTCAGTGACTCAGTGTTAGAGCACTGCCTGGTGTGCTTGGGCCTCGAATTTGGTTCATAGTGGAGCCTGGGGAGGAAGGGGGGCGAGAGAAGAAAGGGAAGAAGAGATAACGGATGTCAAACAGGGTACATTGGGCTAAAGTACTGAGCAGTAGCACCATGGCAGTTAAGAAGCAGCAATGGAGTCCTTTCAGGGTCAGGAGCCAGGACAACATGAGGGGCTGGGTTGAAGAGTCGCAGCATTAGGAAGGTTAAGGAACACTGAGGTAAGAGGACGTCTGGATCCGTGAATTTAATAAGTTAAGGCTTCAGAATAAAGAATGGGCTCTGAGGAGGCAAGGCCTGCATAGGAGCTTCAGTTCATATCCCTCAATGCTATTTGCAGATCTTGTTGGTCCCATTACTAATTTCCAAAATACAGATAAAATATTAAGTTGATAAATAAAAATGCAATTTTAAAAGAAAAGTCTGATTCCAGTATGGCACACCTGACTGGCCAGGGCTATTTCTTTGCTTCCTTCTTCCTGGTTTCTGCTGCTGTTCTGTGAACATGTAGAGCTGTTATAGAGTATCGGACACTTGATTTCCATGATGTTGTGTTCTGGCATGATACTTTAATTTTAAATCCGTAAAAACTTCATAATACTTATTAGGCAATGTCATCTGCCCACATACAAGAACAACACACATCTACACATGCATAAACAAACATCCACAGAGGCACACACACACACACACACACACACACACACACGCATGCACGCACACTATGATAAATGCTACACAATGAAATTAATAAATACTGCAAGCCCACAGGAAGGTAACTAACCTACTTTCTTCTTGTTTTTTTAATTAAGTGCCTAGCTTTTAATCAAGGACATCTTTACATGTTTGGTGTCACAGCTGGAGGTTTGGGGAAACTACTGCTGGCATATTGGCATGCAGTGGGAAGAGGCCACCCAGGGATGCTGCCAAGGACTCTACAAAGCAAGGAATGAGCCTACAACAAATGCTCATTAGGGATACAAAACTGACAGTGCCTAGGCTGAGAAGCCCACGTCCTTGATGTCCTTGAGAAATGCGGTAACTGTAAACCGTTCACTACGTCTTCTTACTGTAGGTGTGAAACTAACTTTTGTTTCTACTCTCTGAGAATAAGCAATAACATAGGCACCCACAGTCCCCAAGTATTCCCTCCAATTCCTTTCATTTCTCCTCTCAGCTTCTCATTAACCCTCTCTCACAGTTCACGCTTTCTTATTAAAAACAAAACAAAAAATAAAACACAAAAACACCACCACCACCCACTAGTTCCCTCTAATAAGCATGGCCACTATGTGCATGGTGTGGGGTCATGCGCTGGATCCCTGGAAGCCCAGCAGGGCCACATGCTCACCAAAGAATGACCGGCCCTCCTGCAGCAGCTATCAGTTACAGACAGCTCCTCAGGAACCGGTCAAAGGACATAATTTGTTAAAGTAACGGAGCTAGGTAATATCAGAATTAGCTGCTACTAGATGGGCTTAATCTCCTAGAATTAAAAACGGCAAGATCAGCCCTTTTCTCGGATGTTTTGAGGGAAGGATTGTGGAAACAGACCTGCCCCACCTCGCTGTCGCCTTAGGCTTTACACATTCATGCTGACTTCGGGAGATGTCTGCCACACCACCTGCCACACTGCAGCTTCTCCTTCTGAAGACAGCGCCCCAGCAAATGCCACGCTGTACAGAGCTGCCCTGGGTTTAGAATATTCTGTACATTTCATGCTTCTTTGGCTGAAGGATAATGGTGTTTTCCTTATCTGTTTAGTTCATTCCTCCATACTACAAATTGCTGTGTGAGGGACAAATCTTGTCTCCCTTTCCATAGTACCCAGGATCTCCCGTAAATAAATACTCATTCTGCTCTTGGACACAGATTATGCTCTTTAGAGTCAAGGACTCTCAGCAGCACATACAGAGCCTGTTACAATGTAACTGATAAAGGTTGGTGACTGAAGAAAGGAATCAGTGAGTGGGTAAATGACAGAGAAGAACATACGGGCTCCTCTAACTGCATTCTAACTCAAACCTCTCTTTCTCTCTCTCTCTCTCTCTCTCTCTCTCTCTCTCTCTCTCTCTCTCTCTCTCTCTCTCTCTCTGTTTGTAGTCAGGCTGTTTATTTCACAGCTTAGCTTCAGTTCCTGTTAATTATAGCTCTAATTGTCTGACAAATAAATGAGTCAAAAAGAAACCTTCAAAAGTTGAGAAGTATAACTTAGTCAAATATGGCAGCATCTGGGTAACATTAACTAACAAAAGGAATGGGTGTATATCATTTTGTTCTTTTAAATACTCAAAAAAAAAGAATAAAAACAACATTATCAAAATGTGGCTGGTGAGCTGTGTCAAGTGGAGGGTGCTGGTGCCAAGACTTGCAACCGGAGTTTAATCTCCAGGGCCGATAGGGTGTAAAAAGAGAAATGACTCTTGCAATCTGTCCTCTAACCTCCTATGCACAACATGACAAGTACACACAACACACATGTATACCTACACACATTACATATACAGAGTAAAAGAAAAAAAAGAAAAAAATAGTGGCAAAATGTTAACAATTAGTAAACTCACTTGAATGCTCATTCTACTAATGTGGCAATTTTTGAACAAGTTTGAGAGTTTCCAGAGTAACATTTAGGGAGAGAATAGCCAGTAGTTAAAATAATAAAAGAGAAAATGAAGCAGTAATGGAACCCAGGGGGAGCCACATGGAGAGATAGAGAAGAGGAATCCCTACTCAGGGCTGGGAGGCAGACGCACCTAAAGAGACGCCACACAAAGGACGGCCCCTAAGATGAGCACACAAAGGAAGGCCCCTAAGATGAGCACACAAAGGACGGCCCCTAAGATGAGCCTAGGGAAAAATGACCCTCAGACCTTTATACCAAGGAACTGGTCTTACTGCAGAAATTGGTCCAGACGCCAGGGATGATGACTCAATGCCCAGACTCTCCTCAAGCTTTTGAAATCACGGTCAGTCGGTAACTGACAAACTTTCCATTGGAACACCGTGATCACAGCCAATAAAACAGTGGTTCTCAGCCTCTGAGTTGTGACCCCTGCAGTGGCCAAACAAGACGTTCACAGGGCTCTCGTGTCAGACATCATACATATCTGAGAGTTGCATGACGATTCCTAACAGTAGCAGAGTTAGAGTTACAAAATAGCAATGAAATAATTTTATGTTTGGGGGGAGCACAACATAAAAACTGTACTGAACCGTCACAGCATTAGGAGGGTTGATAACCACTGCAGCAACACCTTTGGTATCTAGAGCCACAACTTAACTCCAAATATCCTCCTGCGGTGTTTGCCCTGCCAGTGGTATGCTAGGGCCAGCCCACAGGGCTCCATAGCTGACCAAGCATCCCCACTCAACTCCAGGTCCAGTCAAGTCACTTTGGAAGTAGTGTGAACTCAATCACTCAGGGAGCCATAGGCACCACCGTAATCAGCTCTCTGGACAAAGCCCTGCTCTCCCCCCTCCAAGAGGAAACTGCTAATCAATGTACTATTGCCTCTATCCCCACAACAATCAGGAACCAAAATAACAATCAGTGACAAGATAAAACTGACTGAAAATTGTAAGAAATTTAGATTGTGTTTATTTATCGAAATTTGGTCTTCATGTTATTTATTTATCGAAATTTGGTTCAACCATCTTTAGCAAGGAAATCAGTTTGGATGCCTCTTGGTAACTGCAATGCAATTTGTCCTGCCCAAGTGACTAGGTCAAAATATATTTAGTTTTTGTAAGGTCAGCAAAGACGAAAGCAAAAACCCTTTCTTGCTTATACATGTAGTTTTGGGCAAACGGCAGAACAGGTGTAGCAGCTTGAGCTGTGTTAGTTCAGGGGTAAGAAGTTTTAATCTCCGGGGTGATTTTAGTCATTGTTTATGAGAAGTAAATCTAGCTTTTCAATGAGTCACATTGTTTTCTTTTCCAAGGAACTTAGTCAAACACATTCATTAGTGTGGTTTTAGCAAATGGCAATTCTATAATTTTATTAGTTTTTAAAAAAAACCTAAGTCTTTTGATAGAAAAGACATAACTGTGCTGTTTTTATTCAATCCACAACCAGAAAATAATCTAAAACTGATTCATCATTATAAATCAAAGGAAAAGTTGTTAATACTCCTATAGCCATCTCAATTAGTTCTCACCTTAAAAAGAAAGACACACTTAAAAAGAAAACACACCCAAGCTGTTTTAAAAGCAAACGAAATGAAATGTTTTCCAAATTTATTTTGTTCCTTTTTCTATCATTTGATCTAATGGGACCTTTAAATAAAAAAAAAAATAGTATCTACTCTAATTTATCTCTCTATTTTTCATTTCTTTTTAGTTCATCAATCACTATTATATACATAGGACCACATGTGTTATACACCACTGACCACATAGGAGGTCAGTGATTTAACAAACTAGTGTTATCTTCATAAACAATCATTTGAATAGTCATAAAATCCAACCATCAAATAAAACTTGTGTTCATAGATAATGACATTAGGAAGTAAAGAAACTTTAAGTCTCACAACTCTTTATATCACTTGATTATAAGTTAATTATTAGTGATTAATGATTGTTTTATTCATGGTTGACTTTGCATAGCAAACCAGAAGACATCTAGAATTCTAAAGCTTACAAACCCCACTGTTCCTGAAAAATGGCTATGCGAATCCTTATTCCTCCATGAGCTTCTTCTGCCTTTACTCCCACTTCTGTTTTCTGCCCCACAGGTCCCTCAGTTCCCAGGATTCCCACTTCTTTCTCTCTGCTAGGCTATGTAGTGACACCAGATCTCCAAGCTTCTATCTCTGTGCAGCGAGGATACAATCATCCTTTTTCCTCTCTCTGAAGCTTAGATCTCCTTAGTCTGGCCCTTCACTCCCTCATAGGGTGGTCTCCAGCCATAGTTCTGTGGGAACAGCTGCTGGAGGAGGTAAGAGTAGGTGAGAAAACTGGGTGACAACCACTGAGGTGAGAAAACTGGGTGACAACCACTGAGGTGAGTTTCCATTCCTTGGATACTGTTTTCTACATGTCTTTCCTCCTGTTACACCTCCACACGTTCCTCCTGTTACAGGCCGCCCTCCCTGACACACACATTCTCCTAGAACATCAACCACACTCAAAACCATGTTCACAGTGCCCTCCCATACAACTGTTTGGCTGAAATTCTAGCTCATGAGAACACTACCTCTTAAGAGTGAGAATGTGGTACAGAGAAAGCTGCAACTGTTTAGTGACACCGAACACTATTATTTTCTTTTCTATATATGTCACAACAGTCATTGAAAGTAATTAAGGCAGATGCTACTTTATTTTAGAGGTAAGAAAATCAGCTCCAAGATGTGAAGTGGCTAATCAAGGATTCTATAATTAATGAGCAGGGGTGGACTTGACTATAATCATGGACTTCTAAAAATTGGTTGCAAATCGCATCACTGACAATAGTTACCATTACTCCAGATCCTAATGGGCCTCGCCTTGGGGTTAGCTCTAATCACATCTACTAGCAGTGTAGAAGGATAGCAAAGCAGGGTTTGTAATTAAGGACTGAATGATGTGTTAAGTATGGTGGGCTGAGGCTCATGGAGTAAATGCTGTGTTGATCCTAGACCTCTGACCTCCATACAGAAACAGGCATCAAGGGATCCAGCTTGTACCTGTACTGAAGAAGCAAGGCTCTTGAATTCCAGTCTCAAGCTTTGATGCCTTTTGGGAAGTGAAGCAAGCACACACTCACACACACACACACACACCCCTCTTTTTTGTCCCTTTATACTTTCACTTGTATCCACATTGCTTCAATCAAGAAAATTATATTGCAAAAATAAAAAGGTATCTGCTTTATAATATTAAAGAATGAGGAAAACCCAAATATACAAATAAGCTGCTTTGTAGTGCTGTGATTAAGCTCTATATGATCCACAAACTTAAATATGTAATGTTTTAACACAAATCACAGCCATCTCTGCAATACAGCCCTAAGAACAAGAAGTTGGACACATTGATGATTACATCCTCACACAGGACATACCTGCAAGAAAGCATGCTCAGCTGGCCTCTGATTATGCACATCAGTACTTGTCTCCATCTCCCATCCTCCGCTAGTTCCTATCTAGACAGCAATACATTGTCCTCCTCCACTCAAACAGAGGAAGCCGGTTCTAAGAAAGCCTCTCTGCTTTTCCTATTCCTTCAGAATGGACGGAGTATGGCCCCAAGCTCTAACTCACTGGTTCTCAACCTTCCTAATGCTGTGACTTTCTAATGCAGTTCCTCATGGTGTGGTGACACTGTCCTAGTCAGGATTTCTATTCCTGCACAAACATCTTGACCAAGAAGCAAGTTGGGGAGGAAAGGGTTTATTCAGCTTACAGTTCCAAATTGCTGTTTATCACCAAAGGAGGTCAGGACTGGAACTCAAGCAGGTCAGGAAGCAGGAGCTGCTGCAGAGGCCATGGAGGGATGTTTCTTACTGGCTTGCTTCCCCAAGCTTGCTCAGCCTGCTCTCTTATATGAGCCAAGAATATCAGCCCAGAGATGGTACCACCTACAAGGGGCCCTCCCCCCTTGATCACTAATTGAGAAAATGCCCCACAGCTGGATCTCATGGAAGCACTTCCCCAACTGAAGCTCCTTCCTCTGTGATAACTCCAGTCTATGTCAAGTTGACACACAAAACCAGCCAGTACAGACCCGCTACCATAACATTATTTTCATTGCTACTTCGTATCTGCAATATTCCTATTATGAATAGTTATGTAAGTATCTGTGTTTTCCTATGGTCTTTGTTGGTCACAAATCACAGGCTGAGAACTGATACATACTATTGTGGGGATTTGAGAGGTGAACACTGTATTTTGTTACATTTCAATTTTCAAATTTCCAAAAAAAAACTAGAATCTATACACGCCACAGTGCTTAATATGGCTAAATGATGATGATAAGAATTCTATAAATTTCCAGAGAATTAATATTTCTCACTGGAGTTGGCCAAGTAGCATTTGCTTCATAACATCCCCTTGCAATCAAGTACCCTTGTAATGAAAACTGGAAAAGAGGAGAAAACAAAATCCAGTGCCTGTACCAAGTTCTTGGCATTTTCACTATATCTCTGCATGCAAAACACATCCTCTCCCAGTCTCTGCTGCATTAAGTTGGCACAGGATAATTCTAGCTCAGACAACCTAAGGAAAAATGGGAGCTGCACTTCTGAGCAAAGAATAAATAGAAACCACTGTTCTTCTCTCAACTCTGTCAAGGCCTTAGCCACACTCAAAATTGCATGTTCAATGGAGGTAGGGCACGTTCATATCTAGGAAGCCCCTGATGTCGGAGGGCACACCTGACAGACAGCTCAAAGCCGTGCACTGTTCCAAGCCCAGAACTGATGTTCGGATAAGACCTGTTCACTGATTACAGCTTGCTGTATCTGACACTCAACAGGAAACATTTATATCTGACATTCACAGGTGAGGTCTGTGCTTTACTACAAGGCTTACGTTTACACTTCTGTAAGGTGTCACCCATAAAGCTGACTTACACAGACTTATTAACATAGGACATAACCTAAAAAACGTTTCATTCCATGTATATTCCAAATAACCATAAAATATATTTTAATGTCAAAACTAAGCAGCTATTCCAGAATAAGGAAATTCCAGCACCACAGAGCAGTGTCAGTCATGCCTGTCCCTCAGTTAAGTGCTGACATGGGGAACCAGTGTGGGATGATGTGGAAACTTCCCTCAGTGTCCGAGCAGCGGAGCAGCAGAGGCCCTCGAGGAGCTGATGGTAATGCAGGTCCTCATTCAGAAAAGGTTTATGAAGAGATAAAACAGAATGTGGAAGCAGGAATGTAGAGAAATGTCTTTTAACACTCCAGGGAGGCAGGAGAACAGTCCAGAGAGTGGTTGAAAGACCGAGAGAGGTAAGCCAAGCCGGAGTAAAGATGTGTTTTACTTTATAAATGCCTCACTGTCCAGGGTAGGAAAGGGTCCTTTGTTCTTATGCTCTCTCGGGAGCATCTGAAAGGAACTAGATTCACACAGTGGCACAACAGTGAGGATCAATCAGTATTTTAAGTGATTTTAATCAGTAGCAGCACTTGCACTTGGGGGAGCATGTGATAGCAGTCAGCTTTGTTCACTCAGACTGAATATTTGTCTTCTCTTTCTACCTTTCCTTCTTTACTACTTTGAAAAGAAATAGAGCAAAGGGTTTGCAAGAAAAATAAAATCAAGTGTCTAAAATTAAAAACTAATTTACATAACAGATATTATAATAGCAATACTTTTCACTTTAAATATGTTGAATAAAAAAATGTGAAAATAGTTGACAGTCTATGCCTAGAAACTTTTCCTTAAAGCAAACAAACAAACAAACAAACAAAAAAAAAACCCACAGAATCAGTAGAATGAAGTAGAAGCTCAGAATAATGCTAGAGGGTATCAAAAATCGACTTCTGCTTCTGAAGTTCAAAATAGGATCTGATATATAACAATAATAACCTGTAAGAAGGTTTTTCCATATGGGAGACCAGTGTTGATGCTTTGCATACTGCACCATCTATATATTTCTTAAATATCATTTCAAATACCATTTTATGTGGACCTGAATTACAGTTGGTACAACTGTCAACTATAATGTGTGTGAAAACACAGCATGCTTAAATATCAGCAGTAAGATTATACTTTCAGGGATCATTTCTATAGTTCATTAAATACCAGCAGTATGCCTTTAAGCCAACCATATTAGACTCTTCCCCTATGTATTTACACATAAGAGTATAATTTTAAATATTACTATAACAAATATATAAACATAAACAAAGGACTTCTTAAGATTTCAGAAATATAGATCAACTGTGAAATTACATTATAATGAAATATTAACAAGTTTTTAATTCTTGAAAAAAATATTAAGGCAAGCCCAACTTTCAGTCTTTAACTTTTGCCACAAGGTAGAATAACAAAGAAATGTAACTATTCTAGTGAAGTTCTGTGCCTTCCTGAGCACAGTCCAAAGACAATGACAATAAATGTTTGATACAATAATCTGTCTTATTCATTAGAAATTAAGGATTTGCTTGGGAAAGTGCTACAAAGGTTCACTCAGGTAAGTAGCCTCCAAGCCTTGCACTGTGCCTGTGGGGTAGACCTGCAAAGCTTATCTCCTGATACTCAACTTCCATCCACAGATTCAGAAACCCAAAACCCATTAGAACCATGAATGGAGAGGTTCACCCATGGTCTATGGACAGGTCAGGCCCTCTGCCTCACAACATTGTGTGAAGTTGGGGCAACATAAAGTAAACAAAGATGTAAAAAAGCATAAAGCAATCCATGAACAAAGCTTGGGCAGAGGCAGTAGATCACACAGACAAGGACACAGACCCCCCAAGTTTTGAATTAATAATATTCTTTGTTATCATTCATGATAACATAAAAACATTCATATTGCCCAGAATCTTCTTCCTGATTTCTCTAAGTCAGTGTTTGGTTTATCTTCAAATTCAAATTCCACAACTCCATATTCTGATCTGGCCCAACTTCACCCACTTTGTCTAGTTAGGGGCTTTTCATACCTTGGCTCTCTACTGATGCCTGTGACCTTTCCTAGTGGGAAAAAAACATCTGTAATTCCACTGTTCCTCAATAGCTGTGGTTCCACTGTTCTTAACAATTGTGATTCCACTGTTGTTCAACAACAGCTTTCTCTGAAGTTCCATGGTCATAGCTGACTTTCACTTCTATTCCTAGGCAATGTCTAAGAGATGATACTACTAAATTCACATGCAATCCAAATGGGGGAAGCCTTATAAGGCTCCATTCCTGGAAGATCTACAGGGAATTAAGTTCCTGAGGAGGTGAGACTTAACTTTTCCATCGATGAGGACCCAAGAGGTCAGCCCTAAACACAAACACACACACACACAGACACACACACACAGACACACACACACACACACACATACACATACACAAACACACATACACACCCCAATTATAATTAAAAAATAAGAGGTCATGAATTTGAGGAGCGAAAGAGAGATGAGAAAAATTGGAAGAAGGAGAAGGAGGAAAATGTTATAAATATGGTATTCATGTATTAAATTCTCAATAATTTTTTAATGAATGTTTCTTATCTTAACAAAGGCAATGCCCTGAGCCCAATTAATCAACATTCTAATCTTTGGGGTTATTACCTGATACTCTTTCTTACCACCATATTGAAAAAGAAGCAACATTAGTATATAATACAAAACATTTACTGCACCTACTTTATAAGTGCTAGTATTTTCAAAGCACTGTCTACTTTGCTGACATACACATGAATGAACTGTGTGCTTTTATTAAGACTGATGACTATGACAAATAGGAACTAGTTATTAGGATGCATAAGAAATGACAAGCAGCCTTTCTCCTTCAGTTCTTCCCTCTAGGCAGAACAGAGTACTGCACAGATAAACACAGCTTTGATAAGCTGCTTGTGCAAAAGTCCAAAGCATCTTTTTTTTTCATTTTCTAGTGAAATGCCACATTAAGTTACTAATTTAGAGTAATCAGAAATAAACGTTTATTCTCTCTAGTTACTAAAGTGACTTCTGTATTCTTTTTTTCAATACTAAGTATTTTATTCAGCTATGAATCAAGACAGTACAAGTACTTTACATTGGCTAAAACCTAACTCTATACCAAGCTAAGTAAAGGCAAAAGCTTGAAATACCTGCAAGGTAAGCAGTGAAAAAAAAAAAAAAAAGAAAAAAAGGATGTTATTTGGGTGTTTCAAGTGCTGCCAGAGCTCTCTAGCTATATGCTCCATTTAAAATAATCATACCCATGCTAAGTACACACTCAGCAGAATCCCTCTTCCTCAACAGTCAACCTCGGTTCCTTTCTGCAGCCAGGCTTATTTCAACAATGCCCTAAGGTGTTCAACAAGCCCAGCTCTCCTAACAGCAATACCTAATCTGTAATCTCAACCTTCGCTCAAAAAGTATTGCTCTTGGTATTCCTTTAATAACAATTCCCACCAACACCAAATGAAATGGGGCACGAGACACTAATACCTTTCAAGCCAACATAATCTTACTAATTCACTTCTACGGGTTATTTTTAGGATGTGATCACATGAACTAGTATTTATGTTTCTCAGCATAGCCCCCACGCTTAGGATCTCTGTTTTCTTGTCTATTCTAAAACCTCTACACTTGCAGGGTAATTCAACCTACAGAAGCAGTATCCATCATACAGCCCTGGCCCTGGTGCAGAAACTAGCAACTCCCACACAGAAACGAGGAATTCTACCGAACATTTTTCAATAAATTTTGTATCACTTGAGGCTCAATACTTTTCCTAAAAATAATAAAAAAAAGCATAAGAACACACAACTAATAAATTTAGTCATTCATTTGTCCACGCAGATAAATTTCCCTTGCTTATTCATTTATTCATTAACAGACATTTGGCAAATCCAGCCATTTCAGGAAACTACATCCTACATTCTCTAGTGTTGGCTAAAAATACATTTTCTTCATTGGGGCAGATGGCTCTGTCTTCTGTATCCTATCTTCCTCCTATTACATTACTTTCTCACTTAGGAAAGATGTGTGAAATTCTTTAGGACCAATTTTTAAATATCACCTGACTTAAAAAAAAAAAAACATGCAAGATTTAGCTAAATAGAAAACAGAATTGGAACTCTTCTCCATATTTTCAACAGGTGGAAAATGTATACTACGGATTCTAAAATTAATTATCTTTTCCATTTTAATGTTCATAAGAAATGGTAAAACTGAAGGGAAAGACTGGCTGGAACCCTCTTCTAAACCTCCATTCACTCAGCATTGCATCTAGAAGACTAGGAGTTCCCCACAAGCTGTCCAGGGCAGTTCATTAGCTCCGTGCAGCTTGGGGAAGCAGGATCGGTGAGCGGCAGAGGACACCTCCATTTTGGCAGCACTGTGAAGAACGCAAGCTCCCTGAGGAAGCTGGGGGACTCAGTCCAATTCCCTGCTTAGCTTCCTGTCTTCCTGACTTCCAGTCTCCATCATTTTAAGGCTCTTGAATTCCTCTGAAAACTCCAAGTATACTAAAAACCTTAAGCAGAAACTAACCTGTCTTCAAATGAATCGGTATATATGAACTCCTAGCAGAAAAAAAAAAAAAAACCTATTGAAAACATCCAACCTAAATGCAATGTAGCTTTAAAATGGAAAATGTATAATTCAAATATTATTAGAAGGATAATTTCAGCCCAATTTAAGGAACTATAAAATATTATTTTTACAAAGATAGTATCAGTTTTAAAATAAGTCTCTGGGTTATTATTTTCTTTCTTTTTTGTTGTATGTGTCTGTAGGGGTTCTAGATATAGTATCTAGGGCTTAAATATGCTAAGCAATCCTTGTCTAACCTCAACACTTAAAAATTTATTTTCTTTCTAATTTTGATACAAGGCTTTTGGCTAAGTTGATCAGTCTGGAGAATCTGCTCTGTAGTCCAAGCAGGCTTTGAATTTCCTGCCTCAACTCCCACAGAGGAGGGATTACAGAACTCAGCCACTAAGCTGAATTCTTTTTGTTTGTTTTAAATGTTAATTTTACCTCTGTAAAAATATTTTTAAAATAATTTTCGTTCTAAAATTGTTCTAAATCAACTACCTCTGGGCTGTGATGCCCTTTTCAAGGGGTCAGTATCTATAATACAATCCTAACAATACATGAGTAAAGTTAACAGTGTTTTTTGTTAGTTGATTTTTATGAAGCATTTGCATACATGTTAGAATAATTACAAAGTTATACTTATATATGAGAAACAAACTCAATCTTTCAACATCAGACTTTAAAAATGCTAAAAAAAAAAAATTCTTATTTTCTCCCGTTTGGATGGATCATGTCTGGAGGCTGGATGGACCAGACTCCACAGTCACCGCACTAAGATGTCATGAGGGCTTTCTGTTACAGGCTCAGAGAACCCTGCTTTCTGTGACAGGCTCGGAGAACCCTGCAGATTGGGAAGCTTATGCTATGTTAGTGTCTTCAGTGGAGATTCTCTGACCTCCTTTCTGGTCAACCTACACTTTTTGAAGTGCAAAATGATGTTGGCTTCAAATAGCCTAGGCAAACTTCAAAATATTACTGCAGAGCCACGTTTTCCTAACCTGAAAATAGCCATCAAGAGGTCTAATAAGAAACTAACAACACTCAAGTTACTCCATGAAAATGAGTGGTATTCCTGTACATGTGTGATAGTCCCCAGGCCTATTCCAAATGACAATAGCAAATGAAGAGATGTACAAAAGAACCCTTCCCCAGAAAACTGAGGACAATGTGGAGAAAATAAATAAGGAATGTTCCAAAATTAATGCATCTGGCTTGTGATAGATGAAGTATCTGAATATTCAGGGTTATAAGAAGATCACCACAGTGTAAAGGCCTCTGTGTGATGTAAAGATGCAGGGCTGAGCTTGCGTAGGTTCAGTGGTAGCCTTTTCAAGGGGCACTGCTGAAACAACCACCACTGTCGAGGACTAGGCACGATTTCTCTCTCTAGCTGAGCTCTCTCCTCTGTGGTGGTAAACTCCTCATGATGCTACTGTACAGGTCGGCGCCACTGACGTCTACATAGGATGAATTCTTATTAGGTCTAGTTTATTCATCTCAGACTCATGTCCCCAAGTTCTCTTATTAAAAGAAGTTAAAAGAAAATAACCACTTATCAGTGTTTGGTGTATGCGAGTCATGGCTTGATATAATTCAAATTTCTATTTAATCCTCAAAGAATCCTATCATGTATTATTATACCCACTACAAAGACTAAAAATCTGCTAAAAAATCTAATTAAGTAACTGCCCAAGGCAGCACAACCATTACATGGTAAATCTAGGCTCTGGAACTGATATTCATACCACAAGGCTAAACTAAAACATTTCTAACTGTTAGAAATGGCATAAAGTTTCTATAATTTACGTCTCATATAGTGTAAATGTTTATAGTCACTTTATAATATATTGACCCTTAGCACTGAAACTTTTTCTTCTCATGACAAAATTCTTAGGAGAGACCTCACTGATCTTATTTATAGCATGCTATCTTATATTTATAGTAGAGCAGAATAAAGCAAATTAAACTACCATGAACACATTCATTGACAAAGAATTACGAAGGGGAAGCTTGAATCCTACATATTTAAGAGTTTTTCACATGTGAAAGATTTTATGATGGGTTTCATTTTTATTTGTTAATATGTACTACTTCAATAATATCCCCAAATTTCAGCCTAGTTAAAACACAAATAGCAAACTGCCAACAACAATTAAAAGCAGGTATTAGAAAATAAGAAACAAAGTAAAAAAGAAAACACACCACAGGTTAAGTGAAGTGAGATAGCCTGGTCATTGAAACTATCTAATTCAAACAGAGACAACCAAAAGCAAAATTGAGAGGTCTATATACAGCCACATTTGCAACAATAATAACGGCCCAGATGACTACCACATTTATAAAATGAGGTGCACGTGTTAGTTCTAAGTTTGCTTCATTCACACTCAATTCGATGTTTACCTTCACATCCATGTATGTTTGTATAGCAAAATATTTTGAAATGTGCAGTCAATTTAAGTTTGTTCTGGTGATATTCTGGAAAGTTCAGCACTATCTTAATCTTACTGAAGTACTGCTGCAACATATGGTCTTTTTCAAATTAAGATACAAATGTTCCTGGAACATGTGTTCATGTGGTTTGATTTTTACTCTCATCTGATATTTTCTAAACACGCTCTTTTCGGGTGACAGCATACACTCGCCAGGATTTGGATACAAGGAGTGACTGCATGCAGCCTAGGCACTCAAGTGCCTCTTCTATGCCACTGAAAACCCTCCTGTAGCAGCCAGTGACGGTGCTGGTCCTGACCCCTTTGGGTGTGGCCACAATTACTAATGCTGAACTGGGTGATTACAGCCTCCAGGGAAGGGGAGCAGCCCAAAGGAGCATCAGTTTGTGCCTTGAGGTGTGAGTTGTATCAACACAAAGTGTTTGGTTTAAAATGAAGCATTTTCCTTAGTTCTTTTAAGTTTTCTTGTTTCCATAAAGGATAAGAGATGCCTTTCCCTTACTATATCTGTGTATAAACATCAAAATATCAGTGAGCGTTCTATTACAAAACAATTATCTGTGCTATTCCAATAATTCTCCATAAGTATTTCAGCTTTTTGAATTATACTCTTTCTCTGTCATACACATAACTCCATTACTTTATGTGTTGCAAGTTACAATTTTCCCCTTTATTCAGACTGAGTCCCCACATCTACACCAGAGCCTTCTTTTCGAATCACTTTGGTACCATTAGACTCTAAAGTTAGTCTTCTTACCCACTTCTGCAATACATTTCCTTTAACTTAATTAAACATATGCTGTATGCCCATTTCTTTCCTAGACATTGTGCTGAGATTATAAATCAATACATAAACATTCCTGGCCTCAGGCTTTTCGAAGTCTAGTAAGGGATGTCACAGAGCAGCAAGAACTACACACACACACACACAAAATATATATACACCTTGAATCTGTAAATGGCTACCTAGCATTGGAAGCTAAATTCTGACATTTCAGTTTTGCTTAGTCTCTCTTCAGGATGAGCCCACACTGCTAGTTTTCTGCTTTAGAGAATAAAGTTTAAAAGAATACTCTACCACCTGTGCAACTGGCATTATTCTCACTACCTGGGACACTCCAGGGTTACAAATAAACACCAGGCAAGATGAGAAGAACTTCTGTCTCCTCTCCAATAATTTGCATTCATTCCTTGACATTTCCCTCCCTTCCCTCTGCCAGTCTAACTCATGACATGACAACATTTTGGTTCTTAGAGAATGGAAGATCTATCCATCAGTAAATGGTTTTCACTAACCAGATCTGTCAATCTGATAAAGATGCTATGCTTTTAAAGAGGTGTTTATATTTCAGTCAACTGTTAATAAAAGCCAGTAGTTAGTTATTTGAGCCTGTGATTTGCATATGCATCATTCAATGTCTGTGATTAGTTGAGAGTATAACCTTTGTTTTGAGGTTACTGCAGCATGCTGTGTGTGCATGTGCTTGTATCTTTTCCCATTTTATTTACTATTTTATTCAGAGAGACTTGGGTTTCAGTTGTGACTCAATCCTTTTCTAACAGTGTGACCTTGGCAAAATTGCATAGTAACAACCATACATTTGCCATTTTCTGTATGCTAGCCACTGGCACAAGCTGTTTCATTAAATTAAATCTTCATAAAAACTCTGACAAGGAGATAATGTTATTCATATATTAGAGAGGGTGAGACTGCAGCTGAAGAACACTCTAAGTAAATCTCCCAAGGTCACAAAGCCAAGATACTACAGAATAAGAGCCTAGAATGACCTGGATGGGAGCTGTGTTAATTCTCCTTGATGACACTGAGCTATTCAAAGGATGAGGAGGGAAGGGAGCACTGGATGCCCAGAATGTTTAAAGAGGTGGGATCTGACTGGCAGCTCCCCCATCTCTGCTTTCTGGTGTCTATGAACCCTGTTCAGCTTCATAAAGCCTCACTTTCGCCATCCCAATTTTTTAAAAAAATAGTATCTTGGGTACCTTTCGGTTGTATTGACTAATTTCATCTGAAACTGTCAGGTACAAAAGGATCTCCCATTACCCATCCCACCCACCACCTGCCTCTCTTCTCTTCTCCCTCTCTCAAGTTTTCTAGAAAATAATTATGTGATTCTAAGGTAGGCAATTTATAAAATATTAAAATTAACTAAAAGATCATTTTAATTCTCTAAAACTAACCAATAATCTTTTAGGTCTATATAAGATGGATAATAAATAGGAATGTTTTGCTCTAGAGCAGCAAACTTCATAAATAAAAATGTCAGCACCTGTCACAGCCCTGTATTCATCTTTTCATTCAGTTGCTCTGACGAAGAAACAGGTCTGTTCTTTTTTCCTTTTCTACATGGGCATGTCTACTGACGGTTGCACACTTTGACTTTCTTATTACAGAAAACAATAAGACATTTATATTTTCTTAATTCAGTATCTACTGCAAATATTCTGCCTTCTCCCCTCTGTTTGGAGGTCTCTGCTGCACAGAGGAAGAGGATACATGGAATGGACAAGCCACAAGTTTCAAGCTGATCTGAGTTACACAGAAACACTCTAACTGGGCTCTGGGCCTTATTCTGAGAGCAGGTACATCCACCATAGGCTTACTATGAAAAAGAAAACTATACTCCTTCTGCAATAATTATCATTCATAATTACTTTACAAGTTTTTGTTATTTTTAAGAGTTTACATTCTTATATTCATCTGATTTCTCATCCTAAGGGACAATAAGATTTCTAGAGAAATGTAAGTGAGGTGTACTCACGGCACATTAAACTCAGAAAGCAAGCTCCTAGCCTTGGACTCCATATCAAGACTTTTTGTTTTATTTAATGACTAAATGAGTTGCATTTTTTTAACTGCAAGCTCATTATAACCATTAAGAATAAGAACAATAAATGCCACTTTTTATGTTCTTGTATAAGAAGCCAAATACACATTTTAACTCACTATAAAGACTTCAAAGCATTCTATTTAGTTATTCTATGCAGTCTGGAGGGAATATAACATAGGACAGAATAGAAATAAATACTATTTACTATGTTTTCAGTTTGTAAAGTTACTGATAAGCATATATTTTAGTACTAAATTTTAGTACTAAATTTAGGTTGGTTGTAGAAACAAGAGCCTTAGTTTCAATTACATAGTATTGATTACGATATTAAGTTCATTTTTAAGAAATCAAAGAAGGTAAAAAGATGCTCTGAATCAATGGTAAGGCTGAAATCAGAAGTCAGCTCATGAGTTAATCAGCGCCTGTGAAGCTCGGGGTGAAAAGTAAGTTAGAAATAAGCTAGGGCCTGGCTTGTGCTAGGTTTTGTGCTTCTGCACACATGGTTTGCACTGCTGCCTTCCTACAACTCAGAAACAGAGAACACTAGCACCTATACAGATTCTTTACCCAGTCCCAGGTGCATTTTCCATGAAGAACACTGTAAGCAGGCCCACGATGTAATCCCACTTATAATCCCAGCACTACAGACTTGGAGACAGAAAACTACTAAGTGTTGGGGATGGCTGGACTGTAAGAGTAAATTTCATAAGGGTCTTGGTTGTACTACAAGACCAGCTTTTAAAAAAAGAAGGAGAGGGAGAGAAATAAAACCCTAAGAGGGAAAAGGCTATTGCATAGTTCCAGGGCTGGAATTCCCACCAGGGTCAAGTGTGTGCTCCAGCATTACCTGAATGACAGAGTTACACTTCTGCTTCACGTGTAGAATGTAAGGAAACACTCAGTTAACAATTTTTTAGTTTTAAATATTAATGGCAAGCTAACTAAAATACAGGTACCTTTGAGACATAAAGGATTGCTACTTTATTTTTTAATACTTAAACCTCTAAAACAATCTTACTAAATACACAATGACAGTTGTAACATGGAAAAAACAAAATGCTTCAAAATTTGAATTCAAAATTCAAATCATTGAGTACAATACTTTAAAATCTGTTCAATGCTAATATTTAATAGGAGTAAAATAGAATAGAAATATAAAGCATACCCAGAACTACCCTCCTCCAAAAAGTATTTGCAATAAGTAGGACAAGCTTATCTAAGTACTCTCTACTAAAATCCATTTACATTAACCCATGCCTAGAGGTTATGCTTTCTATGCTTCTGAAACTGCTTCCTAGAGAAATCAGAATCTTACCTTTACATATCTTCTGGAGAAGTGTCCGTGTACTCTGAAAATCCTTGAGGTCTATGTCAACAGCCACTCTCTTCCTCCCAAGGCCTTAGAAGTTGGAGAAATCCCAACACCTGCTGCTACCACTGAGTGTGGAGGCTAGGAAAGTTTTAGGGTTTGGATAGCAGGACCACTGAGCCACAGCCAAAGCTCGGGATGCCTTAGCAACTGAAAGCAAGTGTAGAGGGCTCTATGGTACCCAGCACAGAGCTCAATTGTAGCAGCAGGGGGAGGAATATTCCCCACCCTCACAAGGGTTTAGACACGCAGCCAACCAGGGACCATGGTTCTGCCCAAGGGCAGTGCCAAGGAGGTAGAGACATGACCAGCCAGCACAAGACCCTGGGAGACAGCAGCAACCAGCACAGAGCTCAGGTAGCGACGGAGAAGAATCACCAAGGTTCCCACCAGAACACAAGAAGCAATGGAGAAGTGCAACAAAATACATGGGGGCAGCCATTCACACATCCCACAGAAAGCCAAAACATGGATGAATGAAGGGGGTGGAGATCTAGTTCTAGAACGAAAAGTGAGGGACACATGTTATAGCATGCCTGCTGGACTAACGTTAAAATTTCAAAAGTCGCATGAGATTACTATACCCTGTCATTGCAATCTTAATATTAAATTATTTATAAAGGTAAAAAAAAAATCAATCCCAGGAAGCTGGTCCACAGGCAAGAGGTAGAAAGCCAAAGCTGTGAAATTGGAAGAGAAAATAGGAAGACACAGAGATTAAACTCAATTAGTTTTGTTTTGGTTTTTTTTTTTAAATCTTCTTGAGAAAAATAATTACTTTCTAATTGTGCAACACATATATCATCACGTACATCACTTCCAATGAGAGCCAGATAAGGGTGAATGGGGAGTTTGATGAAGAAAAGAATTTGATAGGAAGGAGGCAGGTGTTCCAGGCGTGTACACGCTGGAGAGGAGCAAGAGATGAACTAGGAAAAGGGAGCTGGAGGGAGGGGCAATGGGGGTCAGGTCAGTGGGTGGAGCTCTAATACCCTGCTGGCTGCCTGTGCCTGGTGACACAGCACTTCCCATGGAGGTGCAGAGAGCTTGACACCTAGGCTCCTAACTCCCACAGGCCCCGCCTTGAGGAGGAGCTTACACTGAGCTGATGACTGCACCAGGAGAGTGCAGTCATCATGCAGGAGGCAAGTCTCAGGGTGATGCTGTTTGGTACGCTGGATGAAACTTAGAAACTAAGTATAAGCATTGAGAAGCTGGTAATTACAGCGAATATACAGCAAATGAAAATGGTTGAGATAATTAAGGCACTCTGACTTGCAGAGTATTTTAGACTTGTTTTGGACATTTGGACATAGGTGTGAAAAGACCTTATTACATACAGGATAGCAGATATGCATGAGTAACTCTTCACTTCGGTATCAACTTCAAATTCAGAGCAAGTAAAATCTAATAATAATACATTTAGTTGGTATATAAAAACTCCAGTAATTTAGTGACTACTCAAAATTATCTTTTTAAAACAAATATTAAGTCCCTTCCTCATTTCTAGTATACATAGTTAACAATAAATGAAATGAACCTCTTTATTTGAGGGAGGGTAAGTCTACCTACATCTAATAAGTTAACAAAGAACAGCTGTTGTTATAAAACTAAATAAAACTAATAATATAATATAGTCAATTCTCATTAAGCAACTAATATTTTAATCTGGAAGAAATCAAGATTTGTATATAGGGAAAGGATAAATAATCTCAATTATCATTTTTAGAAATTTGTTGGGTTTTTTGTTTGTTTGGGGTTTTTTTGTTTGTTTTTTTAATTTTTTTATTTTTTTTGTTTTTTCGAAACAGGGTTTCTCTGTGTAGTCCTGGCTGTCCTGGAACTCACTCTGTAGACCAGGCTGGCCTCGAACTCAGAAATCTGCCTGCCCCTGCCTCCCAAGTGCTGGGATTAAAGGCGTGTCCCACCACTGCCCTAGAAAATTGTTATCTTGTGTGTGTGTGTGTGTGTGTGTGTGTGTGTGTGTGTGTGTGTGTGTGCGTGCGTGCACGCACGTGGCATGTCATATACAAGGAGGGCAGAGTACTTATATGTGAAATCTGTCCTTCCACCTGTTGTAAGTTCTGGGGATGAGTGTGGATCTCCAAGATTGTAGAGCAAGCATCTTTTATACACAAAGATGCCATAGGAAGCCTCTGTTTTCTTGTAACAACCCTGCTTCAGAACACCTAAATTCTGATTTGAATGTGGTCTTAACCTTTCCAGATGTCATATCACTGAAGAAGGCTTAAGAAACAGTGGCTGAACTCTGACATCAAAAGGAGGGAGGGCGATCTCTTCCATAATGTGGTCACTTGAGGTTAAATTCAACACATCAATTTTACTTTGCATTACTGAACTTATATTTTTCAATCCCATCTAAATAAAGCAATAACAAGAACTTGTTGAAGCAAATGATCTAAAATGGGAAAATTAATGTATTTATTTATAAACCTTTTTTAGACCACATGTATGCCATTCAGTAGAAACAAAAAGTAGTTGTTTTGTATAAATAAAATGTGCTAGTAAATAAGTTAAAACATGAGAAGATGTTTGAATAAATGTTAAGCATTAAATACTCCTAACAAATGCATCAAAACCTATAACCCAGCACCACCTACATAATACCACGAGGAGACAGAGAAGCTAATCATGGGGTGGGGATGCCAACTCTTAAAAGCTAAAGGGTCAACCTTGCTAAAAGTGAAATGAAATTTAAGCATGTTTCTTTCTATGTCACTTGACAGAACCTTTACTATTTAAGTTCTCATATGTAATTATTACAGTTTTTAGAGAATATATCTTAAAGTCTAGAGTGTATAGCCTTATAAAAGCTTAAAATTAGTATTTCTTCCAATTAATGATATGAACACACAGATAATGGGTACCTTATTAGCATCTGGGATGAATTATGGTAAACATACCTTTATATCAAAAATTAACTCTATTTTGAAGATAGAAAATACTAGCTCATTCAGAGTGTTAATGCATAAATACAACAGCCTGTACAACTAATTCATATAAGCATATATTATACAAATTTGCTTACATAATTATGGCTGAAAATAACATTTCTGGCAAAAATCATGCATATCAAATAATTTCATTTAAAATCTCTACTCAACTAGTATGAATAAAGCAAGAGTGCAATTAGAAATGAAAAAACTTACTTTCATCTAAGAAAGTATAACTATGACTCAAGTAAAGGACAGGTGAGGTAGAGTCTAAAACATTCTATGGAGATCAATATCCCACTTGCTGACCTGTCAATCAGTTTGAGAATCAGCCTTACCTGTGAGTAAATGCCCGCAGTACTTATGAAGCATAAGCAGGCTACAGATCAGGGCACTAAAGTGTGGCATGTGCTCCCAAAGCACACAGCCTCGGCAGCTCTCTTCCCATGGAATCCTGCAAAGCTAGCTGGCCTCACATCAGCTTGGCTAATTGGCTTTCAGTTTGCCTCATCCACTCACCAGCATCTACCCGCCAACTCCACACTTCATCTTCAATGGATAACATACAGTTTCTGCTTGCCCAGGGGCCATGAGAAGGATCCGCGATGGATCCCTTAAACAACACCTCTCGTGTAACTGCCGCAGAACTGAGAGTTAGGGGTCTGCGGATCACCCATGCTTCCACTCCCCAGGATCTGCAGCAGCGGGTGGCAGAGGTAGCCAGAGTACTTACTATCAGACCCACACCCAGCAGGATGCTAGCCAAAACATTCTTGTTGATTCCACACCCACACAGACTACCCATGTGTTTGCATTTATCCCACACCAAGTGTCAAGACAGGTGTCTTCCTGTGATCATACCTAAATCTGCTCTCCAAGCAAGTGATATAAACACTGTTACTATGAGATACTCAAGTTTCCAATTCTATACAGAAAACTGCTCTCAAAGGTTTATCTTACAGCAACTTCACTAGCCCTCCCTTAATTTCTTTATTTCCTCATTCCTAGTAAGCAAATTAACTGCTCTAAAACCTGTCACTGAAAGAAACTTACCACATAAAATAACTGCTACCCTGAGATTTTGCTCAATTTTAAAATCTACTCTCATCTGCCTTCCTGGCATAGAAACAGTTCTCAAAAGTTGCTGTTTTCATCATCTGAACAACACTCCGACTACTCGGGGAGACATCAGTTCTTGTAACTTTTACAGAATGAGCAATGCTTCTCTGATCCCATATTTTATTTTCATTTTGACGTTATTGATCATTTCTTTTCACCAGATTGAACAATGGCATGTAGGAGCATTAGCAGGTATTTAGATGATATGCTAGAAATCCAATTCTGGAGACAGAAAAGAACTAAATTTATTTCTTAGGAATTTAAAAACTTCAAAAAGAAATGAAAAAGACTAACATAGTTCTATGACAGACTTATTAAGAGAATTATGAACAGTAATGCATGAATTCTCTGCATAGTAGAAAATTGGCCTTCTTGGTGAAACTGCAAACTTGTGAACCAAGGCTCTTGGCATGTTTCTCAGGTGTTCTACATCAACGCAGCAAGGTGAATGCTAGATGTAAGACGTATCCCCTAATGTCATAATCCTGGAAAAGCAGGAAAAATGTAGAAGTTGGGATGCGTCTGCAATACTGTTCTTCCATCCTCTGTCGACTCTTGAAAATGGAGTACCAGAGCTCTTCAGAGTGGGAGCAATAAACACCACGGCTGGCCAGAACTGTGGCGGGAAGAGGACCTGGAAGGCCCAGTCCCTTTCGAAACCATGCAAATATGAGTAAGTCTACACAGATGAACATACTTCTCTCACATGTTTTATGGCTGTCAGATGCTAGAATGTCAAGAACGTATCTAATTGTCACATTTTTCAAAATGGACCGTGTCTTCAGAGGCCCCACAGGACTAAAAGCACTGTCACTGGCAGTGCCTGCTCTGCAGGAGAACTGCCATTGCTGCAGTCACACATACACACATTCCCTGCTCCAACGCTCCGGCCATTGATTTCATTAAATGCAAGGCTGAGACAATAATTCTGAGTTCAGACAGAGCTTAAGAAATTCAAAGGCCATCCCATGAGATATGAGCTGAAGCCAACTTTGACCAAGGGCTTCCCTGAATATTCAGCAGCTGAAATGACCGTCCTTGAGCTCCTGAGGACACAAGACTATCAGATCAGACAGCTCAAATCATGCGGCCAGGACCCCAATGTTAAGGCAAAAATAACACAGAAACCAACCTGTGTCGTTCACTGGCTGTAAGCCTAACTCAGGCTATTTTGGGCTAGCTATTGCTTGTTTAGGTAAAACTGAGGAGAATCTATGAAAAATTTAGGAGTATATTCTTTTGATGAACTTTCCCTTGGTTATAACTTAGCCATAAGGTTTAAGAAGTAAAGCCACTGGGCAGCATTACCAACAACTTATTTTTGTGCCTATGTGGACTCTCTTCAAATGACATACCACATAAGAGTTTATTTATTCTTAATTAATTCTAAAATCAAAATAAAAGGAGGCGGACAGTTTTCAGCAGTGAACCTGGATAATGGTATTGATACCACTTGATATGAGCTTGACTTATTCACCAGCTAATAGCAGATTTAAATTTGTTCCAGCCTCTACTGGAACACTGGATTTAACAAAAAAATATGTTAAAGAGTATATTCTTCCATACTGTCAGCAAGAGAAATAAAGTAACTGCAGAGGTTTTTTGCAGAAGATGGATTAAAGGATTTATTTGTAAGACACATGTCATGATGAGATCCAGGTTGATATTCAACTTTTGAGATTCATATCCAACCTCCTGAACAAATGATTTTATTATCTTGGCATTAGTAAGTGATAACTAGGAGAAGCCATCAGTTATTTATTCTGTCATACAAAGATATATAAATTATGGTTTTTCGGCATATCTGGAACTTGTTCAATCTGTCATACAGTTATTTCTAGCTGATACTAGGGGCAGTGGAAGTGTTAAGATTCAAACCCAAGTAGCTATTACTGGGCCCATTCCTTCTACTTAATTACTCAAACGGGCTTCATCTGAAAACAAATGTATTAATAACAATTATAACAAGTAAAAGACATACAAGTCAGAACAGATGAGGTTTTAATGCACTTCCATAGTGAAATTTTTATATTCCCCCAATATTTAATAGGGAAAGAGTTGTGTGGTAACCCTACAGTGAGAGTATCCAACCATGCCACACAGACCCCTGAGTCATTTGTCCCCACAATTTTATGCTTTAAATAAAACTGGCTAAATAAAATCCTCAGGTGACTCAGGATGACATACTGTGTCCACACCAGGAAAAGGGAAGACTTTCGGTGTCTGAGATAGCAATTGCCAGTACAGTTCAGAAAATAAACATTTCCCTTTCTATTATGCATGGGGCAGGGGAGACAATATACTTCTTTCAGTGTTTGCATTACCTGGTTATTTTGTTAGAGGTTAGAATTTACCTAAGCAAATTTTGGGCACATGAACAACACAAGTATTGTAATTTGTTATTAAAAAAAAAAAGCCAGCAGATCAGCATGGCTCACTGCATTCTGAAGTTCCCTGAGTATAATGATACAAAATTATATATTCCATGCAGCTATATAGAATAAAGTGAAATCTAAGGTCTCTAAATTAAGTTCTAAATTAAGTGAATTTTCTATCTGATTTGAACATCATTTTTACTTTTAACTGAAAAAGGTATGTTTTCCCAAATAGAGAAAATTGTGTCCTGGTATCTAATTTAAAAATATTTGACATAATTTATAAGAATTACTAAGAGATGAGCAAGTTCAAATCATATGTCTACTAAATATTGACATACATGTAACACAACAAATGATCTTACCAAGTGGTATAAGGAAGTTTGTCCTTGCTAATACCCATCTTCCTTGTAAGCTAGAAATATGTCATTTAAGCTAGTTGGGCCATACTCGGCTAAGGAGTATACTAATAAAAAAATAACATGTCATATGAGCTCTATATTACTGCATCCAGGTCAATCGATTATCACTGTTGCCTGTTTTTTGAGGCAGGCATCGTATTATTCACACTTGACAAGTGAGAAGTCTCAACAAAATCAGTTTCTAGAATATCCCTATTCCTTTCACAAATAGAAAATTAACAGAACTTTAATAAAATGCACACACACACACACACACACACACAGGTGTTAGCTTTCTGGTTTCCAGTTACAGAGTACCTTTTTATAAAATATACAGGTAATGACTACTAGTACTTTTAAAAGTTCACAGAAATAATTATTGGAATATTTGGATACCTATACCTCTTGAGTTGTGGTTAAATGGTCTCTACAAGCCGAAGCTTTTTCACAGAGCACACACAACAGTACACCCAGGGTCGTCGATTTATAAGCAGTATCTATCTGAGTGGATCTTCAGCTTGTGCAAGGCTTGCTTTCCCCCCGAACAGCCAACCCAGCAGCCTGAGCTAAGTGGCTCAGCTCTGCGGAGAACCTCCACCACCAGCCTTTTATTGGAAGCATCTTTAAACTCAAGCCTAACATTTTCCTGCTTTTAATCCAGTCACTGCTTTTGAAAACTTTCTATTTGAGCCTTTGGTGTTGTGGCATTGCCTGTTTTTGCCCAGTGTGGCTCCCAAGGGGTTTACATCTGCATATTAGACAACACCCTGCTACTCTTCTTGCCCCCACCCCACCACTTCTCAGTCTAGAAGTGACTAATCTTCCTGTTGTCCTGACAGTTCTTCTCCTGGTATTTTTCTGTGTTGTATAACATTACTTTTGCCAGCTCATTTTGGAACTCCTGTCTCTTTGGAGTTCTGCCTTCCATTTCCAACAGTTTGAAACTGTCATTGCTTAAGACTTAGTGAACGCCGTCATTAACTTGTGTGCTATTCATATGAAAGTATTTCCTCCAGGCAAGACTGCAGCTACTATTTGTAGGACATAAATGTTTATTTGTAGATTTTTAAAGTTAAATTCAGCTAATTCTTGGTGCTACCAGAGACCACACCTAGCTTTCTGTGTTTTCCCTCTTCTAAAATGACTACAAAAGGCAAGCCAGCAAAGGATACAAATACCATCTGATTTGAAATATCTCTTTCCAAAATTTCTCTGTAATATCATAAGCATGTCTACATATGATCAAAAAATCAATGTGATGTTTCTGTATTGTCTACATTCATTCCTATTGCAAAATAAACTTTATGCCAAGAAATTACCTTCTATTTTAACTGTAAGTAATTATAACAGCTAGATTATAGTACCTAAACATAAGTAAAGAAACTATGTCTGGACCATAGAAGACATCAAGAATGTTATAACTATTTAATACATGCTAAAATTGACAGAACAATTACATCCCCAGGGCTGCTGAGACAGCCAGGCTCATAGAAGTGCTTGCCTAACAAGCATACTGCCAGAATTTGCCAGTGTCTAATCTACTCAACAGTGGAGAAGAGAAATGACTCTACAAACTAGCTCTCTAATCAGCACAAGCACACCTTGGTATAAGCAACCACACACGCATCACGTAAGACAGTGTTAATAAATGAAGTAAGTTCTTAGACAACTACATTTCTAACAAAACAGAATCATAAATGCTAATCCCAGATTTCCATAGTGCACTACATGTTTACTATCCAACAATTATCTTAAGAACTCCGAACTTCTCTTTATATGTACAAAATACACACTATAAGAGATACCAAATACACTAACATTTCTTCATTATTTCCTAAAGCTAGGAGCCAGCTGGAGCTCAGATATCACGACATGGTGGCCTCACATGCTTTTCCCATTTGCATTAGTCTAAGGGGAACTTTCAGTACTCTTGACGCTAATTTTACTTCTTCAAAATTATTAGCTTAAATGAAACTTCCTTTACTGTGACATGTTAGGCCCAAAATAGTCATTTCTGCTTCTCTGGGTCAGTGGGTGTTACTTGTCCCCCAACCCACTGACTGTCATGATATTAGATAATAAAGCCAGGGAATTGGAAGTCAGCTAAAAATACTGTAAGTTTAAATATACATGACACCAAATCTTAGAATAAGGAAAACCAGATTTACATATGATTTTTTTTGCATTTGTTTTATGTTTTTCATTTGCATCATGAACACAAAGCAAACCCAAATGGAGTCAAATCCTAAGTAACACATCTGTACTAAACAGAAATGAAACGTCAAAGGACTCCTGATACCATGGAAATGTAATGTAACCAAAATATATTATCATCAAAAAGATCAGGAGAAGAAATTCAAAGATTTTTCCCAAAAGTCTTAAAATGTATTAGAATAATATGCAGGAGCGCAGACTCCAGCTGACTGGCATAAGCTTCAAGCCTGAGCCTCCAGCCCTGAGTTCTGGAGGGCCTGGGAGGCCAGGCCCGAGCACTCCTGCTGCCTCATTTCAAGTGGTCCAGGCCTGTGGTTAGTGGGATAGCCCATCACCCACAAAGAAACGTCACAACCTAGAGTAATTTGAAGATATGTGTAAATTTGTTTAGATTTTATATTAGAAGATTATATTTGATTTAAAAGTTGATAAAATTCATGCATATCCCCAATGTAATAGAAATTACATTGCATAGTGCCCTATCATAAAACTAAAGAAAAGCACTCTTTTAGAAATTTTCCAGTAATAATGTAGGAGGAACTGCATAATCAAAAGTTATCCCTTTGTAATCCTTTAAAAATATCATTGCTCTAGAACATGATCAACAATGAAGTCAAAGCACTTGGTCTCCAACCAACCCTTGGTCTTGACCCAAGAGTCAAGAAGAAATGACAGACTTCAGTATCCTTCCTGGGGATAACTGAAGTTATACCCTTTGCTATGATGAAACCACAAGTATACAGGACCTGGTAAGGATTGTCTCTCAAAAGCAAAGGACATTAAAAGTAAAATCAACTTTGGATTCGATTTCTAGTATGCAAAAAGTAAAGAAAATATAAACACTATATGGAAGCAGTTAATTGAATTTATAATTTTAGACATTTTACAGGACAGAGGCTTGAATATTTTAGCAAAGGGCATAAGGAGAAAGCAGGAAGCAAGAATTGTTATACTAGATACAGCAACCGAATAGAATATAAAACATTTGTTAGAGGCTGATCTGTGTAAATCACAGACGCACACGCACACGCACACGCACACACACACACTTTAACTGAATATGAGACTAAAGAAAACAAACTAGCAATTAGCAAGGTGAAGTGAGATTGGCATGTTCCCCTTTTGGCGTGTGGCAAATCCTTGCTGACTTGTTACTAAATCGGGTTTTCAGAAGCCCACAGCTGATCTAACAGAATTCACTGTTCAACTGGAAGCCGAGAACAAATGTGACTCATTATACTGATGCACTTATTCCATTTATATGAGAAGGTGCTTATGAGCGTCATGACTCGTCTGTTACATGTTTTAAACTCTCAATTATATTACCCCCAAAATTTTAATGGGGATCAATTTAATTGTTGATTAAGACTCCTAATGCTTATAAATGCTTATAAATAAGGTAACAGGTCATGTTTTCAGTATTCTGCATTAGGGAGAAAAACTCACAAATGTGATCAAAGAGAAAAACCAATCTATAATATTGCTCTCTAGTTTGTAAAATAAAAATATTTCAGCCCATCTCATTAGTCAAAGCAATGCATTTTTCAGTCCAACAGTACAGACTGAGAACAGAAGATACATATTTGATTTTTTGTCATTGTGCTACTCCAATTTACTTAAATATGTTAAATTAAAATATGTTTGGCAGTTTATATTCATAACTATTTCCACAGCTTGCACATTGCCTTCTAAATCATTATTTCTTCATTCTTAACATAATATATGACCTAACTGTTGTGATGGGTTTAACTAGTTATTTTAATCTTAGGCAAGGAGGATAGTTTGGGTATGAGGCGAGAGTTAAAATATTTTGATAGTGTTGCACACTCCACCCAACTTTACATCCAACACAAGTCAAGGGGTGTCTTATTTGCAGCCTATCCTATGCTAGTCACTGGGGTAGGAAATTTTACAGGTGACTAAGGCATATCCTTTGCTTTTATAACTTTCCAGACAGGACTGAGTTAAAAACCTCACAGTGATAGCTAGTGGGAAAATAGAAAGTTTTGCTCTGTCTCCCTTTTGCTGAATTTTATACAGTAAAATAACACAATAAAAAATATCACTCCATTTTTAAAATACTGATATTGTGTTCAGGGCTGACCATTTGGTATTACATAATCAATTGGTAGCCTCTCCTCTGGGGTAGATTATTTCTTCTGCTCTCAGCAGACCTGAATATATATACATACAAGTACCATTATACAGACTACATAGATCATATTTATGTATTTAGGAGCACACTTACAGCCGGGCGGTGGTGGCGCATGCCTGTAATCCCAGCACTCTGGGAGGCAGAGGCAGGCAGATTTCTGAGTTTCAGGCCAGCTTGTACTACAGAGTGAGTTCCAGGACAGCCAGGGCTACACAAAGAAACCCTGTCTCAAAAAAACCAAATCCCCCCAAAAAATAGTAATAATAATAAAGGAGCACACATACACAAAGACACATTAACGACAATAAAAGAAAAAGAGTTTACAAAGGGAGGGGGACACATAGGCAGGTCTGCAGAAAGGAAGAGGAAGTGACAGCTGCATGACTATATCACAAAACTAATATTAAGATGTTTAAAATCGTTCTGGAGTGTAGCAGTACTATCTGAATACTATTCACTATTCAAAAATGTGAATGAAAAAACTGAAGATTAGGGACTAAGAGGGTCTCTTAGAAAGATACTGATAGGTCCAGATCTTTATAACGGAAAGCACAAAAATTCTCAAGAATTTAAAAGTAGGTTTGACTGAATTTTCTGTTACAGTTAATATGCTACCTTGCCAAAACACGCAACTGCAGTTACAATACAAAATATGTCACAGTCTGATGAAGAGTGTCATTCCAGGATCCACCACTGCCTCTTGGCCTTTATTTCCCAACTTTCAAGATTAGAAAAGAGTAAGACTGGCTCCATAATTAACAACAACCAAGAGTGACGTAGGATGAAAGCCTCGTCCAGTCTCCTCTCCTTTGAGCACCAAAAGAACAAGGGATCATTGTTCTGAGGTAGACAACTGCTGCACAGCAAGGAGAGACGGCTCATGACACTGTATGTTCACAGTTCAGTAACATTTATCTCCTCTGATAATACACACAGTAAGAAAGCAGGAAGCATGAACAACCAAGGAACAGCAAGACTTATTCGTAGGGAGATAAAAACTGTGAGGGTCCTTGACAAGAGGCAGGAAGTGTCCAGCATATCACAATGTTCTGGTGAGGACTGCGGCATCCCCAGATACATAAATAATTATTCCACTCTAACCCTTAATAAGCCTCAAGTGCTGTTTTTTTAATCCATCTTGATGATCCTTTTTCAAAGTGGATAAATGTAGATGCTCCAGAATCGGATGCCTAAGTGCAGAAGAGCTGTCCCCAGTATTCATCTGGAGAGTTTTTCTCTCTAGAAACTTTTGTGACATATACAGTATGGCTTCTATTGTCAAACCTCTCTAAAGGGCAGTGAGCAAGTTAAGAACAGGAATAAGGAAGCACCTAGTAGAGTCTGAATACATTCTGTCTTTGGGTTCTTTCTTCAATTTTAATTTAAAAAGAAAAACTAAAACTATAAAATGTCTGGACTCAGAAGATAAAACTTTTTATGTTATTACAATATGGAGAATTTTATGCATAGCATAGATATGTGAATCTCTGTAAAGAATCAGCATTACTTATTCTATATTAGAGGCAACAGTGATATAATTGTAGTCTGGATTCTAGATGTTATTCATATAATGTAACAAAACTATTAAAGGTGTTCAGAATATTCTCAACACAGGAAGAAAGGAAAGTGAACCCTGATCATGTGACCGTTTCTCCACATGCAGCTGTCAGAGGCTAAACAGCATTCTGTATGAAAGCCCCACAGTTCCTCCAACAACACATTCATGAGCAGGCTCTAATATTCCTACCCAAGTAACTGAATCATGCCACTCCAATGAGCAATGTATCACTCCATAGAGGCATGAGGTGTAGACAGCCAAAGTGGAGGACCTACAAGTGCGAGATAACATGCACCCCCCAAAAGGGGGCCTGATCCAGAAATTCACTCACAGAATAAAAAGGATCCTGTACTCTGCTGGAACCAGTCAGAGGTGCATAAAACCTTGCAGAGAACTACACACGTGTGCTATGGGAGAAACCTCCTCCATGACAGGTGCTATGCTCCCTAGAGAAGAGATCTGCGACTGCAGAACAAGGATTTCCCTAAGACTGAATTTAAAATCATTTATGATCAGCTAAACATTACTGGCCATGATAGGAAAAAACATATTGTTTTCAATTCATTGAATATCAATGATATTCCGAGAACCACATATACAAAGGTTATTAAGGGAAGTTTGGTAAACGTCAAGGCCTTAAGAGCTTATAATGAAAAATAGGCAGATTGACTATAAAATTCAACAAAATATAGCCTACCCTATAATATATACTATCTAAGGAATATGGAAGAAAGAAATGTCCACTTTATGAAGGATTCTCAATTGGTAGCTGTCACAATGTGAGGGCTTTTATGAAGAGGTTATTCAAGTGGTTACAGTTCTAAAAGTCAGATAAAAATCAAAATGGCATTCTTTAAGAATCTACCAGTCATGTAGAATTCAACATTCTAGATACCACAGCTGACATTAAAAACTTATAATGTGCACATGTATAGATAATGATAGACACATAGATAGATACACAGATGGAAAGACAGATATGTATCTATATGTAGGCATACATTTGTTTGGAGGATTTGATGTTTAAGAAAAAACCTGGTATGAATTTTGATGCTTCCATCATCAAATTATTATCAGATTATTTTAAAAGATTCTCAGCTAGACTGGACCTAAAAGTGAATTTGGCTGTAAGTGTTGATGATGCTAGTCTCATAAAATGAAGACTTGGCAAGTACCTGTGTTTTGAGGTCCTGGTGACCTTGACAACTTTATGAACATAATTAAGGCTGGTCCTTTCCACTCCTTGTTATGGTAATATATAAAGTGGGTGTGTCATGTGGCCCCATTCCTTAAGCCTCTTCTAATTACACTGGCAGCAATCTGTGGTTCACTTGAGTGTAAGGCTGAAGGTGGCAAAGGAAAAACTCATCTCTAGACACTAAGCCAAAGCCTTAAAAATCACATGAATAATCTAAGCGCAAATACCAACCCTTAAACAAAAGCCGAAAACGTTCACATTCTTCTCTCCCACCTAGGTTTTCAATCTTAAGGTGTTTTGTTTTTGTTTTTTCACACTTTAATTATCTGAACGTCTGACTACTCAATGGCTTGTTTCTATTAGTTACTCTAATAAGGACTTCATGCAGCCAGTGGAATCTACTTTTCCTTCTACGTGACGCTAAAGTGTTACTAGTCTCTCCTCTAGTAAAATAAAAATAAAATAGGGTAGGCTATATAAGACATCTTAAACCCTGACCCGATACTGAAAAATACATAATTACAAAAAAGCTAACAAGCTTTTATAATTTGACAGCTCGCTGTAACCTGTGTATTTTCTATGATTTGTCTGTATTGATTTATTGCTATTCCCCAAATTGGCTTAACAGCGGGTCACAGCTTAGAACTGATATTGCAGCTTTTCCTTTCACAGTCCTAAGCAGTAATGATCAACCTGGGGTCTAAATCCATCAAGCTCACGCAAAGCACTACTGTAGATGAATAGCCTCTGCTGGACAATGCATCTTTCAAACTACTGAGAATAAGATCTCTAAACCCATAAGCAAATGACGGTCCATCGATCAAGACCTATTTTAATTCAAATGCAGTATTGAACCAGACGATGGAAGAAATTTACAATAACTTTATATAGCTAAAACACTTTAGCTTTCTGCTTATGCTGATATGGCTTTATTTATGTTTCTAGCATGTAACACACACTTCATGAAATAAAATCTCCATAGTTCCGACGTGATGACCCAACTAAAACTGGTAATGAAGGGTATTACAGAATTACCTGCTGGGTTTCATGCCCTAGTCATCAATTTTAAATGCATTAAACAGGGTGCTTTCAAGAAATGTTTTCCAGATAAATACATTTTACTGTTAAAATTGAGCTCAAAGTGCATGTAGTTTCAGATTTGTCTTTTTACCCTAATGCTAATCTGTTTTTCTCTGGAATAGTTACTAAGAGTAGTACTTTTCTCAACTGTTAAAAACTTGACTTCCTTGGAAGGTGACTCTCCAAAGCTTCTAGAAGTTGTCTGGCCCACGGCATCCCTCATATTCTCTCTACCTTTAAGACACATGCTGTCTCCTGAGTTTTTAATCTTAGCCATTCTGACTGGTGTGAGGTGAAATCTCAGGGTTGTTTTGATTTGCATTTCACTAATGACTAATGATGTTGAACATTTCTTAAGGTGCTTCTCAGCCATCCAAAGTTCTTCAGGTGAAAATTCTTTGTTTAGCTCTGTACCCCATTTTCTAATAGGTTTATTTGGTTTTCTAGGGTCTAACTTCTTGATTTCTTTGTATATATTGGATATTAGCCCTCTGTCAGATGTAGGGTTGGTGAAGATCTTTTCCCAATTTGCTGGTTGCTGATTTGTCCTTTTTACAGTATCCTTTGCCTTACAGAAAGAGGATGTGGAAAAAGAGGAACACTCCTCCACTGCTGGTGGGATTGCAAGCTGGTACAACCACTCTGGAAATCAGTCTGGTGGTTCCTCAGAAAACTGGGCACGACACTTCCAGAGGACCCAGCTATATCACTCCTGGGCATACACCCAGAAGATTCTCCAGCATATAATAAGGATACGTGCTCCACTATGTTCATAGCAGCCCTATTTATAATAGCCAGAAGCTGGAAAGAACCCAGATGTCCCTCAACGGAGGAATGGATACAAAAAAAAAATGTGGTATATTTACACAATGGAATACTATTCAGCCATTAGAAACAATGAATTCATGAAATTCTTAGACAAATGGATGGAACATCATCCTAAGTGAGGTAACCCAGTCTCAAAAGAACACTCATGGTATGCATTCACTGATAAGTAGATATTAGCCTAGAAGCTTGGAACACCCAAGACACAATCCACATATCAAATGATGTCCAAGAAGAAGGAAGGAGTGGCCCCTGATTCTGGAAAGGCTCAGTGCATCAGTGTAGGGGAATACCAGGACAGAGAAGTGGGAAGTGGTGGATTGGGGAACAGGGGGAGGGAAGAGGGCATATGGGACTTGCTGGGAGGGGGGATTGAAATCACTTGAAATGTAAATAAAGAATATATCGAATAAAAAAAAAAGAAATAAAGGCAAGGTTGACATGTTTAAAAAACAGGATTAACATTATAAATTCCATTCAGGAAAAAAAAAAAGACATGCTGTCACAATTTTACTGCTAAAATTCCTATAAGGGCAACTGAGGTCAATATTTAGTATGCATTTCAAAATTTAGTCACTTGTCAAAATTTATGCAGTTGTCAAACATGTCAGGAGCAGCAAAAGGCTGTGGGTCAGAATGCCCTAGTATGTGTTACTATTAGGCAAGTGCTCTGCTTCAGTTCAACCAGAGAAAATTAATGTTAAAAACATCAAAGAAATCTGGGACCATAATGTCACTTAGGATTAACAAAGCATGCCTTTATTCAGAGAGAGCAAACAAGAGAGGGAGTGTAAGCACAACCATATGCACATTTACTGCTAATTTTATCCAGAGAAACTTGGCTTCTGAAAATGTTTAACACTGGTTTGCCTCATACCTTGGAGCTGATGGAACGAAGACTTTTCCATTGAATTGGAGACAAGTGAGTTGTAGGAAGTAATGTTCATTAGCAGAAGTCTAAGGTAGCCTATATATATATATATATATATATATATATATATATATATATATATATATATATATATATATGTGAATTACCTAAAGTTTGGGAGCTCTGGAGATGGATCAGTGAAGTCTATATTTCAGGTGCATTCAGGACTGGGACATGTCTGCTAGATGTGGAAGCCAAATCGGAAAGTTCTAGGTTCGGGGACAGACCATCGCTCAGCAAATAAACTGGAGCACAAGTGAGTGATACAGCAGATATAAGCCTGGCCTCCGTATGTATGGGCTCACAACAAATGCATGTGTACCTGCACACACAGGCAGACAGACACATATAAGTAAGACAAAGAAGTCAAGAAAATCAGATTACCAATGTCAAAGAAATTAAGTAATTATGAGTACCACTTGTTCCACTTCTTAAAACATAGTGAACCAGGAAACAATATCTCATCTGATCCCCAACTCAATCTTTAGCTTAGTTTTCCATTTCTACAACACCCCAAACATCAACACACGTGTGCAGCTCAGTTTCTTTCCTGTTATGGATCCTATATAGTTTTACCATGAAACCACTCTTAAAGACAAGTCAGATTTTCTAAAAAAACAAAACAAAACAAAACAAAACAAACAACAACAACAAAAAAAAAAACCTAAGCATTCTGTGGTGAGATGGAAGTGAGATTTAAAATCTTATGCATCTGCTAACTAACTACAAATTGATTACAGACTTCTGTAAGGTCTGATTCTGCCATTTCAGGCAACTACCAGAGAGTTGAAAATAAATTGTATTTTTCCTGCCCTCAGAGGCACTCCTCTGCTTTTTACCTAATACTCACTCAACGTGCTAAATACCACAAATAGCCTATTCAATTAAAAGTCTACAAGCAAATCCATTGAGCACATATCTGAACCCCCTTTAACATCAAATAATGATGCTAACTCCTTGCTACACACAAAATCAGCATACAACACTCCAGCCTAGGCAATAACCAATAATAGTCTTACCAAGAAAGCAGGGCATACCTCATACTTAGGATGTCATTGTAACTTTTACATATACTGCTGTCCTCTTGCTGACAAAATAATAATATGTATAATAACATATATTATATATGTATTAATATATAATATAATAATATATAATATAATAATAATAAAGCATTTAATCTTCTCTTACCTAAGTTATACCTTAAACTTATGAGTTAGGTTAATACCTTAGATACCTTGGGTTACATTAATATCTAGCAACGGTTCCCTGTCAATTACAAGTACAAAAGGGAAAAAAAATTGAGGTTGGAGAAATTAGAATAGTTTAGGATATTACCTTTAGACCATTAAGGAAGAAGTATAGACAGTATAAGGTTTATATTCTAAGTTATCAGAAACCTTTTGGAATCTAATGAAATCATGAAAGCATCTATAGTTTGAAATATATGCATTAAAAAGAACAAAAGAAGAAGATAACAAAATACGAAAAGGAAGACTTGAAGTTGATGCTATTTTGTGCAGGAAGTTTGTGGAATAAATATATATTTCTACATTAACAACTGTGGATTAGCGATCTAGGGAGACGACTTCATGGTTAGGAGTCCATCCCCCCACTGTCTTAAAGGACCCAAGTTGTCCTTCTAGCACCTACACTACAAGGCTCATGATCATCTGAAACTCCAACTCTGGAGATCTATGGTCTCTATGGAAACCTGTACTCACACATATACATATCCCAATGCATAAATATGCATATATATAAAATCAAAAATAAAGTAAAAATATGATTCTTTTAGGATAAAATTCATATTGCATTTGAAATGTAAAATACGAATTATTTATTGTAGACCCGCACAGAACTAAAGAGGCAGTAATATTCAATAGCATTAAAGTCAGAACAGATGATTATAACTATTTTCTATTCATAGATAACTACATTTATTTTAGAAACAGATAAAATGTATAGTACTAATGCTGCCTCATTAATGTGAAGTCCCGCACATGCTCAGTTTGGGGACTGTTTCTTGTTGATGAAGGATAAGTAAATCAGCTACTGTGTAAAAGTACACATTTATACCGATCTCATAGAGTACATTTTAGATTTCACAATAAAACAATGCATAGTAACCTACCTGCAGTATAATATGCAAAACAGTGACATGTATTCTAACCTAAGGCAAGGCTCCACATACAAAGGAAAATAAAAATTCAGACTGACTACCAATATTCAGATCAGAGCAATATGAATTGTGTATAGTATCCATATATTTAGTGATTTATATAATATATAAACTTTATTGAATCCTCTTATTGAAGCATCAGATTCATGTTATAAATGAGGGAAAAAATAGCATGAGACAATAAAAAGTGAAGTCACAGGCGCTTCTCTGCAACAAAAGCCCTGGCTAGATCTACTGTCCAAGCTACTCACAAGGCCTTGTCTGTGCCATAGAAAGCAGGCTTTGTTGTTTGTTTCTAACTTACATTCCGCCTGGCCTATGGCTTTGTGTGATGACTCTGAAGAGCTGAATTTGACTTGGATTCCAGGGGCAGCAGAAGCGTTAAGTGTGGACCACTGGTGGCCACCTTCTCATTGCTCTTGGCATCAATATTTATTTGTAATAATAGAGTTTTCAGAGAAAAATTCATTCCAAGAAAAACAATCCAGACACTCAGAAAACACTGAAGGGAACAAGACAAGCAAAATTCAATCTACAGCAAATTAATAAAGGAAACAGACAAGCCAGAAAAATGACATCTAAGGACAAAGAACACTACACACTTTTCTCTGTAATCGAAGGAGTTCCAGAGAAAAGTGGGTCTGGCATAACAAACCTATGCAGCTTTTCATCTCATAGAGAAACACTTGTAACTGGCTAATAGAAATGAGCTGCTGATCCTCTGAGGCAGGGGCTCTTGTCCCACCCGCTCATGCTATGGAAATAAACCGCTCTGGGAAGAATCGTGTGTCATCACATTGTTCACCAAGTGCACTAATATTTGATAAATATATCTTCAATAAGAGGTCAGGATTACCCAGTGTTTGTTAACTATATAAGAAGAATAGCAATGTATTTCATATTCTGAAACCCAAAGATTTTAGCACAACATACTCTTTTCTGCCACATCTTGTATAAAAATGGAATCAATTATTTTATTTATAGTAATTTTTACTATATTTAACTGTGGTACAAAAATCTTAAAGAAATACATATATTGCATATATAATAAATATAGTCATATATATAAATATATATACTGTTTTAAAATATTTAATGAAATTATATTATATGAAAGTTACTTTGGCATAAATGTAGGGTGCATGCACAGTGAGTAAATACTGAAGATATGCAAAGAATAAAAATATTAGCCCTAGATAATTTCTGAAATATCTTAATAGATTCATACATGCATAAATATAATATATGACAGTATGTTATTTCAGGAACCAAAGATTTCAGTTGTTTCATCTAAATTCTAATGTCAGGTTATATACATGGAAGATTTAACAAAGGTTTTCAAGTACATATTTTGCTTCCAATATTATAATTCCTAGGAAAACTACAAAATAAGATGAGCTTGTAGTCTCATACAGAATGATATCAACAGCTGTATGGACTTACATATCAGCGAATAAAAAAGATATATTTCATTTTAACCAAAAGATAGAAGGACAGTGATTAACTGAGAGGACTTCTGTTAAATGCCAGGCTGGAACTCCGGTGTGTCTGCTCATTTTTCTAGAACAAACTGTTTTCTGATTTTCTACCTCCTTTTTTCTCCGCAAGGTGTGAAACTATGCAGACGTAACCTGACCAGAGTCTATACTCTGTAAGACTGCAGGCTACAAAGGACAGGTTTCAAATTTTGAATGAGACTACATTGCTAGCAATTATTCAGAGATGGTATTGTTAACAAAACATGTGAAAGAGTTTGTGTTCCAAAGTACCCTCATCTTAAATTCAGGCAACTGCTGTAACTGAACCAATAGCTTGCCCAACATTTTTATAGAGAAACTCTTTGGTAATTAAATGCAGGGTACATGCACAAGACCATGCTATTTAGTTTCTCAGTATTAATAGTTTATGAACAAGTTTCGCAGAGATAGGCTAAAAGTGTAAGCTGTGAGGGCAGGTTGACTGTGTTAAGCCCTCGAAAGCTGCCTCTCAGTGTGGGAGCTTGGAGAACTTAACCTAACTGCTCTAAACTTCCTCACTCTATAATAGGTAGATGGTGAACAAATTGGCAGGGGAAACTGAGCAATTTCTAAATGTGTTGTCCAAAAGTCAATGTGATTCAAGTTTATGTCACAGAATGGCAGACTGTACTGATGAGCTTAGCTAACGCTCCTGCTATACTAAAGTCAGCAGCAACCATCCTAATAAAAACATGCCGATTATTCAGCTTCTCCTGCACAGACTGTGTTTCAGAACACATTCAGAACGAAAATCACATTTGTATTACTTTATGATCTTATAATAGCCACTTGTCCATCAACAACCAGAGAGGCCAAATCTTGTGTGTTTTACCCTTCCATCAAGATGTCACAAACAATGAGTCCAGCAAGTGGGCAGGCAAAAGCACAGCGTCTGCAGCTGCATGGAGGCTGTGTGGGCAGCAGATCTAAGGGGTTAGACCTGGTGACTATGGAGGTGGGCAAGGGTGCCAGGCTCCGCCTTGAGGCCTTTACACAGTTGCTCACTGAACCGCCAGCTTGTCTTTTTACCTACCTTGTCTGCCAGCTGGCTTCTCCAATCTGCTTTTCTCTGTCCCCCAGTGTAGCATTTGGATTCTAGTCTTCACACTCCTGCAGCTAGTGCTGTGACCCACTGAATCCACCCCCGAACCCTCTAGTTCTTAAAATAGATATTTCTCATGAAAATCCCTTCTCTACCATTATTCATCCTTGGCAGAAATGACAGAAGACAGTAGCTACTAATAAAGTCACTAAAACCGTTCTGCATTTATTGCTCTGCCTATTGAAGCCTTTGTATTCAATAGTGTACCATTAAGCTAACCCTCAATAATAGATTTCAAGTATTACAGAAGCTATTTAAATAGATCCCACTGTAAAACTATTTGCAATATAAATGACTTTTCTTAAATATGAATAATGATTTATAGCTCACCAGAGGCTAGGCTAAAGGGTGGTTTGGGGAATTTTGTTTGTTCTAGTTTTGAGATTTGGTGGTGTTTGAAGATTTGCTTATTTTGATTGTTACTTGTGAATATATTTGAGTTTTTTCAAGGACATTTTCTTTCACTTTTTAACACTGCTAAAATTCATGGGAAGTAATTTCTAGTAATAAAAGTTCTTCAGAGAAACCAGTCCAATAAATAAGACCATGATGATAATCTTCTCTCACGGCTAGACTTAGATTTCATTAGTCATCACATAGGCATGGAGAAATTGGAGATAATATGGGGATATTGTATTCAGAACACAAATCTCTCTTAACGGGATTCATTTAAAAATTAACTCTTCAAGTATTTCTTTTTTCATGGTTCTTCTTTCTCCATCTTTCTTTTAGGTTGCCTCCTCTTTCGGAGAATAGTCTTTTAAGAAACAACATCATTCACCAATAAGGAATTTGGCTGCTTTTCTCCAGTACCTCTTTCTAGGTTGAAATGGATGGATATAAGAGCTTACTCGATAGGGATGTCCTACTAAACTTGTTTTCAGTCTAAGAACGATTTTAGAATATTAGATGAGCAATGATTTCTGAAAGCAAATTATTCTCTGAATGCAGTAACATGGCAAGAATGAATTACAGATGTAATTTATCCATCACAAGCAATCCTAAACACTAATTATGTCCGTATCTGTAGAGAAATTGAAAATGATAGAAACATTCCCTATCTTTGCTAACTTAAATTTTCCATGTTTTATTTTGTGTAATTTACTGTCAACTATTAACTGCAGATGCTTCCTGCCTCCAGTACAAACAGCCTGGACCTAGATATCAACAGCTTTAAGTCTATATTGGAGGCAGAGAGATAAGCATACAGGAGTCCTAAGTGGCCTTTGAAGCAACAAGGTTTATGGACCTGATAGTCAAACCTCAAACTCATACTGAGACAAAACACAACATATGCATCAATAGATAAACTCAGATAGCTGAAGCATTCTTCTAGCCCTGAACCTGAGACCTCAGGCTAAAATGGAATTTCCTTCTGAGCAAGGTCATCCAAGACATAGGCCTAAGCCTGGGACTTGTGACTTCTTTCTTTTTGGCACTCGCTGGCCTGTTCCCATTTGTGGTTTGAGTCAGTATTTGTTAGGTAAAGCTAAACCACTAAAGACATTTCTCCCCCCTTCTTCAAGTTGCTCTCACACTGACCTTCCCATTACTGTGGAAAGTTCCCTCCTAATCCCCACCTCATCCCCTCCTAACCCAGGTCCCCTATAAACAATCAGCACGATGAGGGCAGCATTTTTCGCATCTGCCTTGCCAAAGTCCAAGACAGAATATGCCTGTTATCCTCTTTAAATTATTAAATCCTTATACCTTCTCAGCTCCTAAATGGCTTTGTTGTTCACATCTGGCTCCTTAACTATTACTGTTATAAAATGGCAAGAACAACAAAATAAAATTTTGCGCTTGATACTCTCAGTATTTCCGCCATGTATTTCACCAGTACTACCTGTGACTAGCATGGAAAGCACCTTCAGGAAGCTACAGTTCATCCAGACCAGCACAGGGGGCAATTCTTAGAAGACAATTTGACAATGAAGCCTTCCTACCTTGGAGGTGAGGCCCACAAAGTATATACACTGCTGTCAACTCTGCTCTTGAAGACCACCACAGGAAACAAGCACAACCCAAATATGGCTTGCAGAGTGTCCCAAGAATCTAGGAAAGGTCAGTCTCTGACATTTGTCCTAGCTAAATTTCCGAAGACCAAAATGGTTTCTTCTTGAAATGCTGAAGATAGCAGTTAAAGTCTGTGATACCAACCATGCTTAAAATTTAAATGGAGTCCACAGTGTGTTTGTGGAGTCTTCCTGGTTTAATTTGCAGCCAGGGTTTTAAAGCACAGCTCAAGAACCCAATAGTTGCTTTGGCTTCTCAGAGTGGCCTGATGCTTTAACTATGTTCTAACCAATGAAGACACTAGACCATTTTTCTTCTCCGATATTGATTTTATTTTTTATATACGGGTATTTTGCCTTTGTGTATGTATAAGAACCACATGTATAGCTGGTAACCATGGTTTAGGAAAAGGCACAAAATTCTCTGGAACTGGAGTTACAGCTAGTTGTAAAACACTGTATGGGAGCTTGAAACTAAACCTGGGTTCTCTGGAAAGTCAGCCAGTATTCTGAAGCACTGAGCCACATGTTCAGCCCCTCTTTCTAGACATGGTGCAGCTATCTAGCTGATACATTGGCACTGTCTGAGGTCTTTTAGGACAGACTCCTAGTCTTTGTCTCTAATGCCACAATCTTCCTGCTACCTTGGGTTCCCTTCCTGACCTGTTATCTCGAAACATAACACTATTATATATATTTACTATTACTTGCCCTATGCCTTCCATGTGCCTCGAATCATCATTTACTTATGATCAAGCACTGGTGTATAACTTTTTGGTTAATTCCTCAGCACATGGATATGTAAATAAAAAAGCAGCATTTGGAATGACTGAGTATGGAAACTGAAATCAGGCTACCGGGCATCAGGTCCACAGCTTACTAGTTGGACCAGTGGAGAAACACCTGGTTCCTCTGACTTCCCTGTTTAATTCGATACTATTATCAGAGTTGTTATATAGGCTAATATTATCATAAAGTGAATATAAGGATCAACACAGAGTGATTTAGCAACTATTCTCTCATTTTATTCTAAACTAAGAATGTGTATGTGTGTGTGTGTGTGTGTATTTGTGAAGGAAGTACAAATAAAAATTAGAGGAACAGCAAAATCTGGGGCCATACAAAATCACTTGGGCCCTCTACATCTCTGGGAATCATAAAGAAAGATCAGAGCCAACAGTTCCAGAACTGTACAGGTTGCTTAACTATTCCCCAAATAAGGATTAAGGTCAGTTGTCAGGTGAGGTGGAAGGGGAAAGGGCATTGTGTTGGCAGTCACCAGGATGAGGAAGAAGTATGTATGACAAGGACAAGGGATATCCTAAGGTTAGTCTGCCAGGAAAGGTGTAGTATAGAATGGGTTCTACAGCTTGGAAACTTGCACTAAACTCTCAAAGCACAGACCTGGGTACCAAAAAAAGCTTTTCTTCTAACAAATCAAGCATAAATCAAAATTCAAAATAACCAACAAATATTGATACCAGAAAAGAGCTGATAAATAGATCTGTATCTGGTGATAAGTTAGTCATGAAACTCTTTAGTAACTTAGCATACTGTAAATGAGTGTTAAGTTACATGCTTACTAGAATTAATACTGTTTAATGTTACCACTTCAGTTGAACTCACAAAAAAATTACTGCTCTAACATACAACACACTATACAATGAAGTCTTCGCAACCCAGCATTTGCAGTCACTTTTACTCGAGTTTCTACACACTAATCTCTATCAGCAGAACAGGCAAAGGTCATCTATTTAGTTACCCATTTCTACTGACTCTCAGGAATTCTGACCAAAGTAATACATGGAAAATTATTCCCTTATCTAAGAGCACAGAATGGGTGTCTGCTAAAGTTTAAAAGGGTGGAGTGGGGGTAATTTCCTCATTAGATCCTCTTTAAAGAAAATAAAAGGTTTTGTCTTGGTCATTGCTTAGCATGAAAGGTAATGGACTGTCAATGCTGATAAGCTCAAAGCCTCCACTTATCCTTAGCAAGGAGAACAGGATAGGCATCCCAGTCTAAGACCCCAGGTGTCCTGGCAGGGCTGAGAAGCAATCTGGATTTGAAGCTTGTGTGAACCCTGTTCAGCAGTGCATTTCCCTACGCATCACAGAGACTCGAAGCATCATAGAGACTTAAACTTTAAGTAGTTTCAGATATTCCACACACAGGTAAACTTTGAACCTGTTTACACTCCATGCTGCCCTGGATTTAGATAGTGTTTTAGTTGACCATGCTAACACAGTGAAGCAAAACTAAATGGGGGAAAAGGAGAACTCTTTTAAAATCTTACAAAATAATGCAAACAGCAAGAATCTATATCTCAACAAGCTTTATGTCTTGAATTTTGTTTGCCTGACAGTTTAAAAACATTCACTCACTCTTTGCTCACCGCTCTCCCACATACTCTCACCTCTCTGCCCCTGGGGCTCTTCCCCCCCCCCCCACGTGGTCATGGCCGGCATTCTCTCTCTCTCTTCTCTCCTCTCTCTCTCTCTCTCTCTCTCTCTCTCTCTCTCTCTCTCTCTCTCTCTCTCTCCCTCCCTCCCTCCCTCCCTCTCTCTCTCTACCACTAACTCCCATCCCCTATTCTGAATAAACTCTATTCTATACCAAAAAAAAAAAAAAAAAAAAAAAAAAACCATTCACTCAAAAGATTGTCTTTTTCAACCACAACCAAAAAACAAACAAACAAAATGCAGAGGTGTGGAACCCAACTGAAATGGATACATCTACAAAACAGTCCTGCACCGAAAGCTCGGGGAACACTTTTAAAAAGGAGGGGTTAGAAAGATGGTTAAGGGCCAGATCAGGAAGTTTGCTGTGAGGTTGTATCCCCTAATAATGTCAGTAATCAATATAACTGCTTAAATACAACCTGACCAAGGACAGCAACAATCACCATGCAAAAGTGGACAGAGCAAGGGGAAATACCAGGAGGACTCGACCCTACATAAAAAAACCACAGGCAACAGAGGAATGCTCAGGGTAGGAGAAAGTGTCTTCCCAGAGAAAGAGCATACCAATTGGTTATCCAATACCAAAAATGCCAGCCCTTAAAACATACATACAAATTACATTATACAGACTGAGCAGGTGGCACTTATGTATTTAAGGAAAAAATAAAAATATAAGTATGTGTGTGTGTGTGTGTGTCTGCATGTGTGTATGTGTGTGCATGTGTGTGTGTGTTATGTGTATATACACAGGCTCACACACAGGTATATCCACATATGCATATAACAAGTAATGAAAAACAAGGCCATAGACTTGAGAGAATTCAAGGAGTATATGGAAGGGTTTGAAAGGAGAAAATGAAAGGGAAAATAATATAATACGTTATAATCTAAAAATAAAAGAAAAATTAATAAAAGGACATATTTAAGAATTTAAGACTCTGAACAGCATGTGTCTAAAGCTATCATTTGTACTGCTGAGGCAGCAATAACTACTGAGTATTTTGTTAAGGAAATATTGCTGTCAGAATTGATGATTTTGCCTCACAGGCACAGAAACAGCTTGGCAGAGCTGTGAACTCTGCTTACTGGATACAGCAGGAACATGCAAACCAGCCAGGCTGCTCTACAAGTTCTGTCTTACATCAGTCCTTATCTGAAGACAGCATTGTAGAAAAGATTCTGACATGCCAACCTGTTGCTAAAGGACACCGTCAGTACATGTGTACACACGTCTCAGAATGCAGGGGGTGAAAATCCTTCAAAACTGTAGCATCTTATGTGAGACAACATCAGGAAAAGGCAACAGATGCTCATCAAAAGTTACAGTGGGGGGGGGGGGCTCTAAAATTTAGTTTATTCGGGGCTTGCCAATCTCATGTGTTTTATTTTGCAGGATTATCAGTTAAAACTGCTTTAAACACATGGTGAAAGACCACGATGGTGCCTTTGCAAGAACAACCATGACAGTAACATTTCTCTGGGGGAAATAGACTGTGGCAATCATGGAAGGTATTCTGAAATTAACTGCCATCATGTCGGGGACACCTCATCAAGTCAGTCATGCCATGGAATCCAGATGTTAACACCAGAGGTTTATTTCTACTGATGATATAGTGAACACTTATTTTGTTGAGACTGTAATACATTCAGCATCACATAAAAATATATCCTGTCTACTCTGTTCCCATAAACTCGGAACTGTGAAGAAGAGATCATGACTGAAGAGATCACAGCAATCAGATTACTGGAAATACCATTTTGGAAACATGGAATCATTCTATTGGCAGTGTGCAGTGCTTTCTCTTTTAATATTTCTGCCCCCTCTTTTGGAGTACCATTCATAAGCCATAAGAGAAAAAAAAAACTTATTCAGAACAGAAAAACGTACTTAATCAATTTTTTCTGAGTATCTGAAGTGCCTACTACCCCCAGACCTGTAAGTTATAAGCACTTGGCTTGTAAGTCATGACTAGAATTTACTCTTAGACTACTATGAATTTTAACTACAAGTGCAAAACAAAAATTAAGTTAATAAGGTACTTAAATGGTATTTAATTCATACAGCTGACCTATTACTCATCTTGTGTTTTCATTATTTGCATTTGGAAAGGCCTAACATACACATATATTCCTACTTATCACAATCTATTTTTGCAGCACATTTATTACAAACTCAAACTGTTTTATCCAATCTTTCATTTAAACTACAGTACTGCTACTGGTTTCTCTTAGATAAACAGTTTTCTTCTGTTAACTTGTGTTCTCTTTCTGTGTGTGTGTGTGTCAGAAAGAGACATAGAGACAGAGAGACAGAGAAACAGAGACAGAGAGACAGAGAGAGACAGAGAGAGACACAGAGAAAGGAATTCTTCTCTTCTAACCAGAAGTCAGCTATAAACCTAAGTCACCTGGGAGCGCAGCCAAAGCCTCAAACAGCATGGCTGAAGGGTACAGCCATTTCACAGGGTCCTCTCTGAGAGGATTTGGTTTGCTTTCCTAACTTTCTAAAAATAGTAGATTACACAAGCTACTTCCATCTCATGGCTCAAGAACTCAAAAGAGGCTGGAACAGAAATAAACAGTAATGCAGAAAGCACATTTCATTGAAGAAGACAGGATATTATAAGTTTTGTAAATTCCTTCCATTTACTGAAACAATGGAGATGATCTGTTGGTTGCTAGCTGGCCAGCCTCAGAATGCTCCCAAACTTTAGAACTTCCAGCATGAGTCATGCAGATACTTTAAGTGTTTTAAGATGTGTGCTGAATCTATTTTAGCCGCAAAGCTGAACACCATAGGACTACCTAAAAGGCAGAAGTCCAATAAATACTTAACTGCACATCCAAACTCTCTTGACTGATTCTTAACAGTTATTTCACTAACATTTAAGGAGGTATTGTCTGGGTATGAAGCTCTATCAAAAATAAATTTGTGTTAAATTTTCCCTCCACTCAAAAAAAATGTTTTGCCAAATATTAAAACTAAAAAGTTCAGATTTTCTTAGAAAAAAGAAAAAAAAAGGATGAAGTTTGCTGTGATGAGCTGATATAATAAATTCATTTCACAAATAATTTAAAAACTTAACATAATTCATTTGTTGCTGGGTTTTTTTCTTTTGGTTTTCTTTTGTTTGTTTGTTTTAAAGTCCTTGGTTTGGGGGTTGAATCTTGTTAGGGACACAGGGAGTCTGTAAGCAGGACTATTGCTTTACTCAAAGGGGAACTGTTCTCTGACCACAAGTGAACGGTAACTAAAAAAATATTTGGAGCTGGAAAAATAGCAACTGAATACTAATGTTTCACAATGTTTCCAAACCCTGTGCCGGCAGGTCTTCTGTAAAACCATTCAATGTCATGGCAAAATTTAATGTCCTTCATTTTCGAGCTAGGAGTTTACCACCAATTATCTATAGGATTAAAAACTGGATTTACTAGGAATTGGGTCAAAAAGGAGTTACTTATGGACACAGCTGTTTACCGACAAAAGCAATTAGTCCTCCGCTCCCCGTGTTATGGGTCCATCTCTCATTACACCTGAATTAGTGAGCATTAACTCAGGATTAATGTTCACAAAGGTATCAACACTGTTCCCTTATAAATGTGTTTCAAGGCCAAGCTAAGAGAAAGTAGTAATTTCTCCTTACTCATCTCAACTAGGATTTTGCCTATATCTTAACAAGAGGTCTGGGGTTACTAATACACACTTCCTCATATCCTATTCTGAAGATCAAAGCTTAAACATTGGCAAAAAACTTTCCCAGAGTGAGTGTCACAAAATGAATGAAAAACCAACAGCTGAAAGAGTTAATTTCTAACTCACCCTGATGTGACATAAGAAAGCACTTAGTTTGCTATATGGTTTGTTTTTTAAATAGATATTATGGACCTCTAGACTTCTTCACAGACTTCTATATGATGGTAACCCATCTTGGAAGAGTCAAAGAATTATCTGTAGGCATTTAGTATTCAAAAACTAATCTGATTAAATCAAATAGGTTGAAGGCACCCCAGAACACATTTCTAGCCTTGACCTTGTATCAAAAGAAAGACATGTGCTATCTTTACAAGATCCATTTCAAACCTGATACATGGTTTACAAATCTAATGACAGGTTTTTGAATTTCAAAAATCCTAACATAAATAAATCATTTCTCCTTATCACACACACAGGGCTAAGTTTTAACATTTCTGATAGAGAACACTGTAAGTAACAACTGGCAAGAATCTCACAGAAAATGAACATCTATGAAAAGCCCAATGAACAACAGGACATAGGAATTTGTACCTATTTACAAAGTCCACATTCATTATAGTATATGCTTTGGATAAAATACTAGAGCAACTGAAAAAAATCTCACTTCTTAGCCATGTTTTCCCAAAAAGGACATGGATTTAGCCATTAAAATCATTTAAAAAAAAAAAGAAAAAAAAATTTAAAAGAGTAAAAATGTTCAGCTGACATAGAACTTGCCATTCATTTATAACAGCTTGACAAAGTTTACCAACAAAGGAATACAACATATATTCATTCAATCTTGGCCTTAGTAGATATGAAAGTCTTGAATGTAAACATTTACCATTGCTGAACAAAGACTCTTGACTTGCTATCACTAAGTTGCAACTACATCAACATGTAACAGTTTCTGCTTTAGGGGAAAAAAAAGAAAAGAAAGGGGGTGGGGAAGGCATAGAGTGTGAAGTTAAAGGCCTGACAAAGTTATTTATAACAAAGTTTGGCTGGACTTGATTCTATGAGATCTCGTTGAGTGCCCCAGCCCAACCTCATGAACCAGAACATACTGAGAAACTAAAGTTCTAACGAAGCAACCCGCAATCCGCAATCCCAAATTCAGAGTACAATGTACCCATGCCCCTTAATCAGTTATTGCATATCCTTAAAAGGAGGTAACATTTACTCACTTTCAGTGAATCAAAGCAGGCGATTACGCGTCCATTTTCAACTTGGCAGCTTTTCGAAGGATGTGCAAATTTACATTCCGTGTCTGGTCGTGAGCAAGTCCCCCTTTGAAACTCTCTACATACTTCCAGTGTTAGCCATTTTGTGTCCCGAATTGGTGTGACACTAACAGCCATGTTTATATTTTACAGGTAGTTAAATGTTCAATGAAATCAACAAACCCAACCCTTCTCAAAAAAAAAAAGGAAAAAGAAAAAAGTAAAAGAAAAAGAAAAAAGAAAAAAAAAATCAGCAACCAAAACAAATGACAAAAACTAAACAAAATAGGAACTGATAAAACTCAGAAGTGTGAGATGACTGTGAAAATGTCCGAAAGGCTGCTTCCCCAGTCCCTGCTTTACCGGCACATGGAAAAGTGTGACTTCAATATCAAGGGAGAGACCTCCGCTAGAAATTCACAGCATGAAACTGTTAATTCAAAGAGGTTTTGGTTTTTAGAGAAATACCACGATTGTAAGTAGATGGGTGTTTAAAGGAGGGCCTGGAATCAGCCTTGTGCTCAGTCACCCCTTCCCAGTGCCAATTTGGAGCCCAAAATGCAAGCATGAAAACGTGGCAGACCCTTTGACACCGAATTTCCAAGCTGCTTTCAGCAAAGTTGTCTGACAGGGAATCTCCTCACAGCTGATTTGCGATGGAGTTTGGTGGTGCAATCGGTATTGATTAGTTTGGCATAGACAGATGCAGCAGTTTAGAGCAAAATCGAGAAAATGATTTTTTTTTCCTCCTTGATTTCCTGGCAGAAGGTATCTTACTTTTTCAGCAAACTTTTCTTCTAAACTAAAGCAGCCTAGGGCAATGGCAGATACTCAGAGCTTTTCTCCTGATTAGAAGTAGAAATGGGGGTGTCTGGGCTAGAGGTGGAGGGCGGATGTGCTGTCGTCAGTCTAGCTGGCAGCAAGCAAGGCAAAAGCAGAGGCTGCTCTAGAAGCGGTTCCAAGCAGCAGAGACGTCAGGAAAGGCACTTCTTAGTACCAACCTGTAGAGAAAAGAGATAGGTTAAGATTTACTAAGTAGCATTCACTGATGTCCTATAGCAGCACAACCTTGCCATGTGATACCAGACTAAGCAACTCAAAGTGAGCCTCATATACTCTCTCTCTCTGTCTGTCTGTCTCTCTCTCTCTCTCTCTCTCTCTCTCTCTCTCTCTCTCTCTCACACACACACACACACACACACACACACACACACAAAATACTTACAGTGAGGCATATTGCAGCCAGCCATCGTAGTTTTATTAAAAAGGGGGCCGTTTCCCCTTGTGAAGCAATGCATGATAGAGAGATAACCAATCACAGATAGTGTTGCAGCAATATTCTGGGCAGAAAGCCAATAGTGTGGGTTGTCTTATGAAAGGTCGCGCCTGTCAGACATTCATTACTATGCTATAAGCACAGAAAATGTCCATCAGATGTGACTTATTCCACTGCAAGAGGACGAGCATGTGGGTTTTGAATTTACCCAACATGCAGTTAGTGGACTAAACCATGTTAGTTTCCAAACAGCTTCTAACACAAGTCCACGGACTTGACAATCACTACGGAGTAATCAAAAGCAATGTCTAAAAACTACAGCTGAAGTCCAAGCTGCTTTCCCTCTGGTTCTGTGCAGGGGTGGACTCTCAGCAGCCTGCCGTTGCTGTCCTGACACGTGAATAAAAAAGGAAAGGGGTGTTTACAAATGGTACATTCTCCTGACCTATCCAATTCACTTCCTCCTAAAGCCCAAGTCCTGCCCCTCTGCTGAAAGCAGCACTCATACTGTAAAACTATTCCATTCAGCCATCAGACACTTTATCACTATATCACAGGCAGGCGAGGTATGAACAAAAGCATCCTTTATTCAGACGTTTTTCAAGCAGAAGCTGAGGTCTTGTGTCGAGAATAAGGAGTGCAGTGTTGTCAGATGTCTGGTAAATCTGAAAGCCAACCTCCAGGGAGAAAGCGATTCCATTGCAGGAACATTAATTATTAAGTGAGCAATTTGATTTGGGCAGTCTGATGCACTTCAGGGGCTCAGCCCCACGCTCTGCTGGAGGGTCGGGGCTGAGGCAGCTGCCTGCTCTGAACTCAGGAGACCACTCTTTACAACAGGGCAGTTTCACTTCTCAAAGCTCACTTTCTCTTTCAATCGGGACAAAAAAAAAAAAAATTCTCAAAAAAAAAAAAATTTAACTGGTTACAAAAATGAAAGCATGTATGTTTTTGGTTTGTTTTCCTTTAGAATACTGTCACTGAGGAAAGTAAAGCTTCTAACTTGTATATTTCAAACAACCACTAACACAGCGACAATTAACCTCACTTTTTAAAGGAGCTGATTATAAATGGTAGATGTATAATTTTGGAAATTCAATTATATGATATGAAGACACCTACCTATGCTAACAGTATGAATATCTAGTAGAATTTAACCTTTAAGACTAATGTTAGTATTCATAATACTGTTCAGAAAGGGGCTGGAGAGATGGCTCAGAGGTTAAGAGCACTGACTGCTCTTCCAAAGGTCCTGAGTTCAAATCCCAGCAACCACATGGTGGCTCACAACCATTTGTAATGAGATCTGATGCCCTCTTCTGGTGTGTCTGAAGACAGCTACAGTGAACTCACATATAATAAATAAATAAATCTTTAAAAAAAAATACTGTTCAGAAAAAAAAAAACAAGCTACTTAGCAAAAGGTATTTATATTTATAAAACACTATACAGCAAACTGTAACTTGTAACTGGGACTTCAGAAGTAACTAAACACTTTGTTCAAGAAGGTTGTTTGCAAAAGTCTTCAGGTCCTGAGGCACAGTTCTGTCAAAGTAAAATAAAACCAGTTCTGTCCAGTTCTGTCAAGTTCTCTATCCGCTATCCTGAGTCTTTATTCAGCACTCACAAACTTTTGCGCCTTTATGTCTTGGACAGAGCACATGTGGTCTCCACCTCACCTCTTCAGCCCACACTGCTTTCATCAGGTACCACATACCTCCCGAAGAGCCAGAGAAGCTGACACACCACCTCTGTCCACTTGCACACTAATACCACCATTTCTGCATTGCCTCTGCATAGCAATCCCTGACCTGCCTGTTTATTTCCTTACATATTGGAGCCACTAAACCATGTTTCCCAGGGCAGAAACATTCATCATCTCAGCAACCCGAAAATAGTGATTTAAAAAAACACGAGATAGCCATCCCAGAAGCACAGGTGTATACATGATTGTTTACTACAGCGGGACTCAGATTACATGCGGACACAAAAGTTATACACACATGTACATCCATGTATCCATGTAAGCACATGTGACTGGAATCAAATACACACTATAAATCCCAGGGTCATGCAGGCCCTCCTCTGCCTAGCAGTCTCTGGGCAAGCACTGAATGGTTCTCTCTTATACAGCAACCTCCAAGTCGTCTCCACCTCATCTGCCCCCTCCTCCACTTACTCACTCTCACTGGTTGGTGGTCTCGGTATCACATATGTTTCTTTGTTCAAATGTCACCCTTGGGTAGGAATTATCGCTGGACTTCCTGCTTGTCTCGCTGTATCTTCTGTGGCAGTTCTCCCCAGCATGAAACTTCTCCAAGCTACCACCTTAGTTCCTTCTCAAGGTTCCTTCTTAGTACCCTTGGCTTTTGTAGACCTAGAGGGACATATTCTCCATCTCACAGCAGTTGGTTCTCAGCCCTGACAAGTGTTGAAGCAGCCACCATAAGGAGGTCTAACCTCTCGCCTGGCTGTGCATCCGCACACAATCCTGCTCCCTGCACACTGTGTCTTCCCCAAAGTCTACAGGCGCATCTACACAAGTTGTTCTTCTGCTGTCTTCCATGTCATTCACTTCTGAATCCATGTCAATGCAACTATCACACTAGTCACTTTATGGCTTAGCAAAAGTTGACAACTCTCCTGTAAAAGCCAAATGCTTTTTTACATTTTAACCTCAGTGCCACCTCGGAATTTCCCCATGTATGAACCAACACACCGCTCTTTAGTGGTCCCACATCCCTAGGTTTACAGAGATGAACTCTCACACATTCTGCCTAACACAGACTACTGGAACCCCACCAACATACTACACACTATTGCTCCGTCTGGCTGAATACCCCACAGCCCTACAACCTGACAAATCCATTCTTGTTTACACTGCCATTCAGATACCATCTTCTCTGTAAAGCTGGACCAACTATGAGCAACAGCAACAAAAAATACCACAATTCCTTTTCATACTATGATTGTTACTTTAGGTCTCTCTGTCTAAAATTACCATCTCCCTGACAGCAAGGCATATTATCAATTTCTCCTAAATACAACAGATATTATATGCTTACTATATGTATGAATTTAATTCATATTACTAAAAAGCCAGATATATTTAGGCAGCCATATACCCAGTCCTTACAGAATACTTAGTTTTAAAGGACAGGATCCAAACAATGTAAGATAGAAGGATTGACACCATTATAAAGGCCCATATTCTTGAGTGGCTAAGAATATAAAATAATATAAAGTGGAATTCTTGACTTGGTTATTTTTTCTTATCTATCATGTCACAGGCTTAGTTCTACTTAAGTGTTTAGCATATATTAATTAAAATTTTGCCTATATTCATAGTTTTGTCTATTTTATTTTCAATCCATATAAAATATATTATTTTCAAAAGTTACAACTAAAAATAATAAACATGTTTATACATTGATCATCCACAGACAGAGATGATAATCAGCATGTGTATGATTAGCCAGGCGGGAGAGAGAATAAGGAGAAGGGACAAGAGTCTGTATACATTTGGGGATTAATTTCCTGAAATTGCTCAGTTTGAAGTAATACTTAAAAGGATTTGGATCAGCATTGAATTCTCAAAAAGGTAACTTTGACTAGTAACAGGGTCTGGCCCTTCAAACAGAGAGAATCTGAGATAATATTTAACAGTGTATGTGACCTCAGACTTAGGGGACTTGGGTAAGAAGAGTTCCAAGAGTTTGAGCCCAGGTTGCACTGCAAAGTGAATTCCAAGCCAGCTTGAGCTACATAATGAAAACTGTCTCATAAGGGAGGAGAAGACAGAGAAAGAGGAGGAAGAGGAGGAGGAGGAGACAGAGGAGGAGGAGACAGAGGAGGAAGAGGAGGAAGAGGAGGAAGAGGAGACAGAGAAGGAGGAGGAGGAAGAAGAGGAGAGGAGAAGGAAGAGGAGACAGAGGAGGAGGATGGGGTAAAGAAACAAAGACAAGAGAAGAAAGGAAAAAGAAAAAGGAAAACTGTATGTATGGGTGATATACAAATTACTAGAATTTTTGAAAACATCTTTCTCTGGAACTAAGAATTTTTTTAAATAATTATCAAATGAAATCAATCTACTTCTAAGATGTTTAATAATAGGTAAGTTGCCTCTGTTTCTGACTCTATTTCAATATACTATAAATAAATGAAGTTACCTTAACAACAAAATGCTTGTTTGGAAAATGTAAAGGTTTTTGAACAAGATACAAACTTTCTGATATTTATAGGACAAATTATCTGTGACTTGCCGATAATTTGGCAACCACTGCATTTCCTTGAATCATATGGCATGCCCTACCGCCAAAGTATTCTACCACAACAACCAATTTCACCTAAAGTGATGTCACAAATCATGTGTACATTCTATAGTAAGATAGATATAAAAGAGGATATAGGAAACGACATGAAATAATCAGGGCAGTAAAAGTTACAAAAAAGAAAAAGGAAAGAAAAACGATAAAGAAGAAAGCATTGAAAAGGACAAAGGGAAGGAAGCAGGAGGAAGCACTAACAGGTTTCCTTTGCATCTGTTCTAGTAAGCTGAAGGCATTTGACATTAGGGTGAGCGTGCATCAATTCAAGCCTAACACAGTGTGCAGGACAAGGTAAACATGTGCCCGCCAGGTATGAAGTGGGACTCTTTCAATGGACTAAATAGCCTTTAGGAAAGACCTTAATGTCTTAGGCTTCCATGTTTACTAGTCCTTTAAGCTATAAGACAAACTTAAGTAAGTAACTCCAATTACATCCCAGGGTAGTCAATAAGAAATCTGAAGGCTGTTTTTTCTGATACTTTGATATTAAGATATGTATTGAGAAAACTAAATTTGACTTAAGATAGTTTTAGTCTGAATAGAAAATATGAATTATTTCACCGTGTAAGTTTGGAGGTATCAAAAAGGAGGGCCTTGTCCAAAACATTTTTTCCTCGTTGCCAATATCAACAAGACTGATTGCTCATAAAAAAAAATTTCTCAGCAATTGTCCCAAATATTAATAGACTTCAGGGTGAAAATAATACTAAGTGTTTCTGGGGGCACTGCGGCCATACTGTCCCAGCTTAAAGTCACGGCTGTGCTTCCAGATAGGCTGCAGTTTGAAAGGGGGGTGATAACCTTCAGAAGAATCATTCTTCTTAGAGCAGAGTCGACAAACTCAGTGCTTGTCTGGGTGTGTGTGGACATGGCATGGAGATGCCCACTGAGTGATTTTAATAGGTGCCCAGAGTGCTGACACCAGCTTGTCCAGCCTGTGATATGTCATGTGATGACTCACAGTGACACCAATCTTTAATTGAAAAGTTTAGAAGAATAAGACGAAGCTAATGTGTTGGCAATAAAATCATGCTGACATGCAAATGACTAACGTTATGAAGAACTGCTGAGAAAAAGGATAACCTTCGATCACACATCCTCTTGGATGGCAGAGACTGCCAATGTCGCCTCCTGGTCTAACACATTACAGAAAGGCTGAGGCCAAGAAAATGTTGTGCTTACTAACTTGCACAAGGAACCTGAGGTCTGTCAACACAATCTTTTAAAATCCTCATCCGTTCACAGGTTTTGTTCCCTAAACAGTCAAATAGCGTGTAGTGGGACAGATAATGAAGGAGTACAAGTTACTTAATACACCATTGTTAAAGAGTAGAATGACAGAACAGTATTCAAATTAGAAAATTTTAAACAAATTAATACACGTTTAAATGCAGCAATGATTACAAAGTGGGTGTTGCATATACCAGCTGGTCCGAGCCCCCCGCACACATATGTACTTCCTGGTCTGGCCTCAGTGGGACATATGCCTAATCCTCCAGAAACTTGAGGCCCCAGGAAGTGGGGAGGCCTGGCAGTGGGGATATCCTTTTGGAGATAGGAGAGAAGGAATGGGTTGAGGAACTGTGGGAGGGCTGAAAGCTGGGGAAATGACTGGACTGTAATTATATATATATATATATATATATATATATATATATATATATATATATATATGGTGTTGAATTTATTTCTATAAGAAAAGAAGTTTTAAAGTGTTAACATCAAGAGAATATAGTTATCATAATGATGGCTGTACTTCATATACTAGCCATTATCTTTGTAGCTAAACAAACAGTTCATTGGTCTACCTTTATCAAAAGTGGCCAACCTTCCCTCCCCAGAGCAGTCTGGACTCTTTGTTAAAAAAAAAAAAGTGCATGATATCATATCATATACCAACCAGTGGAAATAAGGAAAAGAAGAAATAGGGAAGGAAAATAGACATTTATCTCATTGATTGCTTCTGTCTTGGCATAGAAATCCCATGAGCACAGGTTATTTTTCTCTATAATCAGTATTGAAACTCCACTGGCCCAAAGGAAACAAATAATCACTGCAACAAGACGGTATATAGGTGGTAGGCAGAGAGGTAGCTAGATATACATATGAATAAGGGACACAGAAAAGATAGGATAGATAGAGCCAGACAGACATGGATGATACAGATTAGTACACACAGATACTAGTCTCAAAGTATATTCAACAAGTCACATCGTATAGGCTCCAGCTCTACAGCTTGAAACACTGGTGATTTCATCTTTATAATTAAGTGAAAGCAATACCACTGGCAAGACAATAGGAGGCAACAGAACCACATTCAAATGCCTCCTTGATTGTGAAGTTAAAAGATTCGTTTTAATATAAAGTATAATTCCTTTGCATTTTCCCATGACACTTAGCCAGTGGTGGAGCATTTCTCTCTGTTGTCCAAGAAGATAGGAGATAGAACTGCCTGCTGTTTTACTGTTTGTTCTTCATGGGGAAACACTAACCCTTTACTCATGTATTACGCAGATGTTATCTTGTTAGCTTCCAGTACCATAGCTGATCTGTCTGTAACACTCACTATTTCAAAGTGATAAATCAAAGCCAGAACACAGGCAACAATAAAGTTGATGCTATTAAGTCTTCAACAAGAAATCAGGAAAACCACCTTCCTCGAATTTTTAGGGAAAAAAAAAAAGGTACACTGAAAAAGCCAGAGTCCATGCTTGTGAAATGAGTCTGTCCAAACTGCTAACAGAGCCTGGCGGACAGTGGTGGTGTTAGGCCCCAGGGATAATCTGATCGTAGGCTATGATTGTAAACCATGCTCAAAGGAGAAATAGTTTATTTTACATAGTAACTTGTAGCAAATGTAATATTTTAATATTCAACTTCTCTTTCTGTGAATAGTATCACCAAGCTCCTTTATGAAGTTGGTGATACTTCTATGTAAAGGTTTTAAAAGATGGTACAGATGAGTGATAATGATGTCACTTCACAACTCAAAAGCACAAAGATGATCAACAGGAGAACCGAAAGAGTAAAATTTCCAGGGAACTTAGTATTTCAGTGACATCTGCAGTTGAGGCCCTCCACTATGGTGTTCTGGCTGCCCTCCGACTAGCCCTACAATTTCCATAATTAAACATGCATATTCCATTCTCGCAGACTCAAGTGGCATAAATTATAAAAGGGGCATGTGAGGAAATTGCAGATATAGTTTAAAACCCACCCAAAATATAATTTCATCTCTGTAAGCACCAGTCTTAATCTGCCCTGTATTTTATGAGACATCTGACACTAACAATTATTCTTATTACTATCAACTAGACCTGGGTGACAACATTGTGATTTTCAACAGCGAGCTCTTGAATTTCATAAACTGGATTTAAATTCTAGCATGGTAAGCTAGGTGAGAAAAAAGTTTCTGGACTATGTCTATTGAAAATTACCTCAAATATGTTGCTCAGTTATTAATCATTATGAGAAAAGTGAGAATACATTGTTTATAATTAAAATGTATCTTTCACCAAAATACAATCAATGAAATCATGACATATAAAATCCTTTGCTGTATAATTATTTGTATAATTTATTTGCATATATTATTTGTATATATTATTTAGCAATAGTCTAACAAGTGAATTAGTACACTTCTCATAAGGAAATATCATACACACACATTTTCTTTTTTCCATAAAATCAATGAAGTGTTTTTCTCCAAAATATTTCTTACTCCAAAGTCATTAAAAAACAAACAAACAAAACAAAAACACATGGCTGCTGCAGAATTCATCATTTCAATCCTAAAAATATTTTCTACTGATAAATAGATTTGACTTTAATAACAATCTGGATTTCATATATTAGTTATTTCACATATTAATACATAAGATCGTTACATAAACTGAGCATTTTTTTAAGTTGTAAGCTCACATATGGTTGCTTACAGTAAAAAATGTCAGAAAACAAAGATACACCAGCAACCTATACCCTCACTGTGGGGCTTCAATGTATTATACATAGTGCCTGGCGTCAACTAAATTAACAATTTACCCAGGCCCATTATGCTAAAGAGCAACAGATTTTGTAGTTATTCTAATATAAAATAGATAAAATCTGAATATTATTATATGTGTTTTTAGGATCTACGTCAAAAGAAACAAGCCAGCATAATTATATGTCAACAGCTATAAATCCCTTCACTCAGTGCCCCTACCCTTGTGAGTGGTGATCTAAATCACTGTTGGGTTTTGACTTCTCAGCAAGACTGCAAGTGCACATAGAAAGACTGTTCTTATGTTGTGTCACTTCAATAACATAAATCCTTGGACCATAGGCATGTTCATGTATTAAGTCTGAACCACAAGTCATTGCTTCCAAGAAAGCATTTACCAGACCTTTTTCTCAACAATAAAGCACACTCTTGGATATTTTCCTGGTAATTTGAGAAGACACTATGCCTCACTCTCCACTGTGATGCTCTCTCGTGGGGGCATCCAGAGAAGCATGAAATGCCTTTTGCCTGTAAAGAGAACCTAAATTCTTTGTACCTACAAAAGCTGTTCAATAGGGCTCCACTTATGGCAGCCCACCAATGGGGCACTTATAACATCAGTTTCCAGCTCCTGCTAATTCAAAATAAAGTACCACATTGCTCAGAAAATTAATTAATAGGTAAAGTAAATATGTACAGTACTTGAATTTTATAATTATTTGTCAAAACGACAATTTCAGAAGCTTGAATAAACATGTCCATTGACAACCATGGGAATGGATAATATGTCTGCTTCTTATTAATAAGAAATGTTTTTATTACACATTATTTCTATAAAGATAAAACATGTCTTGTTCCTCCTTCATTAGAAGCTGACCAAAGGGAATACTTCTAATGATTCCCATAAGCAACACAAACTGTTATCAAAGCACAACAGAGTCTGGAAAAGCAATGGAAGCCTAAACACATATACCATATGGGTTTCACTGCAGCACTTATGAATCTGCAGGCTCTTCGGGAAGCAGTTTGCTTGCACTTCCAGTTAAACTAATACAGTAGGTGCATTATGTTGGCAGAAGAGTTTTCCTGCGCACATTGGTCTTGTTAGAAAATAAAAGCACCTTCCCCTCACTCTGTCGATTACCAGTTTCAATTACTAAATAAAACAATTCATATGACAAAGTATTGGAAGAGAAATTTTAAGACTCAAAATGGTGAGATGGCAGAATATGAGCATTTCTACTTCTCCTGTTCTTGCTTTGATAATGAGATTTCATGCTGTTGCAAGGATGGAAATAAAGCCATGTTCTCGGGAGATAACATCAAAGAATTTATCAGAATTTGGTACTTTCTAAAAGAAGAACATATTAACCAAATTAGCAGGGCCGCATGAAATCTGATCCCTTTGCTAAAGAGGAAAGACTACTCTTCCCTAATTATGTTAATTGCACATATGGTTCTGTGCATCCTGGAAAAGCTGTAGCACATGAAGAAACATGAAGAGCGGACTACGCCCTGTTAATGAGACAGTGATTAAAGCTCCATGAATTTCCAGCAGCATCACACGCTCTTAAAATCCAATGACCACCTTCCTGTGGCAAATCAGAGCACAACCACAGTCAACAATAAACTCAAATAACTGCCAATGGCTTACTAACTCCAACACTCACTTTTCTGGAATATGGATTCATCAGAAAGATCTTGGGCTACCTGACTCAGTCAATTAGGCATCACTATTAAAAGTATGTATTCCTGGGACATATATGTGTGCTGAGGCTGGAGACTAAAACCCTACAGGTTTAACATCTCCAGACTGTTCTTTCTCCCTTACTATTTCTGCAACTGCAATTACCAAAAAAGGCTACTTTCAACAGTCACTGCTTACTGTGTTTCTACTTGGTCATTTCCTCAAAACTTCAGATATATACTCTGAGGGGAGGGAGTTATTTAAAGACTTTGTAACATGGTCTTTGGCTATATTCTATCATCTGATTCAGAAAGCTAGTGTACTTTAAACTGTAACTATTCTAAGTAAACCTTCACATTACTAAAACACACTGGATACTAAATAATACAATTCATTATGTCTCTAAACACTTATGTTTCAGTCTTGTGCAATAATCCCCTCCAAGAAACCTTAACCTGTTGTTCAAAGGCCTCTCTAAATGACAACATGGGGCAGATTAAAACAATAGTCTGATAGCAATGCCTGAACTTGTCCTATTTTCCTACCATGTGATTGTCTAATAAATGATTAAACAAATATATATATAAGAGAAATATCTAGGTACTTGTTAAAGAAAACATAATCCTTTAATCTTCTTGCTATAAGAACTTCAATTCCATTTATCAAAATAAAATACACCATATCCTACATTGTCAAATAATATTTTATACTGGTATTTTTATTTTCATAAGGCACTGCTTGTTTTCCATGCATATGAGAGATAGCTAAATTCATTATCTTACTGATTTGTGAACAAGCAGTTGACATGTACTTAGCTAAGGGACTGACTCCCTGGAGTCTCCTTAGGTAACCAAATGGAAGAACATGAACGCAAACTCAGGTCCTGTGTTTTCTAGTGTAAGACTTCATTAAAACACACGCTACCAATTTCATACCAAACTTAGAAATGAGAGTGATAGAAAACAAACAACAGGAAGAGAGTGTTGCGTGCAGCAAGTACCTTGAAGGGCCCACTACTGCATTACCGGCTGTTCGCTTGGAAGTTTCCAGTTGCTGCAGGGGAGCAAGAGAGGGACGGAGGAAGGTCAGAAGGGGGGGATCTCTTTTGCAGAGCTGAGAGACAGGTGTTCACCTTCTCTATCCATATAGAGGAAACCAGCCGCCCATCATGAACAAAGAATAAGAATATTCTGCCAGCATCAAACCCATCAGCTCTTCCTCTACTGTAATATCTTCTCCATTTTGAGCAGAACAGAGTTCTAGCTAGCCAGCAGCTGACTGACAGGCTGAGTAGAGATGAGCTCTTCGAGTGTAATTGTTACTTAACACTCAACACCCGGAGCCTGCCTACCGTTCAGTGCTCTCACCAGAGAAATTTAACTTGCATAAGCTGGGACAAAGCAAAACACTGCCTGCAACACAGTGAGTGAAGAGACACAGGAGTACTAACCTAAGTGAGACACTAAAACACAGTTTACAGAGCAGCCAGGAAGATGGAACGGTTCAAATCACCCATATCACATTAATTTTAACAGCTGATAAAACCGTAAGAAAGTAGTCCAAGGAGAAAGCAGTGTTTGAAAGGCATACTTGATGTTTTCTAAATCCACACTACACTAATTCTCTGTTGGAAAAAAAATGATAAATAGCAAACTGGTCTATAAAATAAAAACAGAAAGTCAAAACAAACAAAAATAGCAAACTTTGGTTCTCAAGTCCCAAATATCTCCTTGGATAAAACCTGCAGGAGCTCAGGAGCTATTTCACTAACTTTGCCACATAGTCATCCTTCCTTCTCTCACTAGCAGAGAGAAGGTGGGTTTTTTTTCCCTAAAAGAAAACACACACACACACACACAAAAACAAAACAAAAAACCGCCATTCAACTCACAGTGACCATGCTGAATGAATAAACCAAAAAACAAAGAGATGGAATCATCATGTGCACTGCTTAATGTCTTCTGATCACCCTAGAGACAAGCACAGGGAAAACATACATCTAGCCCTGGAGGGCTCAATCAAGGATATAAACTAACAACTGTATTATAAAAGGTGAGAAGTTCCCAGCTGGCTGACGAGTTAAAGAGGCCAGAGGTGGCTTCCAAGTGGGCAACGGATCTAGGGTTGATATGGAAGAATGGTTTCGGTTTGGGGGGTGGGGGAGCCTGATGTTGCTGTTTTGTTTTGTTGGGGTTTTTTTTTTTTTGCTTTTTAGATTCAGTACTGGGGACTGAACCCACGTCTGAGCATGTGCTAGTCAGGTGCTCTGTCACTGGGCGGCAGCACTGGATTCATCTGACAAGTGTGGAGAAATCAACAAGACAAAGAGCAGCCAAGGGAGTCAGGCCTGGGCAGCCCTGGCCATGGAGCCCACAGACTGGACTCTGTACCAGCGACGGCGTTGCCTACAGCTCTGGACTAGGATTCTGAGCTGAAGAACTCAGCATGCGCCTCCTGAGTGCTGAGAATTTATCCTTCCCAACAGCTAACCCAAGGGCACAGCTGCTCTACTTTACTGAGTATTTAAGGGTTAAAAGTAAAACACAGCACAGGGTAGGAAAAAATCTTATTAAATAAGTAGAATTCTTGTCTTAACTTCCTAGAAATCTTGCTTTAGTTGCAGCAGAGTGGAGATAAATTTAATGCTCGATTTCATCTCAACTGCTCCACGCATATTTTCCTTCTAACTGGTTGTTCTTTTACTATTGTGTTTGATGTACACTTTACTGTAGTAAGTCAATTCATTTTTTGTTTTTGTTTTGATGAAGTACATCATATATAAATAACACTAAAGCAAACGTTGTCCTGTTTATAAAACTGGTGGTGAATAACAAACTTTCAAAAGAGAATTTAAAAGTCATCAGTTAAGTAAATCTCATTACTCTCTGAATATTTCAATAAGAGTCATAACTAATTAAGACACAATACCCAGTTACTGAAATTGGCAATTGCTCTGAACTCTACAGTCCCTGGGTTCAGCAACCTATGTTGTCACCCAGCTGTCTAGTTTGACCTTCCTGGTGAATCAGCACTGCTACTCTGATGCCAAAATGACCTTCTGAAACTCACAAGGCTTCCAAGGCTGCAGATATTTTCAGCTGTATCAGCCTGGCTGTCACAGAGTTCTGCATGACATTGAGTGGCAAAGTTGGCACCTCTTGCACCAGTCTGACCTTTTAAACTCATGAGATCTTGCTGCCACTCAAAGTTGGATTTTCTTTTTCTATATACTTTTACGAAGCTGTTCCTCTTGGTTAATCGTCAGGTAGTGACTCTAAGAATAAATTTTCATTTTTCTTTACATGAAAATAAATATATTCTTTTAGGAACACATAGTAAATCTTTCATCAGCACACATTTCAAATGAATTTTAACTTCCACTGGTAAATTACAATTTTGAAATTACTGAAAGCATCAGAAATGTTTAAGGTATCTACGAAGTATCAGTATTTCTATAGTGGCCACTATCAAATTTTAAAAATGTCTATATTTTATAATATATTTGGTATCCACATTGACTATAATGTATTCAAGGTCCAGTACTATATCAAGAATATGAGGGGCTAATGTCAATAAACACAGCAACAGCTGCATGCTTAATTTATTTCATTTTCTTCTGATATTTTAAACAGATAACACTGCTGTTTAATTTCCTTGCTAAACATTGCATTAATGTGGAATTTTCAAACCTAAGCATCTTCATCTATAGAGATACAGCTATGCAGTTATCTTTGAAACAGTTGATACATAAAGGGAAATATTTGAGTCCATTAATATCATCAGTAATGAAAATATGAGTAAATCAGTTAAAATTGATGTAAGTGGAAGAAGATGGAAGTGGAATTTAAGTTATTAAGGCATGTTAATAAGGTTCTGAATAACAGCAGCTATCAACTGTTTGATGTCAATCTTTCCCAATCAGAGCATAGTTACATATTTACATATGCATGTATATATTAGTATATTTCTATTTCCTTCTAGTTAGAGGAGATAATGTTCAATATTGTCATACATTTTCGTTAGTATACAAACTTACAAAATGACTTAACATTTCAATACAAATCTAGAAACTAACCCATCAGTGGGAAAACCAATCCCTTTGACACATTCGTCCTGTTCCATTTTATCTTCAGTTCTTGTGACACTTTGTCATCATTTGTAGAATACACATGGACATATGGGTGTAACACAAAACTGGGTACACACCCCAGACACAAGGACATGAAGGAAATTGGGGAGAGAAGTAAAACATTATTCAGAAATGTCTAGTAATTGCAGAAGCATTTGATTTTGTATTACTTAATGATAAATAACGGGTCTCTTTTATAATGAGAGAAATTAAATTAATTCCCAATAATGCAGCTGAGCAGACAATCAGAGTACTTGCTCTATCCTTCTTGGGCTCAAGTCATTTCTTCAAATGTGTCACTAGGCAAGCCAGCCACCAAAGCTACTGGGAGAGAATCTGTTACAAGTGCCATCAGAGGCACCTATATAAATGCAGCTATATTTTAAATTGTTGACAAATAAAGGGAAATATTTTGAGTCTGTTAATATCTGTAGCAAAAAGATGAGTAAACAGGTTAAAATTTAATAGAAGTGGAAGAAAACAGTGGCAATGGTTTTTGAATCTAAAATTAGATTTTGCTGGTCTTGGCAAGTGCTGGGGCAAAGGTATTAGATGGAGAATGGCAAACACAGTACAGACCACAGGGCAGACTAGGCCATCTGACAGAGCCCTTATTCCAAAGCCAAGGCACTCCACGTCTATTCTGTCTCCTGCTGGTATGCGCCCATCATTCTTTTTGATTAAGACTTTCTGTAATTAACTTGTAGTAGCCCTTGAATGTGTGTGTGTGTGTGTGTGTGTGTGTGTGTGTGTGTGTGTGTGTGTTTTATCCAGGCCATATCAAGGCCAAGAAAGCCACACATAAGGTGCAGAAATGCAGGCTGCAGGCTGCAGTAGGGTCGAGGCCAGGTTTCCACAGCACTTTCCTGTTGTCCATAGAGCAAATGGCATGACTTTACTCTTCCAAGGCATCGGCTTCCTCACCTATGGGCCATAGTGAGCCACATGCCTGCTTCTCATGGACTGACGAACTGCGTATGGTCACGACACTAAAAGAATAGCTACACACTATTCTTTTACGGAGCTGCTTACAAATGACCATGAGTAGCTGTCACCTCAGTTCTGGTTGGCTTGCCTTCAGCATTTCTCTTAGAATTGACCACACATTTTACCAAATCAGAAACCACGTTTTTAATGTCAGTCAAAATCCTACAATGAACTTCTGATGCAGTGGTCCTTAAACAAATATTTACCACTTAAACTGAGCAATGATAAGCAATCAAATAGAAGGGCTGGGGTGTCCAACCTAGAATGCAGATTGAATCCTGAGAATGAAGAGCAAACACTGCACTGGGTCATGCTCGTTTATGAAGGACTTCAAAAGAAATAGTTTACATACTTGGTCATACCACTTAAACCAATTATAAATCAGTTTTACCTTTCCTTAAACAAGTTATGTTTCCTTAAGAATGTTTTGTTTTGTTTTTCTAAATAGATTTACACAAATTCTACACTATGTAGAATTCTGTTCCCACACTGCTATATACCATTATTATTGGTGAATATTTCTATTACTACAATGAAAAGTACTGGGAACACAACATCTTACTCATTCCTATCTACAAAGGGTGACCCTGACAGGCCTTAAATGGTCAGTGCACTCAACAGTGTTCGCTAAAGAAAAGCATTTGCTTGGAAACCAAATCAAGACAAAGACAACTCTATTCTCTCTCTCTCTCTATATATATATATATATATATATATATATATATATATATATATATATATATATATATATATACACACACACACATACACACACACACACACATATACATACATTTGCTAGCAAAGTGATATATCCCCTACAGAGTAAGTCTTCGATGAGAAAGTATCCATTACAGCTACAGCACAGACTGGCATAATGAATGAGCATATGCTAACAACTTGAGAATGTGCCATCAAGTCAAGATATGTTTTGTACTTACATGCATCACTTCTTGGTGAAAATTCTATGGTATCATATTATTTCGGGAAAATATGGTAGACATGTGTTGATGAATTCTGCATTGGTAGATCCAAACCAAACCTGAACTGAGGATGTTTAGAAACTGCATATGTGTATGTTGTATGGTATTACTTATCATAGGAATCTAGACTCAGCTTAAAGTATAGAAGTGCATGCTTTTGAAGTTTTGCTGAACACCTGGAGTATCCCTGGGTTTGGCCATCCATGGCTGTGGGTGCGACAGTTCCCCAAACAATAAGCATGGATTCTGAGGACAACTGCACATTTGAACTTCACAAACTTTCTCTACCAGAAGCCTGAACTGATGTGCCTACAGTCAAGTGCAGAGACAAGGCACCCAAGGGTGAGCCCATCCCATGTCAGCTGACAGCAGGGGTGTCTTCAGGATTTTAAGTTCTACAAATTACAAAAATAAACAAACAAACTGAGCACTTTTCGAGCTCTAAACAATTTGTAGTCTAACACTAAAGCAACACAGTTTTTATTTTGTTTTCTTGTTTTGTGTTTTTCTTTTGTTTTATTTTTACTTAAAATCTGTATCTTCTTGACCAGGCATGGTGCCTGTGTCTCTTTCTTCACTCTCAGGAAGCCAGGAGAGAAAAACTACTCTAAAGAATGTGGCTCAGGCCAGCCTAGGCCTCAGAATGAGTCTCTGAGTCAAAAAAAAAAATTACATATTTAAAAATGACTGTAAATATGACGTATTATTCCCATAAGAATCACACAAATAAGGAGGGTACTGTGAGAAGTGACCAGACTTCAGTTTAGTTGGCTACCGAGTGGCTGTGTGAATCTAGGCAAGTCTCGCATCCTCATCAATATCAGGAAGACAAGCTTCTCTGCTCAGCACTAGTAGGCTGTTTTCCATTCACAGTACATTTTCTGGAAACAATGTATCTTTCACACAAAGACCATGTTCCAATATGCTACCACCCACATTCCACAAAGATGATTTTGTAATAGGTGCCCAAATATATTCATTAATGATTTTTTAACAGATAACACTGATTGCTGTTCTTATTTCTCAAAGTGGTAAAGATTTAAAGGGAACAGCACATTAAGCTTTGATCTATAACTGAGAAGACATAACAGTCTTCTTCTTAATGTTCACTTGAATATACAATGTTTGCCTTCAAAATTAAAAAAAAAAAGTCCTAGGCTTCAGATCTATACTCTCTCTTGGAGGTAGCAAGTTCCCTTCAACAGTGTTCAGCGAGTTGAACATCATGGGGAATTAAGTTTGAGGTATACATTTTTCAGTAGTCTCAAGCATTTTCCAATTATTTTTTGGGAAGGTCATGCAATACCTCAGAGAGAATTAATGCCCGGGTCATGGGTATTCTGAGACTCTCTGTTCTCATTTGCTATACTCATGAAATCTCTTACAAGTCTTCAGGTAAACTTCTGATACCAAAGCCTCATGTGCATGCCGACACCTTGACAAGGCAATTTTTCCTGAACATTCTAACACTAAAGTTCAAAGGCTGGCTGAAAGTCACTGAGAGTGAATTTGTCTAGTTCAAATCGGTATGATGATAGAATCACAGAGTGAGCAACGCAGGGATTCTAATGTGAGCTTTTAGTGAGTCTTGTTTAACAGGCCCCACTTTCCAAGTTTAGAACACTGTCATTGTATCTGGAAAGCACAAGGCAGAAGCTGGGTTAGGAAGAACTGAATAGCAAGAAAAAGGGTAACTAATAAATGTTTTTCATAATAGCCACAAGATATTAAAAAGGCAAAATACAGCAACATTATTCTCTTGTTCTGCATAAACGATTTGAAAGTATTAACAGTGCCAATTCTACTGCCTTTTTATGGACTAGCATCTACTGAAGTAGTAAGCATCAAGTAGTTACAACTAGGGTATCTTATGTATGATGCAGCACATGCATACGGTCCTAAGTATGTGGGGGCAGAAGTTAGCATCCTCCTCCTCTAGGTCTTCTTACACTTTCATCTTTTGAAATAGAGTCTCTGACCCTGAGCTCAAAAATTGCCTAAATGGGCTGCCTGGGATCCTCTCTTCTCTACCTCCCAGTGCTAGGATACAGGTGTGCACCACCAAAATCTTTTTATAGAGGTTATGGGATCTGACCTCAGGTCCTCACCCTGACACAGCAAACACTTGACCTACGAACATCTCTCCAGTTCCTATAAATAGAATCTTTTTGAAAACTGTCTTGCTTTTATGAGGTTATCTCTCCATAAGTATTAAATAAAATATGATCTCTTATTTATTTCATTGTATGTTAAACAATATTAGGCCATTCATTATAATAAAGAATCTTACATGTAAGGCTTTCTCCTTCAAGCATAGGTATTCTACTAACCCCCAATAAAAGTCAAATGCAAATGCTGGTTTTGTTTTTTGGGGGTTTTTTGTTTTAGTTTTTTCCTATATAAGAATCAACAATTAGTTTCTAAGAGTGACTAATAATTAAGGATTTTTACTTCCATGAGAAAGAATTCCACAGTCACACTGATACCATCCCTAAAATAGCAACTTCAGAGAAGTCTAAATGTCAGCTACATTGAGCACATTGCAAACTCATTCCATCAGGACTCTCTCTGCCACCTTGTTTATCCCCGAGAATAGGATACACAGAACTTCTGTGTGAACTGAATTAAGGGACCAAAATTCCTAATTAACATCAAGATATTTCCCAGCAAATACCAATGTGCCCATAAAGATTCAAGTTAGTTTACTGTAGAAATACAAATGTAAGATAAACTTTATGGTGGTCTTCAGACCCTGTGTTTCCATGGTATCTGGACAATAATGGAAATGCCTTAAGAATTTGACACATCATAATAATTGAATTATTCAAGATAAGCAATGACTGTGTTTCTGTTTAATTGATATTTAAAGTACAACCCTGTTGTTGTTGTTTTGCATTTGGTTTTTAAGCATGATACTGCTAGACTCCGCAGCAGGGCAGGCTTGAACACCAGATCTCCCAGCTTCAGCTTACTGGGCACTGGGACTGCAGGCTTGCCCCAGCATACCTGGCTGACTCCGATTCTTCATCTGAACATTGCTTGTACCTATCAGTTTGATTAGAACAATAATAAAATTTTAAAGAAGAGATTTTTTAACTGATACTGTGTTTTAATTCTTAGTAAAAATTAAAATTTCTCTTAATACTCACTAGAGCAAACCATGTATCTCTTCTTATTGCACACATCCAATCATTTCTATGCACTCCAGACCCAAAAGTTGAATTTCCAGCACAAAGCATTTCCTACCTCACACTCTTCACTTACTCCCGAGCAATCTGGACTTCTGCCCATGAATCTTCTCCTCCCCCTGTTAAGGGCACTGCAGCACACCTCCCTCCCAGAAGATGACTTCCCTAGGCAAACAGCCTCTTATGCTCTAGGCTGTTCCCCACCTGCACGTGCTACATGAGGTCCCCTGTGGTCCCAGTCTCCCTTTTCCACCCCTTTCTGCTCCTTTCCTATTCCATCCCTTCCATCTCTTCTTCCTCTGCCCTCCACCATTTACCCTTCCTCTACATACTTCTCCATGTGCTGCGGTATGACTCTTGTCAAAAGTATCTCAATGTCTGATGTCTTAAATAGCCTGGCAACCCCCAACACACATATTTCACTTGTTTTTATTCTTTTACACAAGTGCAGATATTATAAAACTACATTGCCATGGCTCAAGTCCTCTTTGGGCTATTTAGCAACTAAGTAATCTTGTGCAATAAACTTGAAATAACTATGACCCAGTTTCCCAATCTCCGAAACCAAGACATTAGCAGGACTCTCTCATAAAGCTCTGGGAAGGAATGTGTGCATTACTTTAAAACCTCACTGTACATATAGAAGTCATTCTCCAAAGGGTCAGCATTCCTAGTCCCTATAGTCTCCTCTCAACTCTTTAACTAACATTGAGGACAAGACAAAGTATTAAAGGGTTAAAATGTGTATACTGAAAAAAAAATCAGGTTTTCTGGTTCTAGAAATAACAAAAAGGTCCTAGTCATGCTAATTCCCCCTAAGACAAAAGTCCCAGGATCTATACTTTAGCTGTAGAAAATACTTACGGAGATTTTATAAAGCAATATGTAAGTAGCAACTTATATTTTTGGTTGTGAGCCTAGCCCTTAACAGCTGAGCCATCTCTAACCCATAGCTCCAGCTGCATATGTAGCAGAGGATGTCCTTATTGGGTATCAATGGGAGGAGTGGCCCTGGGTCCTATGAAGGCTTGATACCCCAGTGTAGAGTAATGCCAGGCAGGGAGGCAGGAGTGGGTGTGTGGGTGGAAAATCACCCTCAAAGAAGCAGGGGGAGGGAGGATAGGATAGGGGGGGGGGATTCAGCGGGAAAGCAGATAACATTTGAAATGTTAATAAATAAAATACCCAATCAAAATAACATGTAGCAACTTTATTAATTGATAAATTGTTACACAATTATAATGTCACTGAGTACATGATGGAAAATATTTCTTTAAAACCTACTGTACTTGTCCAGAAATTGATAAAATGCAATAAGTACATAAGATAAAACTATAGTATTGACATCAGCCCTTATAGGACAAAAGAAATCATAGCCAGGAAGGTCTTTATTATTCTCCCTGTAGTGTATTAAAAAAGAGAACTTTCAAAATAAACTTAGATATGGTATTTCTAGGCAGTTTTTACTCCCTTTCAAACTTAGCTTTTAAGTAAAAATTTAGTAAACATACAAATAACAGTGAGTAGGCCTTTTGAAGAAGATGGTGAGCTGAGTATAGCCAACACTGTGCTCACACCAACCTTCCAACAGCAAGTAGATCCGGGGGCTGGCTCACTTGACCACCGCCCTGCTATCTCTCTACTACAACAAGTATGGAGCTGCTCTGCGGACAGCTTTCTTCTATGGGCAGACAAGATGCTAATGTCTCATTTTTACTATCGTCAACATTACCAATGCATAACTGTTGGATATAAGGTGAAAATGGACAGCTGTAAACAGTCTGAAAAAAAAAACTAATACTAAATCAAGTTTAGAAAATATCTTCGATGATAATGTTTACAATCTGTGTATTACTGCTTTTTGCCTTGCTTTGGCATCCTTAGATTTCAGTACAGTTCATGCTGATGCACTGGCCTGTAACTTTTGTGAAAGTCTTTTAAATTGTTTCCTTACCTCTTAATTTTTTTTTTTTAACTGTGGACAGATATCAGTACCAGAGTCCCAAGAGAAATCAGCCAACTTCACCAAGCCTTCCCCCAGACTGCGTCTAAAATGGCAGCGAGGCTGCTGATTTTTCATCCACAAAATATTACTCCCACCTGAGTCCAAAATCATCAGATATGCTTTGACTTCCTTATTTCTTTCATTTGAGTCCTGAGAAGTTAGAGATTATAACTGTTTATATAAACCTTTACCCATATGTGCTTCTCCGTGCCTGCTTATTCTGTATCTTAAGTTTCATTTTCCTGAACAAAATCCCTTCTCATTTGGTATGCTGAACTTGAAATGTCTATTGTATTTAATAAAACTATCATCAAAACCTAGGTAGAAATGCCTCCTAACTCTCAATCTAGCTTTCTCTTCTACAAATTCTCGAGTTCAGTTATTCACCACAGCTGCCATTTTTGTTTTTCTGACTTGTCTACTGATGATAATAAACAATACTGCCAAGTTGTAGCTTAGGGCATTCAGAAAAATACGATACAAAGTATATAGCAAAATCCTCTGTGTAAATGTTACATATAAATAGACAGAAACATTACTGGATGGATGCTACAAATGCTTCAAAGGATAAACTATGGTAAAGCTGCAAACACTTTGGGCTTCCTGCTACTTATCTTGAGATACATTTAACCAGAAGTGCAGCAGGACTTTTCTATGTCGTATGCAAAGTTCTATACCAGGCTGGAATAACGGTTTGCTCAAGCAATAGATTAGCATCTGCTGAGATGCAGTGCTCTGTACCAAGCAAACAGGAACCTCTACTTTCATGAAATACCACTATATCATTTGATATTATATCTTCCCTTTTTAAAACTATATATAGAGACGATTAATTACCGATTTGGTGCTATTATGGCTTCCCCTAGTCTTCAGATAATGTATTCTATACTGCTTAACAAAGAATATTTACAGAAACCTAGAGAGAACCTTTAAAAAGTGGGGAAAGCACAAAAAAAGAGCCCTAACAGGCTAAATTTTAAAAAGTCTCTCAAAGGCTATTGGGTTCCATAGGCACATGTGACAAACACCTTTCTAACATGCATAGAAAACAGAGATAGCAGTCTTAAATTTAGTAATACGCTTCTTAAATTTAGTAATATGTAACCAAACCATAACCATGGATAGGTTAGGACTTTTATTTCTCCCAAGAATATCACTGAGTGCTTATATAAATATATAAATATTAAAACACTATATAAACATTGGTTTCCCTATCTCAATTCTTAAAACAAAAATGTCTACAGACATGGTATATGCCATTTAATCCTTTCCAACTAGCTGCCTTTCATTCAATGAATTCTCCATCCCTTTCTTTACTTCATGACTGATCAGATATGAACACAAGTTAGCAAGGATCTTCCCTCTCCTCTCTTTCCACCATAGTTGTTTACATTAATATAAAATATGCCTGTTTTCACAGATGACAGTCTCCATGCTGCCAAATTAGGATGAATTCTCCCTAAGGCTCCATTTGAGATATGGCTCCACCATCAGAGAGAGAGAGGGAGAGACAGAGAGAGAGGGAGGAAGGAGAGAAGGGGAGAAGAGAGGAGAGGAGAAGAAAGGAGAGGAGGGAAGGGGAGGGGAGGGAAGGGGAGGGGAGGGGAGGGGGGGGAGAGGAGAGGAGAGGAGAGGAGAGGAGAGAACAGGAGAGAAGAGAAGAGAAGAGAAGAGAAGAGAAGAGAAGAGAAGAGAAGGAGAGAGGGAAGGAGAGAGAAAGAGAGGGAGAGAGAGAGAGAGGGAGGGAGAGGGAGAGAGAGAGAAGGGGAGAAGGGGGTGAAAGAAAAATAATGGGTATACCTTTGCTATTCAGGAAAATATGAGCAAACATAACTTTACATGGCTAGAAAAGAACGACATTTTTTGGCCTAACACTCACTTCAGTTATGAAAATAACTGAAAGGAATGTGTCCAGGACAATGCGATTGTGTTTATAGGCAGATGCTTTCTCGAGAATAAATACTATGTCTCAAGGCACAGGAATGCCATAGAGCCTGTAACTTCACAACAGAAGTGCAACTTTGTCTCTGCTTACAGGCAAAGCAGTGCCCACTCCCTACAGGCAAAAATCTTTCATTCCTGTAAGTTGTTTGGCTTTGTTTGGTGTCTTTATTTTCTAAGGAACGTTTGTCAAAACAAAAGAAAATACATATTAGGCACCTGAAGATAATTGCTGTTTACGAACACTATTTTAAAATAAATTTCACTGACTTGCTTCTGTTTGGTAACTCCAGGGCAATGGTAAGTACAGTGTTTCTAAACATCTCAGAGTAGCAATCACACCCTATTCTGGCCTCCGAGAGGTGTTAAGCTCATCCTCCTAATTATAAGGCTCTCTCTGTTAGCACCACCTCATCATTAACTCTCTAAGCTAAATAGTAGTTTTGAAGAAATAAAAATAGACGTAAGGTAGTATTTTTGCTCAAATTTTGGTTACAATGGATGAGAAAGACAAGTCATTTTGTTTGTTTGTATAATAGTCTTTACCTTGTAAAAATAAAAATCGCTTTTGGTGTATTTTGACTAGCGAACTCTAATTTAAGCTTTTTCTCAGAATAGTTATTTCAAAACAATGCAGCCTCTCAGAACACAAGCCATATTTGTTATATCAAGCTTTCTAGTTGTTGGGGAGGAGAAGTAAACAGAAAAAGAAATGAGAAATAAATATAATAAAATGATCTTTCAAACCAATACTCAATACATTATCTTTAAAAGAGTTAACATAAGTATAACCAAGTATTTTACTTTCTTTGTACAAATTTTTCACAAGCCAGCATGTATTTTACATAAAACCTCCCAATACTAGCAGCACGTGTGGCTGTAGCTTCTGGGCCTTGCAGCACATTCTAAACTTGCTGGAAAATGGCGCCTTTGATCTAGAAATCCAGACACTTTAAAACTTTCCAATGTATCCCAAGAGGACCCTAAATAGAATCAAACATTTAATGAACTTATTTTGCTCATTTCTTCTACTGTCCTGACCATCATATACAATGCCTCTCTAATGCCGTTTACAGAAAAACAAAAAACAAAACAACAAGAACACAAAAACAGCAACAGCAACAACAACAAAATCCTCAACTGCCTACTCATTTGGGCTTATTCTAAGCAAGATCCGAGGTGCTCTCTACTCTGCACACCTATCTATCAATGAGCAGAAAGTCGGAAGACCTTTTTGTCTCCATAAAGAGATCAAAAACAAGACTAACGTATGGCGACATCTGGGGGGGTGGGGTGGAAGGGGGATGGAGCAATATGAAAATATTTCTTACTTACAATAAAAATCGGAACTATTATATAAGAATGGCACCCTCTTCCTTAAGGAAAACCATCCTCACGGCATGTTTCCACCCGCCTCCTCCACCCCAAGGAGAAACCTTGAGATAATCTCTTCTTGCTCTGAAAAGAACCAAGTGTTTCATTTCACAGGAATTCTATGCCCTGAGCAAGAACAGAATGTTAGAACCAAAATTTAATGAACTCCACTTGGAGTCTGCCTCAGATGTGGAAGCACACACAGCAGTAATATCCAAACCCATGCAACACTTTGCTTTCTCTTTTGGCATGTGCCAGGATACTATACTAGATGCTTATCACATGCTCAAATTTGTTCCCAGTTACAGGAGAAAAATATTAAACGAAGCGTATGTGAGGTCTGTTTAAGTCTCTCCCAATAATAAAATGTGTCTATGATATATATGATACCTTTGGTGACAGTGTAATTTTTAAAACAGATAAACAGGTTTCCTGGGGCTGACCCAACCTGTTCTATGAATGCAACCGTCAACTTAGTAGTTCCCGCTCAGGAAACTCTGCATTACACAAAGAAACATAGAAAAAAAAAAAAAAAAGCTATGTCTAGATCTTGAAAAAAAAAGCATAACAGATAAAAAAGAAAGTGTAACTCTGTTCAAATGCAGCAAACTGGAACATGATGGGTTTCTTGAAAGTGGATAGCTGTCACCAACTTTTAAGGAGGCAAAGATGGAAGTGACAGCCACGTGCTTTCTCAGGCTGTGAAATAACGCATTGTCTTCAGGCTACCGGCTACAGAGTTAACACATCCTGCGTTCTGAACTAAATCCTTCAAGGATTCTGCAGTCCTTCAACTTTCACTTTAACTTGTCTTGGGGATCAGAATTTAATCTCACAAATAGGACCAGGTAACAGCACCAACACTGTAAAGCCATAGAAGAGAATGTGGACAGAGACACCCTGGTGTGGAAAGTTATGGCCTAAGTAAGTTCTTTGTATAAACACTGTGTTGAAACCCAGGAACGGGGACTAACATGTCCACTAGTGTACTATTTCAAAGCATGCTGCAGAAGGCCTGCTGATCCAAAGGCCGTAATAATGACTTCCCGCTCCTTGCATTAATTTGTTAATGAAATAACTCAGAGTGTGGCAGACTTTATTAATCACTTGCTATGGTCTGTGCCTGTGTTGGTGGACACAGAAACCTAAGACAGTGGCAATAACCCTCCAGGCAGTTTCTAACTTTGTTTTTAATCCTAGGGATGTATACTGCACATAAACCTATCTAAGCAGCCTAATAGGCTTGTCTCAACACCCATGTAGTTGTAACATGCTGTGGGCTAGCCAGGAAGGCTTCAGCTCCACTTATGCACATACGTGTGTGTGTGTGTGTGTGTGTGTGTGTGTACGCGCAATTTCTTTCAATCTCATGTTACATGCTCTAATATCAAAGTATTCACATATAACACAGTACTAACCATATCAGACTCGGTCTTTAAAAAAAAAAAAAAGGTTGAGGAAAGGCTACATATTTGCCTCGGTTTCATTTAAAGGCTAGTCGATATACTGACTACTTTTCATGAAAGCAGTTCTACCAGCCTTCTGTGACTCCACCCTGAAAAGCTTTATACTTTTCTTACAGTTTTTGAGTGACGCACTACAAAACGACCAGAAAGGGAGGAAAAGCGGCAGCCCTCTCAAGCAGGGCGTCTTCCGCCCTGTAAACTTGGCAAAAAGCACACTGGACTGAAATACAGCACTCTCCATATAAGGCAGCCCAACTAAACATGTCATGCGTAATTTATGGGTGGCAGGCAGAGCATTAACCTCTGCGTGCACATACTTGGCCCACATGAAGCCGGTGCTGGATGGCAGCCCCGGCAAAGGGATGCGGGAGCAGCTGGGACCCGCGCGACCCGTGGCCGTCCCTGTCGACCCTGGCAAAGGTCACGGAGTTCACAGCACTCTGCCACGCACCTGCCCCCGCTCCCGGACCACGGGTCCTGCCTCGCGGCGCTCCGCGGGGGCCCGCAGAGAGGCGCGGGACAGGGCCGGTGGCCGCAGCGCGCGGCCACGGTGCGAGCCGGGGACCCCCCGAGCGACACCCGAGGCCGCCGCAGCGCCGCCCGCAGCGCAGAACAATGCGCGGCCGCCCCGCCACTCACCTCTCACGTGGCCGTGCAGGCTGCCCGCCGGGGCCCCGACTGCCCGGGGCATTGTGGGATCGCGACTCCGGGATGCCCGCCACGGGAAAGGGAACTGGCCGGGTCCGGGTCACGGGAGCATGACGAGCGCCCGGACTCGTCGGGCTGCGGCGAGAGACTGTGGCATGTCGCCGTGCAGCCTCTTATCGCCGCGCGCCGGTTTCCGCCGCTGCGCGGCCCCTCCCCCCGCGCCAGCCCCGCCAGGAAGGCGCGCGGACGCGCCGAGCTCCCACGCGCAGCCCCGGCCCCCTCCCGCCCGCCCGCTCGCCCGGGCCCCCGCCGCTCACCGCCTCTCTAGCTCCCGGGACTCCGCTCCCAGCCCGCGAGGCCCGCAAGGTTAGACCGAAGGTTAGAGTCAGCGGCCCAGCCTGCAGGGGCAGAAGCAGCGCACCGCCTGGGACCTGGAAGAAGGCGAAGGGCGGGAAAGAAGCTGCACGGGTGTTGGTGGGTATCTTTCTCAGCAATCAGCACTCACAGTTTGGGAGTTCTGCGAGAAAACTGATCGTCACACAAACACAGACTACCTTCCTGTCTCCTCGACAAATAAAACTTGCAGTTTAAAGGCTCCCTTACTTCCAACTCTGCAGTGTGGTGTACAGAAAGCAAGCAGAGCTCCCTCTTTAAAAATAAAATAACATCTTAGGCTATGCAGAGGAACTCCCACGCAAACAAGCCCTAGGCAACTGCCCGCCTGAGCAAATGGAACACCAGCTCCTAGTTCATTAGGCGCTATCCTGTAACTTGGCTTTGAATGAAAAGAATTCTGGGCGTCCAAGAAGAGATAAAGTTTGAGATCTGAGAACGGGATTTCCGGTGAATTTCAGGAATTCTGGTAACTTCGTCAGGGATGATTTTTAACTACAAAACGTTTGTTTCCTGGTTTGAGCATGAGTTGGGGCGAGCGATTGCAAACTAGCTGGATTTCTCCCTGCCTGTTTGTGTTACATGGGCGAGGCTCGCTTTCCTAGGCAGAGAAAGGAGGTAACTCAAGAGTGGTTCGCAGAGGTTCCAGTAACAGACCTCTGCTGGTCGTGAAACACTGACTTAATGCTGCTTCCTGATCCCTTCCTGAAATAATTAATTAATTAACTAGTACCACTTCTCAGTGTTAATTATTGAAAGTTCCCAAGTTCCCAACAATGGAAACAAAGTAGAATGACACTTAGATTTTCTCAGAGAACAGAGACAGGGTGTTTCTAACTGACAATTAGTTACCACCATTGCCTGAGGACTTTCTGTCGGCATTCATTGCAGCAACTGGGGTGGAATGTGAGCTATGGCAGAAGTGTTAAGTATAGGTAAGTAGAGGAGGCTGGAGTACAGGGATTGTACTTTGTGGAGCAGTATGATGGGAAAGAGCACCCACCGGAGAGGTGGTGCTAGGATGGTGGGCAAAAATCCAAAATGTCCTTGAGAAAAGGAGGGAAGGCTCCCTGGAGGAATTTATGCAAGTAGCGCCTTGAAAGAAGTTAGTAAGATAAAAGGAGAGTTGCAGCTGGCTAGGGGGATGACTCAGTTGTAAAGAACCTGGAGCTCAGGCCTGAGAACCTGAGTTCAGATTCAGAACATCTAGGCAAGGGTCTGTAACCACAGTGCTCGAATCAGGTAGAGAATCTAAGATATTCACAGTCCATTAGCCAACTCTGGATCCCAGATTCAATGAGAGACACTCAAAAGTAAATAATAAGATGGAAAGTAAATTTCAGAAGAAACATAATGTGGACCCCTGCTTCCATGCCCATACATTCGTGGGCTCAGGGAATGGCGCAAGTGGGCCCTGGGACGGTGGAGAAAAGTGCAGAACCCGTGCAAGAAACCTATCTGTTTCAATGCCATGTTGAAGCAGCACAATCATCTGTTCTATTCCTTTCTATAAATGGAGATTAGCGTGTAGGCAGAGGAGGAAGCCAGGAGCTTCGACGTTTTTTCAGCAAACTGAACTAGTTCGCAGGACCAGGGCGATAGGGTGGAGTCTGGACTTGCATTCTAGAAAGATCTTTGGCAAATGCTTAGAGGGTTACTGGGAATGTATTCAGGGATGTTGGCAAAGGAAGGGTAAATGGGTGTAAACCCACTGGAAAACTGACTCATGCCGGGCGCAGGAAGGGAGGGACCTTGGGAAACTCCCAAGGCCCTAGCTTAGCCTACTGAATTGCTAGTAGCCTTTCCTTGTTTTCGGTTGCTTTCCATTTTCTACCAGCAGAGCTCTGACTTCCTGACAACACAGGCTACCTTTGCACCTGCACTGTGTGAGCTTCCCTTCCTTGCCTCCCTGCTCAGACAGGCCAGTGAACTGCCTGGACCTAAGCCTGTTTGAAGGATTAATTTACAGTTGCACTCAGACCCTTTCCGAGTTAGAGACTCGTTGGTCTTCTTTTGTTTGTTTGCTTGTTTCCATGTGCTAGAAAATTTGCCCTTTGCAATTGAATGTAGTTTAAAAAAAAAAAAAAAAACAGGACTTTGAACCTATGTGTAATACAAAAAGGGGAAACTATCAACTCCAACCCTGCAGGATGGGAAACTGCTAGAAACAAAAGAAAAATTGAAACAGACTCAAATTTTCTGCTCCATCAAATAGAACGAAAAGAAATACAAGAAAGGCATCTGGATGTTAGAAACAGTAGAATAGTCTAGGAAAGAGCGAATCAAAGGAAAATGTTATTTTACAGAGATATGACAAGACTTCCAAGCCAATCTAAACCTTAGACCGGAGCCAAAGTAAAGGCCTGAAACAAAGTTGCCATCAGTAAGCCTAACCTGTTATCATTTAAAAATTTAAACCACTAGGAAAAGAAAAAACATCCAATCATATATTAAAACTATTAAAGCATGCTGCCTTGAACTAACAATAGTCACATTTCAAATTGTGGAAACTAGTAAAAAAAAAATCATTATGGTAATAAAAAGCTAATAGCTCCCCCATTTAGAATCTACTGGTTCCTTTTCAGTGCCAAGAGACCACTTGGGTTTCTCTTACACTCTGAGTTGTTGTTATAGTCTGCAGGCTCCTAAATACACACATCCATACCCACAAAAGGGATGACAATTTCAGGAGGGAAGGGAAATTATAGAAAACAATTTCAGATAAAATAAAACTATATATTTTTTTAGGTAAAGGAAAAGGTATTCACAGCAGCTTCCTGACATATTTCAATTCTTTCAAGTCTTCATTTTGTCAATGAGTCTAAGAGGAATACAATCAGGGGATATGATTCTTGCAGATAATATCAGCTCCTTGTTTTCCAATAATATAGATAAAAGAAAGAATAATATCTTTAAGACTCATGTAAATGTTTGCACTGTGAACACTATGTTCTTAGTTCTCCATACCAGAATCCTCAGCTCAATAGATTCCTGCTGCCTCTTTCTATAATGTCTTTTCTGACTCTTCTTTTCATATATCATCTAAACCTAAGAAAGATAGTTTTAAAAAATAGAAATATAAAAACCCCTTGAAACACCTGTAATTAATTTTTATTATACCAGGATGAAATAACAGTTTGTAATAATGTAGTTATATAATATGTAATGACAATATAATATATATGATAATACTGATTAAATTGATTGCATGATAGTATCAAAGCCATGACCCAGCCTCAGTTCTTATGCTTTCTTATCATACATAAGTAAAAAATATCTAAGAGAAGAAGCTTCCAGAATAGAGTCAATTTTAAGCCCATGCACTTGTATCTATGTCATAGTTAACACAAGGGAAAAGGTAACATCTATAGCCTGAATTCACACATCTTCATCAGCTGAATATTTATACCACACAAAGCTAAAAGAATCTATTTATGTGTCTGTTTATCTTCAAAGAAAATTATATGCTTTACACACAAAGTAAATTCTTTTAATATCTGTTCTAGTATAGGTAACAAACTGCATTATATATTATATAATACAACATGAAACATACGCCATTGATTGTAGAAATTACAAAAATTAATTTCATATAAAATCAATAAATTTTCAATGCTTATAAAATTAAAACATTTTAAGTATTATTAATTTAATCATATACTTTGTAAGGTACCTAAAAGTAAAGTCTTCTGATTACCTCTTTGGGGAAACATTAAGGTGACAATTTTAAAAGCATGGAATAAGTAGTAGGGATGGAATGTTAGGGACCCTTGACCTGCTCTCTTAACAGGAAGACAAAACCATTGAAGCAGAGCAGAACCCACACCAGGGCTAGCAGATTTAATTCTTCTTATCCTGTACCTTTAAGACAATGGAAACAATATGAAATCCTATCATAGGCCAGTTTCCTCTGTTTAATGTGTGCATCAACTGCTTTAGGTTTCTAAGAATGCTGTTACTTCTCTATTCTACCTTCTTTCCTCTCTTTCATTCTTTGTTTTTTTCTCATTTTCTCTTCTTTCCATACAGAAAGCACTTACACACACACACACACACACACACACACACACAATGCCTCCATTCATTGCCCAAGTGTTTAATGAGCATCACCTTAACCAGTTACTAATTCTAGGTTCTGTGTTTGGAAGTGAGCACAGAACAATCACTTTCCTCAAAGGATTGTATTCTCCGCATCAGGTCAGGGGAAGACAAATAAATAATATATAAAAAGAAAAGCACAGGGATACTTACAGACAGAGATGAGGACTTTTAAATAAAGCCAAGCAGATTGAGTTGGGAAGTGTGTGTTCCATGGGATAAACCCAGACTGGGCCAGTCATGTCCTGAGTAAAACAAGGATTGCTGAGAGAAAGAACAGGCTCAAGCTCACAGTAGGGCTGGCAATCTGAGGGCAAGGCAACAGAATGGGATGCCTAACCTCAAGTAGTTTTCATCAAGCAAGAAGAAACAAGAATCTTAAACGAATCACTCTCAAAGCTCAAAGCTGTAACCACAACATGTTGGCTCAGCAGGAAGCATGTGTGTGCGCTGGCTATATCAGAGGTGGGCTGGGGCAGAGGCATACAGTCCAAGTTTGCTTCTCATAAAGATGACCAGGTTGTTCTCCACTGTCATCTGATATGGTCTAGTCTCAGAACGGAAGGCCAGAAGTGGGCCACTGCTGAGAATTAGCAGTACTGTCAGGAAAGCCAAGTAGAAGCAAGCAAGTATCAGGTAGTGCAGAAACAGAAAGGGATTTGGTTGAATACCTTTAGCAATAGAGTAGTGCAGGTGTTGTGAGTTTATTACCAAGAATTGAAAAATATACATGCAATAGTCACCTCTTGGCTCTGAGGCCATTGCTGTGTGTAGCCAATCTCTTACTTGGGACCAACACAACAAAGAAAAATTCAGAGTTACAAGAGACATTTCCAGATATGTGGTATGCACGGAGACCACAAGCTGACATAGGGAGTCTTCTTCACCCACTTTCCAACTGTTGTTTGTTGAGTCTGAGCCTCTCAGTTGAACCCAGAGATCACTAATCTAGCCAACCATCTTGATCTAGAGATCCTGAATCCCTGGCGTCTCAATACTAGATTTACAGACAGGTTGCTAGGCCCACTGTGCATTACATGGGCTCTCAGGCTCTGAACTCCAGTCCGCGTGCCTGCTGCTTACAAGGTATGCTGGTTTCCTTTCTTTTGTTGTGATGTAACCTGATAAAGAGCAGCATAGAGGAAGATAGGGTTGATTCAGCTTGTAATTCTTATAGTCCAGTATTGCAGGGGATGTTTAGTAAATAAATCATACAGAAGGAAATATGAAATAATGAGTAGGGGGAATAGCTTGGAGCATCCAATCCACAGTCAGAAGCAGAAAGAATGAACACATCCTTGTCAGCTCTCAGCTTGCTCTCTCCTCGCTTAGAAGGCCTGGGTCTTTGACTACAGTGCAGTGTGGGCCATAGTGGGCTAATTTGTTACCATATCAATTAACAATAAAGACAACCCCCCCCCATGGACATACCCCCTGACCACCTGATCCAGACTATTCCTCACTAAGTCTCTCTGGTGATTTTAGATTATGTCAAGCTGACAGTTCACACTAACCAGCACAGAGGCAAGTGCTTTGAGTACTGAGTCATCTCCACAGCCCAGCTTTAGTTTGTAAAACAACTGTAGGAAACAAACAGCATCCCCTGTGCTGATCACTGTAATCCTCAGCTTTCATATATGACCAGGCTGGAGAGTTGGATCCTCTGACCAACCGACACTGCAGCGCTCATATGAGGGCAAGCCTTCTGTCCTGCCGAAGACTGCAGGGAATTCCTAAGATCATTAAGTAATAATAACATACAATGGATTTCTCAACTAATGTGTCTAAGATAAAATGGAGGGGGACAAGTGATTTGATGAGATGCAAACACCTAGCACTCAGCACCCAGCCATAGAAAGGGAAAGTTCAAGTTCGGTTGTCAGAGAAATCATATTGTCCTATGAAAACCTATTTGTCATGCTTGTTTCTCAGAGGCTGGGCTGCTAGCATTGCCTCAGTGGGTCTCATGGGGCCTTGCATCTTTCCCTCCTAGCTTTCTTAAACCTCTAGTAACAAATCTTCACTAGGTGAAAGGAGATTATCTCATTAAAGTCATTTGCACCTAAGCAAGAAGAGAGAGCTTTTGCCTCCACAAAGGACAGCTTGTTAACCCTAACGAACTGCTAATTGGAATAGCTCTGAGCACCCTGGGGAAGGATACCACCTCCTCTCCTCTGCAAATTCCACAGCACACTCCCTGTCCTTTCTATTTCCCTCCTGAAATAAAGGAAGGATAGAAGCTGCTGTGTCCTTAGACACTCTGACCTGACTTTTAACCTCACAGAGGTACACAGGGTGCTCTTAGAAATTAGGGGACTGAAATTAGGCCAGTAGCTGTCAACATTTTTGGAACAATAGACAAAAGCCTAGACCAACAGAATCAATTTCTGGGAGTGGGCCCAGCATATAGTTATCATAAAGCCCTCTAGATGGTTCCAGTGTGCAGCTTACTACTGCTGAGCTAGTATTCAGAAATGGACGTCACTTGGGATCAGAAGCAATCCATTAGTTCTCGTTCAGTTTCTGCTTGGAATGGGTAAAATTTAGTTGGCTAAATAGAAACAGTAGCAAAAAAAGTTATGTATGAGGAAACAGTGTTCAAATCCTTCTAGAAATTGGGGAGTTAGCATAGCTATGGAGAGCAGCATTAGGGAAGGAAGAATGCATTTAGTCACACACCTGCTTGGCAGCAGTGTCTCTCAGGTATCCAAAGCAGGTTTACTCCCTTGGGTGTGCACGAGGGGTCAGCGGTCAGCAAGTGTTAAAATAAAGTAGACAAACCACTGAGATCACACAGAAGACAATACCACAGGGTTTTAAGTGCCTGGGTTGCTGCTGCTTTGAATTCAATGGCTTATCTCTGCTACAGAAACATATCACAAAAATCCTTGAAGAGTGACATCAGAGGATCAGAGAAAAATAAGTGTGCTCTGACACTTCCCTTGTGTGGACTCAAATACCAAGTATCCTAATCCAATTTTGTATGTTCTGCTACATTTTATAAATCCATTTAACACACTTCCACATGCAAATCATACACATAAATTAACAAGAAGTCCCTCACTAACTTTTCAGTTGAGGTTTCTGTTTCAAGTCTTAATGTACAGTATAACTGTGAGTTTACCCTCCATCCAGATGGACCACCAGCTGTCATTAGATGGGCCCGAACACCCATGCATCCACAAATGACATCAGCAGTGCAGAGCTGCAATCGGCTAATCCTCCAGCTTCCCAGTACCACACTTGCTTAGATAAGGAGCAGCGTTCTTTTCCCTGTTCAAATCTTTCAGTTCTTAGCTTCCAGGACAATAACGTTGTACTTTCATGCTAAACATTATGGTAATCAGTTTTCCTATCTGGGCTCCAAGAGGTTGTGGAATGGCTGGCATATTCCCAGCTTCCCCTAGGGTGAACAAGAGTAGACACTACGCAACTTGAAAGGTGCCCTCTAGCTATGGCAATGGGTTTGAAGTCATAAGTTATGATCAGTTACCTGTGTCAGTATGGGAAAGAAATGTGTAAAACTAATGAGTCTGATCAGATATTTATCTCTGTGAAGGAATGCATTCAACATTGTGTGTGTGTATGTGTGTGTGTGTGTGTGTGTGTGTGTGAGTGTATGTGTACCTCAGTAAATATGTGTGTACTCATGCATGTGCAGGAACTCTCCAAAGAGGTTCCTTGAACTGGAGTTACAGGTATTTGTGAGCTGCTGTGTGAACACTTGGAACCAAACTTGGGTTCTTTAAGCAAGAGCAGTAAGTATTCAATCACTAAGCCACTACTCCTGCCCCTTATTATTATTATTATTACTATTATTATTATTGCTATTGTCGTCGTCGTCATCATCATCATCATCATTCTTTTTTGCCATCATATTCAAATGTTCAGACTTATAGCTATGGATCATCAAATCCCCTTTTTTTTCACTAGCAGCATGAAATAGTGACTTTGTTTTTCCTAAGTGGGAGGGAGTCCTTCAGGGCAAGGTTATCAGAAATCTGTGCCTGATTGTTATTACTACAGCGCCCTGGTCCTTGCTGTGGTTTTTGATGTTGCTTTCATTCATTTTGTAGAGTGAATCTTCTATAGCAGTGATATTAACAGACAAATATTGCTCTCTTTAATATTTTCAAGGCATGTAACATGTAAGCTTTTGAAATGTTTGAAAAACAAAAAAAACCCCTGAAAATCCACTTGTATTATCTTCTGTTTTGTCATAGATAAAAGTGCTTTTAAAAAACTGTTTGTCTTTGATGTAGTTACCATTTATCTGTTCCTGGATATAAGCTAATATGTGCTTATTTCAAATAATATATCAAGTGCCTATAATAGAAGTGTATTGAATTTTTTCAAGGCAGCACTGTACAGATATTTATGCATGATTATTCTCAGCTAGTCTATAACTGCCACCCACAAGCTTACTCCCATGTAGAGTGTAACTTCCTTCCACAGCTTCAAACGCCCACGGTCCACAAAAAAAAAAAAAAAAAAAAAAAAAAAAAAAAAAACACTTCCCTGCATGTCATTCATTCTTTACAATTAAAAAAAAAAGTAAAAGCTAACTATATGAAAGAGGCTGAACCCACTGCTCATCTCTCTTCATGGACTGTAGCTCTCTAAAGATAATTTAAACTAGAAATTCAGTCAGGACACCTTTCCCCCTTTGGGAGATCTATTGTAGTCTGTTGATCCTTGCAAAGTTCCGGTAAATCTGTGTGCTAGAAACTGAAAGTAATTTCAGGTATACCTTGGTTCAGAATACCAAGTTCTTTCATGAAGGTAATGGAAGATTCGTTTTGCTAGGTTAGTCTTGAGCATGTTTAAATAAATGGCCCTTGAGCCTGGCATCCTACTTATACATGGGTAATAGCCTAATGTATTATGAAAAAGAACCACAAATATATTTGTGACATAACCAGAATTGTCCTCCCTGAGAACGTAGTAGCCAAAGGCATCATTGTGTTTACTGCTAAATAAACTGGTGACTCAGGCAGAAAACTCTTTGTTGGAGCTTGTAGCAACAGGTGTACACATGTTGAATATAGCACCTGAGCCACTTCCCACTGGTAGGAGTCTTATTGGCTGGGACTTGTTTTTGGCTGCCTCCTGGCCTGCTGACTTAGTCTTTGGCTTCCTCTGGCACCAGGGCATAATGATACCCCTCCTCCAACCTGGTGGACCTTGACCTGCCTGTGTATGCAGCAATAATTTTGAAAGAATCAGATCAAGAAAGAGTGATTTGTTATTTAAGGAAGTACTGGTCCTCCAAGGGTATTGGTTTCTGCACAATAAAGAGGCATGGGATCCAAATAATCCTTTAAACTGCAGTTTCGAGTGAAGGTTGTACACCTCTGCTCCATGAAACTATGACCGGAAATGATTTTGTGATCGGACCTTTGGTATATTGTGGTTACTATTGTTACCTGTTTATACCAAGGGCTTGTGCCACAGGAATGATACACTCACACCAGAAAGAAGTTACCTATGAAAGGTATTCTTGTATTACATGGTGAGTTACGAATGAAGAGGAGAAGAAAAGCTAAGCAAGGTAGGTGACAAAAGTAGGCCTCTCAGCTTGGAGGAAGGTGTCCTTTGCAGGGACTCCTGGAAGACACTAACCAGCCTGAGCTAACTTGTTACACCTCCAGCCATGTGCTCCTCCCACATTCTCTTCCTAGAATCTAGTTCATTTCAACACATGTATGCTACTTCTTTTATTCATCTGATTTATTTTCAAATTGACAAAGTTGCGTGCATTTATTACACACAACATGACTTCTTGAATTACATATTGTAACTAGTTTACTGACAGATATTTGGCTTCCCATAGTTAGTACGTCTTTGTATGTGATGGGTACATCTAATATCAATTCTCTTACAAAGAAAGGACCACCTTACTCTGGTTAGAATGGCTATTACCAAAAAGACAAAACATAAACATTTTTGTTAAGGTTGTGAAGATAAAGGAATCCTTTTCACTGCTGGTAAGAGTGTGACTTGGCATATATACAAAAATGAAAATGAAGTTTATGTATGATCCAGCAGCCTCACTATTTCCTACACATGCAAATAAAACGAATCAGTATTTTGAAGAAATGTAACACTGTTATGCTCATGTTGCACAATTAAAATAGTTGTTAGGGAATCAACCTGAGCATCTGTCAACAGATACATGAATGAAGAAAGTACACAGCTCTCTGACTGCCGAACATCCAATGTTCTCAAACTCCCATGCTTCTGGATTATTCTGCCCTAGCCAGGAACTAGCCTAAGTATCATCATGTTCTCTTGATGAGTTTATTCTCCCAAGTACCTGCACTTGAGATCGCATAGCATTTTACATTAGGCAAAAATGTCATAATATGGTGAATGATCAGACCCAGTGAGTTGTAGTAGGATGAAATGCATTGACCCTTTAGCTAGTACTAAGCCCTTCGTGTCTCCGTAGATCCAGAACTACAAAAGTTTATTTAGTGGGGACACAGAAGTGTTTGAAGCTGAGTTTATAGTCCTAAGTTGTTCTAGTCTGTCTGCCTAAAGTAAGCAAAGAGTGTGACTCCCTAGTTCAACCATAGTCATTCTTCTAGTACATACTTTTGTCCAAGACCAGATAGTAAAATTTTATTGCCAGATTTTGACTTAAGCCAGGAAAAAAAAAACATTCATATTTCATGCCATTAACTTTCAGAGTATTAGAGGAAGACAGTGTTGTGTGTGTGTGTGTGTGTGTGTGTGTGTGTGTTTCTATGTGCACATGCTCTTGTCATGTAGATACATGTGTGGATATGTAGACATAATTTCATGTGCATGTCTGTGGAAGTCAGAAATCCATTTCAGAGTCCTTTTTCAGGCATCATACACTTTTTTTGTTATGTTTTATTTTGTTTGTTACACCAGATCTACTAATGACGTGGGATTTGCCAGTAGGCTAGACTGGCTATCCAGTGAGGCCCCAGCAATCCTCCTGTTCCCATCAGCCCAGTGCTGGGATTAGAGGTGTGAGCCACTACACTGGCTCTGGGGCTCCAGCTCAGATCCAGCCTGCACAGCAAGAACTTTAACCACCAAGGACCTCCCCAGCCTGAGCATCTGTTCTGTGCTCCACTGCTGACTGGCATTGGGGCTGCTAAACCAACTGAAAGCAGTTTTCAATAATGTATTCAATAGTTCTTCAGCAGTTCACATCTCTGAACCCATGGTCCTCAGAAGTTCGGTCCAAATAATGATGGATTTAGATTGTTTACATCTCTTGGGGGTAATTTTAACTACCAGAGAAATTTTTAAATCTCTACTTATGGGGTGGGGGGAAGCATGCTGGTATTCCTAGGGTTCAATAGTCACTGATGCTTTGGAAGAAACAAATGAGAGCACCTCAGAGAAGTTGTCTCTGGGGGGCTGGGAAATAGCCTTTTCTACTTCATTTGCATATAGAAATTTAAGTTCTTGATAGCTGTCACTGGATACTGGTATACATATGTTCAAAGGGCTAGGGCAATACTCAATTATCCTGTAACAATTTCTTCTCAAAGATCTTAATCTAACAAATTTAAATAATTTCTGAACCCTTTATACTCTTTATCAAACTTGACCTATTACAGAAATGAAAGGGCAAAAATGTGTGGTTAACCTCTGAAGGTAAGCCTGTCTTATCTGCAATTCATCTAATATAATAATTTATCTCCAAGGAAACTTCTGACCTGGGTAGTAATTGCCTCTGCTTTTCACACAGCAGTGTTCTCTGCCCTGTGTTAATCGTAGATAATGGTTCTCTATTCATTTCTGGCCCCAATAGATACATGTGCATATCATTGCCTCTGTTTGTTCTCAGTGAACAACTTTGTCTCTTGACCTCCATTCTACATGACCCGACCATTTCTGAATATCAGTTCAAGACCCTTCTTTCCCGTGACACATTGAGACATAAACTACATTCCACATTCTGATATGTCAAATTCAGTTCAGTCCTGCCCTGAGCCTCCAATGACACTTCTTTTACCTTGTTATTGCCTTAAATATTATCCCTTTAAAGAAGCAATCTTGAGAAACACCACAAGAGAAAAAAAGCCCTTATTCTTTGTCTCTGTTATATAACTGCCGAAGGGACTGGGCATAGTCACCATCATAAGGACCTTCTGGAAATGGCTTTACTTACTGTTTTGTCCAGTCCTTCTCCCATTTAGACTGCGGGCACCTCAAGGGTGAAAACTTTGTCTAAGTTATCACTGCCTCTCCATGACCAAGCCACAGGCTAATTTAGTATACAAGCACATGGAGACACTTCAAAATGAAAACTGAAGTTTCTCACTAGATTTAAAGTCTTCACGTAAAGCAGCCAGTGTCACATCCCAACTCTCTGGGTAGGAATGCAGTGTGTGAAAATGACTCCAGATGGCTCCATATCGAAGTCATGGGATTCTGGCGTTGCTTCTCACTTCTTTGAATAGTCTCTGAAATTTCCTGGTCTTGTCTTAAGTGATCACTTTATCTAGATGCAAACTTTTCTGCATCTTATTAAATGATGCCAGGAGTTGTCCTTATGATTATAATATAATTATATAGAGTGTCATTGTCCAGAGAGCCTTCAGCCTGTCATTACTGCAGTCTGTGCACAGTGCTCACCTATTTAAAGTCAGAGCTGCACCATCAATGTGAGCCTCCTTGCCGGCATCCAAACCATAAGTTGGCTTGCTTTCCTTCTCAGACATTAAGTAGTACAGGTAGATCCAGCTTACAGATAAACACACCAGGATCATGTTTGGTGACTTTATCCACCTAGCCACTCTCTGAATTTTTATGTGTTTCTTATTTATGAAAAATGTGAGTAGCTCTGACATTACAGACCTGTCAAGGCTATTAAAGCACCTGAAAAATAATGTCACAAAAAGATGTGCAGTACTTCATCATGGCCATCCTCTCATCAGCATTTTGGGTCTGGTAATCTTAAGAGCCAAGGCATGTGTTTATTTATGTCTTTCTATTTTATATTCTGAATTCAAGTTAGTTTCCCTAGAGTAGCTCTGTAACCAAGCTCAAGATCAAAACTAGATCCAGGAAGTATTACAAAACAGCCTGCTTACTCAGAAGAGTGTTCTGACAGAGACAGACTTAAGGACAGCCATGACCTCTAACTGTCAAAGAGTGTCATGAGAATTTCTTGGTGGCAGAATGGAGGAATGATTTGAAAACAGTGGGAAAAGCAACTCAAAGTAATACCCAACCCCTCCATGATTCTGAAATGCCAGTGGCAGACACTGATGAACTTGTCTGTTTTTAGCTCAGTGGAAAAAAGCCAACACAGGATGACAGAGAGAGGGAGGGGAGAAAAAAAAGAACATCTTGGTCTATTTACTGTCTCCTGGGACCACAGTTTGGTTTCAGTTCCTTTGACTGAACAAGAACAGTTTCTCCACCTGACAACTGCATGGAGTTCAGCCATAACCAGGGCCTTTCGCAGGCAGCCATGAGACCCAGCTTTTAAATTTTGTATCTTTGATTTATATAAGCAGTTCAGAATTGGTGAAATGCAGATTTGGCTATCATTTACTTATTGAAGATGAATCATATACTATTCAATGCACTAAAAACAAGGGGCACAGCATAAACAACTAAGGGGCTTGCAGTCTGTTAAGAAGAACATACAGGAAAGAGCAGAATTTTAAAAATAGATGAAAATCAGCCATGGTGGTCCATTCTTTAATCTCAGCACTCAAGAAGCCGAGGCAAGTGGATCTCTGAATTCGAACACAGCCTTGTCTACATAGAGAGTTGCTGTCTTACAGTCTTACAGTCTTACACAACGAGACGCTGTCTGAAAAGAAAATCAAAACCAAAAATTAAAAATAATATGGGCTATTAAGAACAGTAAAGACGAAGGAAGCAGAGAAGTGAGGGAGAGACAGAGGGAGGGATGTAGGGAAGAAGGGAGGAGGGAGGGAAATGGAGGGAGGAAGGATGACTGCAGTGGCAGGCACACACTGCAACTGTATTTCCAGCAGTTGGAACCTGAGGTAGGAGATGGCATCAGTTGTATGCCCAGTCTCAAGAAAACAACAACAACAAAAAAGAAAATAGAAAAAAAAAATGGTAGAGAGCTCCTGGGCAGGCCACTGCAATTAAGTATGTAGATACTGATGAGTAGAGACTGTGCCCAGGGGTATGTTGAGCAGGAATGAATAAACTATTGTGTCACAGGGAATGGGAAGAGCATGCTAGAGAAAGAGAAATGAGTATGAGGGGAAAAGAAAGAGAAAACCTGGGTTAGTAATGAGCTTGGAACATGCTGTGGTTAAAAAAATGAAAACTGGGGCCAGGAGTTAAGGAGAGTAAGTTTGAGAAAGGACTTGTCTGTAGATATGAAGGTACAGCCATATCTAGGATTTTGGATCTCTTCCTAATTAAAACAGGAAACATTTGGAGAATGTCTGAGCAGAGAGTAATATGGTTTAATCTGTAAATGATCAGGCCATGCTGGCAGGCACACAGGAATGAAAAGAGTTTCTTAGAAGGCTACAAGAGTAAAGACCACAGTGTGGTATACTTTCCACGGGGTGTGGAAGGAGAACTCTTCCAGATTTGCTTTGGATGGACCTAGTTCATAATCTTGCTAACAGGTGGAAAATAGCAGAGGATAAGGACACCCATCGGCTGATGGGTGCTGATTAGGGATTATTATAGTGGATGGGGCAGAGAGGGGTGTGGGAAAGGTTCAAACTGGAGGTTGGAATTTTGACTTCTATTAACATCTGACTACACCAGTTAATAGTTGTTCTGACTCATGAATCCAGACATTGGTAGACAGTTCAGGAAGTATAGTTTTTCTGTTTTTTCAAATTAATATAAAATTAAAGAAACAGAAATGAACATGTGCAAAAATGCAACAAACAAACAAACAACAAAAAACAAAACCTAAGCTTGGGAAGATCAGATCGGAACAAGGTATTTGAAGAAGCAAGTCACTTACACAATAAGACTGCAGTCAGTAAGTGAATGGACAGAAATTGAAAATGGATTTTGTCTTCCTAATACAGCCATTAGGATATGTTTGTAGTTGCAAATTCATCAGTAGACAACAGGGAAGACTTAGTAAACGTATGTTCTAGTATTACATATATAATGACAGATATTTCACTGCTTATTGGACAGACAGATTCATTGTTTCTATTTTTCTTCCTTATAGAATAGTTTTTCTGTAAATATGATTCCATGTTCACATTCAACTAAATAAAAGCTGTGGAATGATGAATCTATAAAGTATAGCTACAAATAATCTACATTCTAGAGTTTTCATTCTTCATAACATCAAAATAATAATTTTAGCTAAGATAATATGTAAATTTATTTAACATGAAATGCATTACAAAGTTCAACATATAGCTCAAGCAGGTGTCTCTGAATTATATCTACAATATTTAAGTCAGGGTGTATTGAGTTATTAATAGAACTGGCTGTGGTGAGTCTTTCTGTACAGTTTGAAAACAAAGAAAACATTTAAAACAAATTAATGAAGCCAAAAATAAAATTAAAACAAGAAGAATATAATTGTTAAAATTTTTAAACCTAGAATGGATCTGAAGCAAACTTAATTAATTTGCTGTTTGGGAAGGAAACAGAAGGTAGGAAGGAAACAATGAGCCAAGTAATTTGTAAACAATTATTTGGTGATATTTGGGAGGATGACAAACAATTGCACAGAATCCCTGGGCTCTCTCCTCAGGAGAAATTCTGATGTTATTTTTGCTGTATTGTATGGATCTGAGTCAGTATACAAACATGTCAAAGTAGTCAGGCTATTGGGAACTCATCATGGGAGAAGAATCAAATGTCAAAAGGGGAGAGTAAGAAAAATGCCTGTGAAGATGATTTTACCTAAAGATAATCAGAATGAGTTCAGAATACCCAGACAGTATAGAAACATATGCATGGATATAGCTGTTTTCGCATATGAATGTTGATATAAGCATTTATACTTACATGCTTGTATTTGTGCCTGGGCATAAACAATGTTTGTGTTCTGGTGAAAAGGTCATGAAACAAAATATATGAGTGGCAGGGACCATATTTTTAGCTCTGCCAACTAAAGACATGGCAAAGGATTCTTGAGATACAACTAAATGGATGCTGTGACAGGTTAGTATATCTTTTCACACAAAAATAATAAGAAAAACATAACTAATATGATTGGTGAATACCATAAGGACAGTAAAAACAGAATAAATGAGACTCTGATGGTCAAATGTGTACAATTTGACAACAAAAAATCATGGTGACAAGCAATTACAAGTCAGGAAAAAAAAAAAACCCTAGAAGTTCCCTGAGCCCAGGAACATAGGTAGAGATATAAATAAACCAGTATGAAGAAAATACTCTTTGGCCTGTACTAGCTTGGAGACAACATGTGTACACAAAGAAAGTATCACAGTTGAAGGATGCTATTTTGACAAGATAAACACTTGTTAAACTTCACAATAAAGATTACACTAGACAAGAATATCAGTATTACATTCAAAACAAAATTTTTTGTTGGGAAGTTATCACTATGTAATGGGAAATTGCAGATAACATCTCAAAAAGGCAATAAAGCTGAGATTGTTAGTGCAAGACAGGTGAGTGTAAGAGCCTTTCAACAGGGTAGCACGAGAGGAAGCAACACTTTTACAAGACTGCCGCAGAAAATGTCGGACCACCCTAAACAGGAGGAAAGCCAAAAAATGTATGACCACCCCAAATAGATGGCAAGCCAAAAAATGTCTGACTATCCCAAACAGGAGGTGAGCCAAAACAAAACAAAAGAAAAACAAACAACAGCAACAACAACAAAAAACCCAAAAAACTCACCCAAAAGAAACATGCTAGCAAAATTAAGCATGTTATGGGTAACAGTTCATTTTTTAAAATGCTATCTGAAGAGATACATTCCTCATAAGGAAATAATAAGTATTTGAAATATATATGTTTACCCTGACTTGAACATTATATAATTTATTCATGTACCAACATACTACATGCAAATTTTTTACATCAGTTGACTATATATTTATGTTTTAAAAAAATTTAAAAGGTGAAGAGAAAGTGTTGGTGAAAAGATCATATGCTGTAAATCCTTCAGCTTTAACAAGGATAAAGGTATGAAAATATTCCAAACTAAACAGAGTGAGAAGGCAAAGCACTCAGTGCCATGACCATCAGTTGCAATGTGTAGTATCTGTGAAAACTGCCAACAAAATAGGACTTGAATGCTTTAACAGTAAAATAAAGTAAATATGTGGAGAAATACATATGCTAATTATCTGGAATCACCCATTACAAGTATACACACAATTCAAAACAATATGTTGTGCCCAATAAATATATGTGCTTTTATTTGCCAATTAAAAACAAAAAAAGAGAAGTATCAACTAAAAGTGACTATCAACTCTAGATTGAATTGGTTACTGGAGGGATAACATTAAAATGATATTACTAAGCAACAAAACTGAAATAGGAACAGAGATTCCATAAAAACGGACTGTCAGTAAAGACTTATGGAGTAGATCATAATATCTATCTGTGGGTGTACTTACGATTACACGTGGAAGAAAAGGACCTTGTGCTCAAAAAGTCAAAGCAAAATGAAAGTGTACAGAGAGAAAGAAAGATGGGGGATTGACTATGAGGCTGAGTAACATACAGATACCTTTTAAAGAGTTTCATGACACTTTGGTGCAAATATATATTTATATTTATATATATATCCTTTTTAAAGGAAAGGTCTCTCTTTGTATACAAATATGGCTCTGAACTCATGACATATCCTGGCCAGCATCAAAACAAAACACAACAAAATCATAATAATTCTTTTGTTTCAGCCTCCTTTGTGCTAGGATTGCAGGTGTGAATCACTCTACTCAAATTATAACTTTGAAAATTAGTAAAAGTTGCAGGTGAGTATTTGAAAAACGGAGAGTGCTTTGGTTGCTTTTCTCATTCAGATCTTTCTGCCATGAAATGAAAGTATGAATAACTTGCTTAAAATTATTTTCTTGTGTAAAGGCAAATTGAATGAATAAGGTGTGCTGATGAATTTTTATATTATTTATTCAGAATCAGATCAAGCTGTAACGATGTTTTTGTGGACCCTATGACAGCACTTGTTTCCAGGGTGAAAAGCAATTTTGACAATGTGCTATCAACAGAATGAAGCACAAGTGAAGACTCCCAATGAACAATCTGTAAGCAAAATGTCTGCAAGGGAAGAAAGTCTTGCCAGTCCAGGTACCCACACCAATAAGCCAACTTCACTCTCACCTGCTTTTCAGTTCTGAAATTAAGTATTAATTATAATGTCATTTCCCCTTAAATTTGTATTTAAAAATGAAAAGTATTTGTTGCAAAAATATTAAAAGTAAAAATAAATAAAATAAAAAAGTAAAATCATTTTTGGTTCGTGTTTACAGTGATAGAAAGAAAACTGAAAGGAATACAGACAACATCAAATCTAAGGACCAGGGTTTAGCTCATACAAAGTAATAACACAAACATACAAACAAAATCAATAACAAAATAATTAAAAACTAAACAGTATCAATGTCAGCCTAGTGAAGAAAATGTAACATTCATTCCCAGAAGAAAATTTACATTTTAAAGATGTGAAAGCCAGGAAATAATACTTGTAACTGTTTCCCTATAGCTCAGATATATAAATTGGAACTGTATGTCATTAACATTGAAAAGATAGATACATTCAGTAATAGAATAGGCTTTCCTATATAAAATTATTATAAAATAATTTATTTTATAAAATAATTTCATAAATTGATATTCTCATTCTTTCTTTGTATCTACTTGCACTCTGCATTTTTGTACAAATAATTTTTTCCCATTAGTTCAGGACAATATATTAAATTTAAATATGCTACATTTCAGACTTACTTTTAATTTACACTAATAAAACATGAGATATCCAAGGTATAGGACATACATTTGGCTTTGAAAAGCTAAAAGATCCATACTATTCTAAAGGCAGAAGATTTTCATTACTTTTAGCTTGCATACATTCCATATTCTACCAGACAACTAAATTTCTTCTTCTTGAAAATGGAATAGTGGTTGAATGAAGGAAAAACAAAATAAGAAAGAGAAAAGAAATAAGTAAGGAAAAGAGAAAGAAAGAAAGAAAGAAAGAAAGAAAGAAAGAAAGAAAGAAAGAAAGAAAGAAAGAAAGAAAGAAAGAAAGAAAGAAAAGGGAAGGGAAGGGAAGGGAAGGAAAGGAAAGGAAAGGGAAGGGAAGGAAAGGAAAGGGAAAAGAGAACAGAAAAGAAAGGAAGAAAGAACAAAAGACAATGTTCTGGATATAATTATTCATTCATGTGTGTGTGTGTGTGTGTGTGAGTGTGCATATATAATTAGTGTTTTCGAGTAAAATCATTTTTTAAAGTGCACTTGGCTACTGGGTCGGGTGGGATATCACTCATGACAAGCAGGTCACTCTCTCTCATAGCGGACCATCTGTCGGTGGCCAGAGTGTGAACGAGGCACCTACTTGCTCTGAGCTTAATCAGTATCTCCTCCAGGCTTTGGTTTCCATCATATCCTTGACATATCTCGCATGTGTTCTTAACAAACAGGGCTTGTTAAGATTTGTTATAAAGCAGATGTGCACTTTCAACAATCATTTTTACAATTGTGTCAAAAATGTAATCCAGTGAAACATAAATCTACATATGTCCCAAAATTCAAAATTTGTTTCCCAGAAATATATAGCATATAAAATTGTTCCTAACTCCGCTTTAAATGTTTCTGGTTCATGCACAGACTCTAAGTGCTCTGCTTAATTGAATTTCTGAAGAAATACAACTCTAATATTGAGCAAAGGTCCCTTGAACATTCACATGTCTCCTGGTCACAACTGGTCAAGCACTCACATATCCTGCCCATAAATAGACTGATTTCAAAGAAGAAATTCTAAATGTATTTTCCACAATCTAGAAGCAGGCTGCTAAATCAGACATAATAATTCACATCGACAACAGATCTGCCCTGCCAAGAAGACAGCTTGTTCTTTCCGGCCCTGAGTGGCAGGTGATCAACTAAATAATTTTCTTACGATTCTCGTCCAAAATGAATTGTGATGTCACAAAATACATAGCACACTCACAATAATCAGTAGTTAATGATACCAAAATGCCTCATGATTAAAAGTATAGATATTTGAAAATGTGGATATTGATAGGCTTTAAAATACAATTGTGGAATTAACATAGCCAAATCCAGACAGAAGTATTGTTGAGTTAGTGTGCAATACTTAAAGACGAAGAGACCCCATGTTATAGGACTCTAAGCTACCAACTAGTTTCATTCTAGTTAGAAGGTTCAACTCTCATTACCAACTACTTTCCTGAATTTAAAACATTAAATATTTGTTTTCCTGAACCATTATGAGAGGACAATGACTCTGGTTAGGGATCAGTTTGTGGAAATGGTTTTAAACAGTACATAGGTTCCAGAAAGGGCAAGAGCACTAGCAAGATACCACTGCTTATTAGCACCATGAAAACAGATCCAGTAAGAAATGAGATATTGTCAAATCCCTTTACTAGAGGCCATGACTGTCTCTTTTAAAAATAAAATTAAAGGTGCTCTCATATATGCAAGTCTAGATGTTTCTCTTAGTAAATCTCAAACAGTGAATGTATGATATGTGTCATTCCATAAATTGTTTAAATTTTGTAAGTTTTCACTGGCGAACTATACAAATTCCACGTGTGTAACTAAACAGTGTTTTGAGTGCCATTGTTCTTTCTAAAATTGTGTTCGTTAACTTCAATGTGGTGTTGTAATTTTAGAAAACTTAGAGAAACCAAAGGCTGCTATAAGAAAGACTGTTAAGTTTCTATATTTGAATATGCAGTTAAATATAGTTAATGTGGACAGGCAGCTTCTCAGACTTGTACAAATCAGAAGACTGGTTTTTTTATGACTTACACCATTTTAGAATTTGACTCATGAAACCAGAGTATTCTGATTCGTAATTACTAATATGAATTAACTTCATTTTCTTTTTTACTCTATTAAGTTTTATAAATGCATTCTGCTCTTACAAGGAAAGTTAGACTGTCTTATTTAGATTTTAAGATCATGCACTTGATTTACATTTCAAATCACTTTTAAAAATTAAAGTATCATAATGTAATAAAATGAAACAATAATACCAAATGATACATGTTAAACATCATTTTATGGTATGTAAAAAAATAGAATTTTTAAGGAAAATGTTCAATAAATAAAGCGTAAAAAGACTGAGAGACATGAGAGGACTTATGAATGTCAGAAATCAACTTGTGGGAGAAAAATGAACATTCAAATTTATTAATAATGCAAATGTTTGTACTAGAGTTAGCTGTGTGGAGGGTTACCCATAAATAAGGAAGACAGAACTTTATTTTGAAGCTAAAATTACTTTCAGATAAAAAAGAACTTATTTTATTTTGCAGCTTATTAAATGCTTAAATGTGAGGTTAAAGCTTGGCAAATTGGTTAAACTTTTGTTCTTTAAAAAAGTTTACTATTTACATGAGAGGCTTATACAGCTTAGTTTGTAATCTGGACAGCATCCATTGCATTATATCATTGACATAGCAGTAGGAATACAATAATAAACTGAAAAGTAACAAAAGGCACGTTGTCCTTACCTCTGGGCCCCGTTTACAGTTGCCTGTCCATCTACTCCACTGCTGATGAGCAACCAGCACCGCAGACAGTTCTGTCTCCTGCTAGACTCTCTTCACAAGTGGCAAAAGCATAAAGGCTTTGCTCTGCAAAAGGAGAGTGCTTGAAAAGAGGAAGTTACAAAATACCAGTCATTATGCTCTATAAATCCTCCAAAGAAGACAAATGATTCATGAGACCCTCCTAATCATGGAGACAGAGCTATAATTTGTGCATCTCTTCATATATAATGAATGCATGCACATATTTGCTTACAGTTTGAGAAAACCGGTTATTGACATGTAAACTCCACCAAGCAGTGCTCACTTGTCTAAGGAAATAGTTCCTGTGCCTAAATGATACTTAGAGACTAAAGACAGAACGGGAAAAAATTGTGTTCTATGTGGGAGATGGTGGGACTGACACATGAGAGATAAAATTGTGTTTATACATCTAATTAAAGTTATTGGAGTATGACTAAGGTACACATCAGAATACTGGAGAAAGGAGGGGGAAGGGAAAAAGTGCTCAATAGGCGAGCACGTTTTCTCAGAACTGGAGTAGTGGTTCTTTACCTGTAAGTCTTAAGCTTCCTTTCTCATGACAGTGGTCTGTTCCATGTAGATAAAGCACTGCAAAAGTGAAACTGTCGCTTATCCACCATCTCTCACAACTTCAGCCACAAGAGTGAAAAACAGGCCCAGATCTTGTATTGCTAAACATGTAGATGGTTTATTTTCTTACCAGTTAGAAGAGTAAATGTAACTATCTAAAGAAAGATGGCTGAAAAGAACATGTTTACAAATATTATGCAGAGCTAATGAAAGCAAAAAACGATAGACGACTTCAAATAAAAGTCCTCCTATGCAGATAGCCATGCATATTTCTTTTTAGATATTTTTTATTTGATATGTTTTTTTATTTACATTTCAAATGATTTCCCCTTTTCTGGACCCCACTCCCTGTTCTCCCACCCAACCCTTCCCACTTCCCTGTTCTGGTTTTGCCCTATACTGCTACACTGAGTCTTTCCAGATCAAGGAGCCACTCCTCCTTTCTTGTACCTCAGTTGATGTGTGTATTATGTTTTGGGTATTTCAGTTTTCTAGGTTAATATCCACTTATTAGTGAGTGCATACCATGATTGATCTTTCCAGATTGGGTTACCTCACTTATGATGTTCTCCAGCTTCATCCATTTGCCTAAGAATTTGATGAATTCATTGTTTCTAATGGCTGAATAGTACTCCATTGTGTAGATATACCAGTTATTTTCATCCATTCTTCTGTTGAGGGATACCTGGGTTCTTTCCAGCTTCTGCCTATTATAAATAGGGCTGCTATGAACATAGTAGAGCATGTATCCTTATTACATGCTGGGGAATCCTCTGGGTATATGCCCAGGAGTGGTATAGCAGGATCTACTGGAAGTGACGTGTCCAGTTTTCTGAGGAACAGCCAGACTGCTTTCCAGAGTGGTTGTACCAATTTCCAACCCCACCAGCAGTGGAGGAGTGTTCCTCTTTCTCCACAACCTCTCCAACACCTGCTGTCTCCTGAATTTTTAATCTTAGCCATTCTGATTGGTGTAAGGTGAAATCTCAGGGTTGTTTTGATTTGTATTTCCCTAATGACGAATGACGTTGAGCATTTTTTTAAGATGCATCTCTGCCGGGCGGCAGCGGCAGCAGTGCAGCAGTGGCTGGTCCAGCTGAAGGGCCATCAGCAGTGGAACCAAGGCGACACAGGGTCCAGTTAGGCCCTGCGCCCACGACCACTGACCTTCGCTGACCAGCCGGGAGGCAAGCAGCTGCGGTTGTGCGGAGCCTTTCGCTGCACGGAAGCCACTTCAGAACTCGGCCTCCGGCCAGGAGAGGCTCATCTCCATCTTGGTTTCAGAGTCCAGAGACATCGATCAGACTGAGGTACACAAACATAATCCAAGGTCAACACCGCGGGGGTCTGAGTCCGACGGGGGCTGGCCTGCACCCAGGCCCTGGGCTGTTCAGGGGGCCATTGGGGTGCCAACCCACCCAGGAGGTTTTTTGCCTGGGCCTGCATGCACGCCGCCATTTTACCTGCAGGACGACAGAGAGCTCTGATGGGCAGAGCCATAACAGGCATAGCCTGAGGCTAACAAAACGGGGGTCTAGGCCGCAAAAGGCACAGGACTGACCCCGAGAACTGGGCAGCTTGGTGGGCCATCTGTGAGTCAACCCACCCAGGAGGTTGTTAGCACAGCAGACTCTCCCGGCGCTTTCAGGGAGCGCAGGCACGCACGCCTGCCATCCTGGTCACCTGGCGGACCCAATTAACAGTCATAGCCCTAGGGGAACTTTGCTCGGACCTTGGCCTCCCAGGCTTTTGCCTGGACTCAGGGCCTGGGCCGCCAGGCTAACCTTGTGTGCGCCCGCCTGGTTGGGGGATCGGCTGCCCAGCGGAGTGAGCAGAACATAGGGGAGGTCACAGCAGCATATACCTTTGGCGCTCCCTGGGGGTGCACACAGGCTCCATCTGGTCCACAGACACAATCTGGGGCAAGGCCTCAGGCAGAAGCCCTCGGCTCAACTCTCTCTGCTTCTGAATCCAGATCAGCCTGGGCGGCCGCACCACATCTCCAGGTCCTGCAAGAGGCTAGCAGGGCTTCCGGGCAGCCAGCTGGGAGAAGTCAGTGTGCCCCAGTGAATCCAGCGGGCCCCAGCGGGAGCCATCGGGTGCCTACTTCGGGATCTGAACAGCCTGGGCAGCAGCACCCTGTCTATAGGTAGTGCAGGGGGTAAGCTGTGCACCAGAGGCCACCTGGGAAGGGGCAGCTTGCACTGGTGAGTCCAGCACTGACAAGACCAAGTAACACCAGTGAGAACTAGATGGCAAAAGGCAAACGCAGGAACGTCACTAACAGAAATCAAGGCAATATGGCAACATCTGAACCCAATTCTCCTCTACCAGCCTGTCCTGGATACCCCATCACACCAATAAAACAAGATTTGGATTTAAAATCACTGGACATGATGCTGGTACAGGAACACAAGAAGGACATACTTAAAGAAATTCAGGAGAAAATGGATCAAAAGTTAGAAGCCCTTGCAAGGGAAACACAAAAATCATTGAAAGAAATCCAGGAGAATACAAAAGCCAACAAGGAGGAAAAGCAAAAAACACTTAAAGAAATACAGGAGAACTTTGGTCAACAGGCTGAGGTCATGAAAGAGGAAACACAAAAATCTCTTAAAGAAGTACAGGAAAGCACAAACAAGTAAGTGAAGGAGCTAAGCAAAACCATCCAGGATCTAAAATCAGAAGTAGAAACAACTAAGAAAACTCAAAGGGAGACAACTTTGGAGATAGAAAGCCTTGGGAAGAAATCAGGGGACAGAGATGCAAATATCAACAACAGAATACAAGAGATAGAAGAAAGAATTTCAGATGCTGAAGATTCCATAGAAACCATGGACTCAACAGTTAAAGAAGAAGCAAAATGCAAAAAGCTTGTAACCCAAAATATCCAGGAAATCCAGGACACAATGAGAAGACCAAACCTAAGGATTATAGGCATAGATGAGAGTGAAGATTTACAACTTAAAGGGCCAGACTGACCAAAGGGCACAGAGAAAGTATCCAAGTTAACAAACTTAGAAATGAAAAGGGAGATATAACAATGGAAACTGAGGAAATCCAAAAAACCATCAGATTCTACTACAAGAGCCTGTACTCAACACAACTGGAGAATCTGGAGGAAATGGACAATTTCCTTGACAGATACCAAATACCAAAATTAAATCAGGACCAACTAGACCATCTAAACAGTCCCATAATGCCTAAAGAAATAGAAGGAGTCATAGAAAGTCTTCCAACCAAAAAAAGCACAGGACCAGATGGTTTCAGTGCAGAATTCTACCAGACCTTCAAAGAAGAGTTACCACCAATACTCTTCAAACTATTCCACAAAATAGAAACAGAAGGAACACTACCCAATTCCCTCTACGAAGCTACAATTACGCTGATACCAAAGCCACACAAAGATCCAACAAAGAAAGAGAACTTCAGACCAATTTCCCTTATGAACATCGATGCAAAAATACTCAATAAAATTCTTGCCAACCGAATCCAAGAACACATCAAAACGATCATACACCATGATCAAGTAGGCTTTACCCCGGGAATGCAGGATTGGTTCAATATACGGAAATCCATCAATACAATCCACTACATAAACAAACTCAAAGAACAAACAAAGCCACATGGTCATTTCATTGGATGCTGAAAAAGCATTTGACAAAATCCAGCATCCTTTCATGCTTAAAGTCTTGGAGAGAACAGGAATTCAAGGCCCATACCTAAACATAGTAAAAGCAATATACAGCAAACCGGTAGCCAGCATCAAACTAAACGGAGAGAAACTTGAAGCAATCCCACTGAAATCAGGGACCAGACAAGGCTGCCCCCTTTCTCCTTATCTTTTCAATATTGTACTTGAGGTACTAGCTCGGTCATTTCAACAACATAAGGAGGTCAAAGGGATACAAATTGGAAAGGAAGAAGTCAAATTATCATTATTTTCAGACGACATGATAGTCTACCTAAGTGACCCAAAAAACTCCACTAGAGAGATCCTACAGCTGATAAACAACTTCAGCAAAGTGGCAGGTTATAAAATCAACTCAAGCAAATCAGTGGCCTTCCTATACTCAAAGGATAAGCAGGCTGAGAAAGAAATTAGGGAAATGACCCCCTTCACAATAGCTACAAACAGTATAAAGTATCTTGGGGTGACTCTTACCAAACATGTGAAAGATCTGTATGACAAGAACTTCAAGACTCTGAAGAAGGAAATGGAAGAAGACCTCAAAAAATGGGAAAACCTCCCATGCTCATGGATCGGTAGAATCAATATAGTTAAAATGGCCATTTTGCCAAAAGCAATATACAGATTCAATGCAATACCCATCAAAATCCCAACTCAATTCTTCACAGAGTTAGAAAGAGCAATTATCAAATTCATCTGGAACAACAAAAAACCCAGGATAGCTAAAACTATTCTCAGCAACAAAAGAAAATCTGGGGGAATCAGTATCCCTGACCTCAAGCAATACTACAGAGCAATAGTGTTAAAAACTGCATGGTATTGGTACAGTGACAGGCAGGAGGATCAATGGAACAGGATTGAAGATCCAGAAATGAACCCACACACCTATGGCCACTTGATCCTCGACAAAGAGGCTGAAAACATCCAATGGAAAAAAGATAGCCTTTTCAACAAATGGTGCTGGTTCAACTGGAGGTCAGCATGCAGAAAAATGCGAATTCATCCATCCTTGTCTCCTTGTACTAAGCTCAAATCCAAATGGATCAAGGACCTCCATGTAAAGCCAGACACTCTGAAGCTAATAGAAAAGAAACTGGAGAAGACTCTTGAGGACATCGGTATAGGGAGAAAGTTTCTGAACAGAACACCAATAGCGTATGCTCTAAGAGCAAGAATTGACAAATGGGACCTCATAAAATTACAAAGTTTCTGTAAGGCAAAGGACACCATCAAGAGGACAAATTGGCAACCAACAAATTGGGAAAAGATCTTCACCAATCCTCCGTCAGATAGAGGGCTAATATCCAATATATATAAAGAACTCAAGAAGTTAGACTCCAGAAAACCGAACAACCCTATTAAAAAATGGGGTACAGGGTTAAACAAAGAATTCTCACCTGAAGAACTTCAGATGGCGGAGAAGCATCTTAAAAAATGCTCAACTTCATTAGTCATTAGGGAAATGCAAATCAAAACAACCCTAAGATTTCATCTTACACCAGTCAGAATGGCTAAGATTAAAAATTCAGGAGACAGCAGGTGTTGGAGAGGGTGTGGAGAAAGAGGAACACTCCTCCACTGCTGGTGGGGTTGCAAATTGGTACAACCACTCTGGAAAGCAGTCTGGTGTTTCCTCAGAAAACTGGGCACCTCACTTCCAGAAGATCCTGCTATACCACTCCTGGGCATATACCCAGAGGATTCCCCACCATGTAATAAGGATACATGCTCATAGTAATGTTCATAGCAGCCCTATTTATAATTGCCAGATGCTGGAAAGAACCAAGGTATCCCTCAACAGAAGAGTGGATGCAAAAAATGTGGTATATCTACACAATGGAGTACTATTCAGCCATTAGAAACAATGAATTCATGAAATTCTTAGGCAAATGGATGGAGCTAGAGAACATCATACTAAGTGAGGTAACCCAGACTCAAAAGGTGAATCATGGTATGCACTCACTAATAAGTGGTTATTAACCTAGAAAACTGGAATACCCAAAACATAATCCACACATCAAATGAGGTACAAGAAGAAAGGAGGAGTGGCCCCTGGTTCTGGAAAGACTCAGTGAAACAGTATTCGGCAAAACCAGAACGGGGAAGTGGGAAGGGGTGGGAGGGAGGACAGGGGAAGAGAAGGGGGCTTACGGGACTTTCGGGGAGTGGGGGGACTAAAAAAGGGGAAATCATTTGAAATTTAAATAAATTATATCGAATAAAAAAAAGAAAAAAAGAAAAAATGATGTGTCTCTGCCATCCGAAGTTCTTCAGGTGAAAATTCTTTGTTTAACTCTGTACCCCATTTTTAATAGGGTTTTTGGTTTTCTGGGGTCTAACTTCTTGAGTTCTTTGTATATATTGGATATTAGCCTCTGATGTAGGGTTGGTGAATAACTTTTCCCAATTTGTTGGTTGCCAGTTTGTTCTTTTGATGGTGTCCTTTGCTTTACAGAATCTTTGTAATTTTATGAGGTCCCATTTGTCAATTCTTGATCTTAGAGCATACGCTATTGGTGTTCTGTTCAGAAACTTTCCCCCTGTACCGATGTCCTCAAGGGTCTTCCCCAGTTTCTTTTCTATTAGCTTCATAGTGTCTGGCTTTATGTGTAGGTCCTTGATCCATTTGGATTTGAGCTTAGTACAAGGAGACAAGGATGGATCATTTCGCATTCTTCTGCCTGCTGACCTCCAGTTGAACCAGCACCATTTGTTGAAAAGGCTATCTTTTGTCCATTGGATGTTTTCAGCCCCTTTGTTGAGGATCAAGTGGCCATAGGTGTGGGGGTTCATTTCTGGATCTTCAATCCTGTTCCATTGATCTCCCTGCCTGTCACTGTACCAATACCATGCAGTTTTTAACACTATTGCTCTGTAGTATTGCTTGAGGTCAGGGATACTGATTCCCCCAGAATTTCTTTTGTTGCTGAGAATAGTTTTAGCTATCCTGGGTTTTTTGTTATTCCATATGAACTTGAGAATTGCTCTTTCTAACTCTATGAAGAATTGAGTTGGGATTTTGATGGGTATTGTGTTGAATCTGTATATTGCTTTTGGCAAAATGGCCATTTTAACTATATTAATCCTGCCGATCCATGAGCGTGGGAGGTTTTTCCATTTTTTTCAGGTCTTATTCCATTTCCTTCTTCAGAGTGTTGAAGTTCTTGTCATACAGATCTTTCACATGTTTGCTAAGAGTCACCCCAAGGTACTTTATACTATTTGTGGCTATTGTGAAGGGGGTAATTTCCATAATTTCTTTCTCAGCCTGCTTATCCTTTGAGTATAGGAAGGCTACTGATTTGCTTGAGTTGATTTTATACCTGCCACTTTGCTGAAGTAGTTTATCAACTGTAGGAGTTCTCTACTGGATTATTTTTTGGGGGGGTCACTTGGGTAGACTATCACATCATTTGCAAATAATGATAGTTTGACTTCTTCCTTTCCGATTTGTATCCCTTTGACTTCCTTATGTTGTCTAATTGCCCAAGCGAGTACCTCAAATACAATATTGAAAAGATAAGGAGAAAGGGGGCAACCCTGTCTTGTCCCTGATTTTAGTGGGATTGCTTCAAGTTTCTCCCCATTTAGTTTGATGCTGGCTACCGGTTTGCAGTATATTGCTTTTTCTATGTTTAGGTATGGGCATTGAATTCCTGTTCTTTCCAAGCCTTTAAGAATGAAAGGATGTTGAATTTTGTCAAATGCTTTTTCAGCATCCAATGAAATGACCATGTGGTTTTTTTTCTTTGAGTTTGTTTATGTAGTGGATTGCATTGACAGATTTCCTTATATTGAACCAACCCTGCATCCCTGGGATTAAAGCCTACTTGATCATGATGGATGATCTTTTTATGTGTTCTTGTATTTGGTTGGCAAGAATTTTATTGAGTATTTTTGCATCAGTATTCATAAGGAAAATTGGCCTGAAGTTCTCTTTCTTTGTTGGATGTTTGTGTGGTTTTGGTATCAGCATAATTGTGGCTTCGTAGAAGAAACTGGGTAGTGTTCCTTCTGTTTCTATTTTGTGGAGTAGTTTGAAGAGTATTGGTGTTAGGTCTTCATTGAAGGTCTGATAGAATTCTGCACTAAAACCATCTGGTTCTGTACTTTTTTTGGTTGGACGACTTTCAATGACCCCTTCTATTTCTTTAGGCATTATGGGACTTTTTAGATGGTCTATTTGGTCCTGATTTAATTTTGGTATTTGGTATCTGTCTAGGAAATTGTCCATTTCTTCCAGATTCTCCAGTTTTGTTGAGTATAGGCTTTTGTAGTAGGATCTGATGATTTTTGAATTTCCTCAGTTTCTGTTGTTATATCCCTCTTTTCATTTCTAATTCTGTTAATTTGGATACTTTCTCTGTGCCCTTTGGTTAGTCTGGCTAAGGGTTTATCTATCTTGTTAATTTTCTCAAAAAAAAACCAGCTCCTAGATTCGTTGATTCTTTGTATGGTTCTCTTTGTTTCTACTTGATTGATTTCAGCCCTGAGTTTGATGATTTCCTGTCTTCTACTCCTCCTGCGTGAATTGGCTTCTTTTTGTTCCAGGGCTTTCATGTGTGTCATTAAGCTGCTAGTGTAGGCTCTCTCCATTTTCTTTTTGGAGGTACTCAGGGATTTGAATTTTCCTCTTAGCACTGCTTTCATTGTGTCCCAAAGATTTGGATATGTTGTGCCTTCATTTTCATTAAATTCTAAAAAGTCTCTAATTTCTTTCTTTATTTCTTCTTTGGCCAAAGTGTCATTGAGTAGATTATTGTTCAGCCTCCATGTGTATGTGGGCTTTCTGTTGTTTTTGTTGCTATTGAAAACCACACTTACTCCATAGTGATCTGATAGGAGGCATTGGATTAGTTCGATCTTCTTGTATTTGTTGAGGTCTGTCTTGTGACCAATTATATGGTTGATTTTGGAGAAGGTACCATGAGGTGCTGAGAAAAAGGTATATTCTTTTGCTATAAGGTGAAATGTTCTATAAATATCAGTCAAATACAATTGGTCCAAAGCTCAATTAGTTTTACTGTGTCCCTGTTAAGGTTCTGTTTTCCTGATCGGTCCATTGAGGAGAGTGGAGTGTTGAAGTCACCCACAATTATTGTTTTAGGTGCAATGTGTGCTTTGAGCTTTAGTAAAGTTTCTTTTATGAATGAGGGTGCCCTTGCATTTGTCGCATAGGTGTTCAGAATTGAAAGTTCTCTTGGTGGATTTTTCCTTTGACCAGCAAGAAGTGTCCTTCTTTGTCTCTTTTGATGACTTTAGGTTGAAAGTCAATTTTATCTGATATTAGAATGGCTACTCCAGCTTGTTTCCCAAGGCCATTGGCTTGTAAAATTATCTTCCAGCCTTTTACTCTAAGGTAGTTTTTGTCTTTGATACTGAGGTGTGTCTTCGGTATGCAGCAAAATGTAGGGTCCTGTTTCCTTATCCAGTCTGTAAGTCTATGTCTTTTTATTGGGGAATTGAGTCCATTGATTTTAAGAGATATTAAGGAACAGTGATTATTACTTCCTGTCATTTTTGATGTTATTTTTATATTTGAATGGCTATCTTCTTTTGGGTTTGATGAAAGAAAATAACTATCTTGCTTTTTCCAGGGTGTAGTTTCCCTCCTTGTATTGGAGTTTTCCTCCTATTATTCTTTGCAGAGCTGGGTTTGTGGAAAGATATTCTATAAATTTTGTTTTGTCGTGTAATATCTTGGTTTCTCCATCCATGGTGATTGAGAGTTTTGCTCGGTATAGTAGTCTTGGCTGACATTTGGTTTTTCTTAGAGTCTGCATGAGATCTGCCCAGGATCTTCTAGCTTTCATGGTCTCTGGTGAGAAGTCTGGTGTGATTCTGATAGGTTTTCCTTTATATCTTACTTGGCCTTTTTCTCTTACTGCCTTTAATATTCTTTCTTTGTTTAGTGCATTTGGGGTTTTGATTATTATGTGATGGGAGGTATTTCTGCTCAGGTCCAATCTGTTTGGAGTTCTGTAGGCTTCTTGTATATTCATGGGCATCTCTCTCTTTAAGTTGGGAAAGTTTTCTTCCATAATTTTTTTGAAGATATTTGCTGGCCCTTTCAGTTGTAAATCTTTACTCTCATCTATACCTATAATCGTTAGGATTAGTCTTCTCATTGTGTTCTGGATATTCTGGATATTTTGGGTTACAAGCTTTTTGCATTTTGCATTTTCTTTGACTGTTGAGTCAATGGTTTCTATGGTATCTTCGGCATCTGAGATTCTTTCTTCCATATCTTGTATTCTGTTGTTGATATTTGCATCTATGGCCCCTGATTTCTTCTCAAGGTTTTCTATCTCCAAAGTTGTCTCCCTTTGTGATTTCTTAGTTGTTTCTACTTCTGTTTTTTAGATCCAGGATGGTTTTGCTCAGTTCCTTCATTTGTTTGCTTGTGTTTTCCTTTAATTCTTTAAGAGATTTTTGTGTTTCCTCTTTCATGACTTCTGCCTGTTGACTCAAGTTCTTCTGCATTTCTTTAAGTTTGTGTGTGTGTGTGTTTTTCTTCTTTATTGGCTTCTATCTCTTGAGCCTTATTCTCCTGAATTTCTTTAAGTGATTTTTGTGTTTCCATTATATGGGTTTCTAGCTTATTCATGTTCCCCTGTATTTCTTTTAGAGATTCATTTATGTCCCTTTTGTGTTCTTCTAGCAGCATCATGACCAGTGATTTTAAATCCAAATCTTGTTTTTTTTTTTGGTATGCTGGGGTAACCAGGACTTGCTGATGTTGGAGAGTTTGGTTCAGATGCTGCCAGATTGCCTAGATTTCTGTTAGTAGCGTTCCTGCATTTTCCTTTTTCCATCTTGTTCTCTGGTGTTAGTTGGTCTTGTCTCTGGCTGGTGTTTGATGAGCCTCCTGTTAGGCTCTAGGGCTATTTCAGCAACACTGGATGGCTGGGTTTCCCCTGTCGCAGATTGCTGATGTGCTGTCCTCCTCTTGGGGGCCCTTGCAGCCCTAGTGTGCCTTGCCCCAGATTGTCTCTGTGAACCAAGTGGTGCCCGTTTGCTCCTTCAGGGAGTGCTAAAGGATGTATGCTGCGGGACCTTTTCTGAATGCTGATCACTCTGCTGGGCAGCTGATCTCCCAACTGGGTTGGTGCACACAAGGCTAGCCTAGCTGCTCAGTCCCTGAGTCTAGGCAAAAGCCTGGCAGGCCAAGGCCAAAGCAAAGTTGCCCTCGGGCTATGAGTGTTAACTGGCTCTGTCGGGTGGCCAGGATGGCGCCCGTGAGTGTGCATACTCCCTGAAAGTGCCGGGAGAGTCTGCTGGGCTAACAACCTCCTGGCTGGTTTGGCACACAGATGGCCCACCGAGCAGCCCAGGTCCTGGGTGCAGTCCAAGGCCAGTCAGGCCTAGAGCCCCGCTATGTTAGCCTCGGGCTATGTATGCCTGTTAGCTCCCTTTGCCTGCTAGAACTCAGGGCCTGGGTGCAGGCCAACGCCGTCGGGCTTAGACACCCACCCCCATGTTGGCCTTGGGTTATGTTTGTGTACCTCAGGTTGTCTGATCTTTCTGGCGTCCAAGAACCAAGATGGAGGCAGGAGGCAGCGTTCTGAAGTGGCTTCTGTGCAGTGAAAGGCTCCGTAAACCCGCTGCTGCTTGCAGCCCGGCTGGCCAGTGATGGACAGTGGTAGTGGGCGCAGGCTGCTGTTGCTACTGCCACTGCTGCCTGCCCTGCATATTTCATATATACACATGTAAATACATATCCCTCTCAGGTTCAGTCTGACATATAATGAAAGCCAATGGGTAGCCAACTGGTAGCACTTCCTCCCACCTTCACTTGCTTATTGGGGAAGAGAGGAGGTGGATTGCAAGAATAACACAAGAATTATGCAAAGATTCATACACTGCAAGAACTTCTTTCTGGACTTTAGAAGCCATCATCCTGAGGGTATAACACTAAGTTTTCTTTCTTCTTTTTAAATGTCTAAAAATAATTTTCTTTCTTTGTAGATTACAATTACATCATTTCCCTCTTCTCTTTGCTCCCTCTAAATCCTCCCATACCCCTTCCTTGCTCTTTATCAAGTTTATGGTCTCTCCGTTAATTGTTATATGCCCATATATGTATTTAACATGTAAATAAGTATTACATGCATAACATTATTTGTATATTTTCAGTCCTGACCATTAGGTATTTGATAACAAATTCTTGCATTCTTTACTGAAGAGGATTATTTCTGAAGCTGTCAAGCTATGTTAGTTGCTTAGAGTTCTTTGTGTATGGTCTCAATGGCTAAATCTACAATATAATTCTGCACCCAAGGCTGAGAAATCATTGCAGAAAACAAAGCCATAAATATTGTAAAACAGAAGATCACAGAGTTTGCTGAGATGATTTCTCCTGGGAATGTCAGAAGCTACACCCATGAAGTCTCACCACCATGACTGCCCAAGCATGAATAGAACAAAGGCAAGAGCAAATTGCAAACAGAGAAGGAGAAAAGCCCCAGAGACCTTAATTCTATACCCTACTTCATATTTAATGGTATAGTTGAAGGACTGATGTACAGGTGAATAATTAGAAATGGAAATATTTTGCATCTTACACATTTATTTAATGTGACTTGGCAAGAAGTAAAACAACTAAAAAAAAAGAAAGAAAGAAAAAAAAAAAACTAAGACAGCTCCCTGTCATGAAATATCACACAAAGAAAACAAAAACAAAAGATATAAATAGTAATAACCCAAGTGTCATCACATAAAATTTGATTTGAATTCATTAGTGAAATACAGACAAAATAGTTGCCAGAGGAAATGCCACCGCTGAAGAGCCATTGTTAGGTGATTGCTTTACCATGATTTTGTAAGTATAACACCAGAATCATACAGGCCTAAAGGCCCAGTCTTACCTGTGGATATAGTAGTGTCCTCTCGTCTGTGGATTCTCTGTCTAAGGCTTCAGTTACAAGTGTCTGACCACAATTCAAAAACATTATGTGGAAAGCTATGGAAATGATACTGTGATGGTTTAAATAGGTTTGGTCCCCATGAACTCATGTGCTTGATGCTTGGCCATAGGGAGTGGTATTATGACGATTAAGAGTGGCCTGGTTAGAGAAAGTGTGTCACTATAGGGGTGGGATTTGAGGTCTCCTATGCCCAGGCTACACTCAGTGTGGCACAATCTCCTGTTGTCTGTGGATCAAAATGTAGACCTTTCAGCTTTTTCTCTAGCACCATGTCTGCCTGCATGTTGCCATGCTTCCCACAAAGACAATAATGGACTGTAAACCTCAGAACTGTAAGCCAGTCCCAACTAAAAGTTTTCCTTTACAAGAGTTGCCATGGCCATGTTGTCTCTTTATAGCAATAAAGAGACACCCTAAGTAAAACAGATACACAATTTTAAATTCACAGAATTCTGTGCATGATGAAACCCCATGCCAGATTTCCTCTGCATGCCCAGTGGACCCATATCACTACCTACTCAGAGTCAGTTATTTTCTATTTGGGTCCTTAGTACCCCTGCCACACTGTCTTGGGACCTGTTCTCAAGTAACCCCGTTTTACTTGATAACAACCCCAACATTCTAGAATAGTGATACTCTACCCACTCTGATGTACCAAGAGAAACCATGAAGGACTCCTTCAAAAGGAAAAGGTGAATGTTTTTGGCAACTCAAGAAGAAAATAGGTCTCATGGCAATATGGTAAAGACGCAGAAAACATTGGCATAAGTAGGGTTTGGTACCAGCTGCTCTCATGTTTCTATTTCCACTGTAGATAATGGGTGGACCCCAGAAGTCATGTCTCTTTCCTGTCATGCGTACTCTGTCCCCTCTGTCTAGAAGGCGAGCATTTATGCTTCTGTGCACTTATTTTGACGACTATGCTTGTGGCCTTGCCAGCTTCCCAACTTTTGCTCTGGCTAACTGCTCCAACCTATTGCTCTCATTTTATTCACCTGAAATTTTTTGAGGCAATTACCAATACTGTTTCCTCGTGTCTTTCTTCTGTGTTTGTATCAAATGTAACAGATTTCACCATTTTAGCATGTTATGTGCACATTTTGCAGCCACTCACATTTTTGGAACCATTAGCTATTAGCCTTCGGAAATTTCTCATCTATGGACACTGAACAACAACGTGCCCTCCCTCCCTCCCTCTATCCCTCCCTCCCTCTCTGTGCTACCTAGCAACCACCATTCTATTTCCAGGACATGACTATTCTAGGTACCATACGTAAATGGATTCACATAGCTTTGCTCTCCTGTGTCTGGTTTATTTCATTTAGGTTCATAAGTGTCCAGCCTCTGTCCAAGTTACCTTCCTTTGTCAAGGTTGGCCAGAGTCCTGCTGTGTACATATGCCATATTTTGTTCATCCATCAGGGGACAGTTGGGTTGTTTCTTCCCTTGGGCCGTTATGGAGATTGCTGACCTAGACATTGTGCAAGTACCTGGCTGAGTCTCTGCTTCCAGTTCTTTTGGGTACATGCACACAAATTTATATCATCTTATATTGTCACGGTTAATGTTTAGAGGAAGTGGAACGCTATTGAGTTTACTCATGTCATACTGTCCTTCTGCATTTGAATTCTTGGTTCCCCTTATTCACCAAGTCTCCTTACTAGTTAGTCAGGAAGTGAGCTCTGTCACTAAACTGCAAACACATTAAAAGGCTCTCTTGCCATCACTTCTCAGCACCTGCTCTCTTCTGACCACTTCCCCTCCCTGGAAGTTGAGTTTCCATTCTGGTGGTGGCTTCCTCCTCACCTTCTCTGGATGGTGCATCAACCTCTCTGATTTTCTTATAGGTGCTTCTAGTTATGTAGACATTAGATGCTGCTCTTTCTTTCTCATAATTTAGTCTGATAGATTGTCTCATCACACTGCATTGTCAACAAGCTTCTACTTGAAGTTTCCATTAGCAGATAGTAACAAATTTTTAATCTTTCCCTTCAAAATGTGGTTTGATGTTACAAAGTCCTAGATGTTTCCCTATAATATGGAAGAAAATAAAATCAAAGATCAGCTTCTACTATTCATTAAGCATGACAAGGCCACCATTATTTCTGTGTCATTTCTTCATCTGTAAGGGGGGGGCGGGCTTAAATGTTCATCTAAAAATATTATTGGAAGGTTACAAAAAAGTACTTTTTTTTTTTTGCTGTCCATAGCAGTTAGTGACATGTTTTTTTTAAATTTATTGATATATTTATTTATATTTCAAATGATTTCCCCTTTTCTGGACCCCCACTCCCCGAAAGTCCCATCAGTCCCCTTCCCTCCCCTTGTTTTCCCACCCAACCCTTCCCACTTGCCTGTTCTGATTTTGTTCTATACTGCTTCACTGAGTCTTTCTAGAACAAGGGGCCACTCCTCCTTTCTTCTTGTACCTCATTTGATGTGTGGATTATGTTTTGGGTATTCCAGTTTTCTAGGTTAATATCCACTTATTAGTGAGTGCATACCATGATTCATCTTTTGAGTCTGGGTTACCTCACTTAGTATGATGTTCTCTAGCTCCATCCATTTGCCTAAGAATTTCATGAATTCATTGTTTCTAATGGCTGAATAGTCCTCCATTGTGTATATATACCACATTTTTTGCATCCACTCTTTTGTTGAGGGATACCTGGGTTCTTTCCAGCTTCTGGCTATTATAAATAGGGCTGCTATGAACATAGTAGAACATGTATCCTTATTACGTTCTGGGGAATCTTTTGGTTATATGCCCAGGAGTGGTATAGCAGGATCTTCTGGAAGTGAGGTGCCCAGTTTTCAGAGGAACCGCCAGACTGATTTCTTAAGGATTGTAGTATAACATAAAGACAAAAAGTCCACTCAAATTCTCTCCACTGTTTTGCTATCCATTATGAGCTGTGTGATCAATTGGATTTGGATATCTTAGTTTTAGCCACACCACTCAGAACATACCCTAGGTCATCTAATGTGTATATTTGAACCTTGCTACCCATTTTCTATAAAACTATATCTATAAACTTATAACATATAACATAACAAATTAAATTGTTTTGTGAGACTATTTCTTTTTTTTCCTTTTTTCTTTTGGTTTGTCAAGACAGGGTTTCTCTGGGTAGCCCTGGCTGTCCTGGAACTTACTCTGTAGACCAGGCTGGCCTCGAACTCAGAAATCTACCTGCCTCTGCCTCCCAAGTGCTGGGATTAAAGGCATGCACCACAACTTAAAACATCACTGCATGTTTTCTCACTGTGTCTTTTAAAACATAATTTGAAGATATTTCTAAGGTGTGTGTTTGTGTGAGTGTATGTGTGTTCATATGTAGACATCTTTGTATAGATACACATAAATGGAGGTTATTCATTAGCAATGTATGATTTACTCAATATCTTTCTTCCTTACCTTTTGGGACAGGGTCTCTCAGTGAACCTAAAGCCAACTGATTAAACTAGAGTAGGTGGCCTGGAAGCTTCAGTGACCTTGGTTCCCAGTGCTAGGATGACAGGTTCATTCATGTCCTTATACATGTGATCTTATCTCTGGGTGTTGAGTCTTGCCAGTTTGCAGGATGCAAGATGTGACTTTTAGAAGCATGCTTTGCACACATAGGGATGTGTAAACACATGCTCACACAAACACAAATGCACATACCATACAGATATATACTTAAGAACATTTATCAAATGACTGCATATTTCATTGGAAGGAGATTTCAATTAAAGTAAAAGATACTCTTGGATATATCCACTAGTTCCTTCCCACGTGCAATTCCATGGGATTCTGAAAGTACCAAAGTGGCCCTGTTTCAGATGCTATCTGCATAGCTCAGTGGTAAGGAGTATGCCCTTGGTTCACAGATTTTATTTTGAACTTGCTAAAGAAATGCTTTAACATTTTAACATTAATATATCTTCTTGTTTTGTTTTTATTAAGTGGAAGAATAGAAAGGGAAGGCTTGGCTTGACATTCTCCACCATCTCTGACCTCCTTTCTTATATATAAACTGTAAATGAGAAGCTGAGTACACTGAGATGCTCTAAGGACTAGGGAGCCACCAGAGACAGAGAGCCGAGAGAAGATGCAACTTGATACTTAGGCTGCAAGCAATATCCAAACCTAATTTAAGACATAGAATTGGACAACATTTTATTCAACTTTGTCAATTTGCTTTTTAAAAACAGTATAAAGATTTTTAAAAATTTAATCTGCTTGAAGTAATATTGAAGATTTTTAGAGAGTCATTCATCTACTTTATTTTTTATGTACAATTGTTTAAAGAGTAATAAAAAGCAAAGCAATGAGTATAAAATCCATGAATGTTTGTGCCCTTTATCATCTTGTTCCTTGGACCAGATGCTGACTCTCCATACCTTACCAGGATGCTTTATCCTCTTCCTTCTGGCTGACTTTGGCCATTAGAAACACAAACATTGGGTGTAGGTGAATTTTTTGTACCTGTATCTTCATATTTATGCTAGTAAATATATTCAAAAGTGTTTGGATTTCTCCACCAGTCCCCAATTTGTTTCTATTCTTTACTATGGCTCTGTCTAGGTTGCTATCGCATGCATCTCCTTGTTGTTCCAGGTTGAGATAGGGCTCACTGCCTAGTCAGGACACCTTCCAGCTGCTCTGTCAAGTCTTGTGAACTACTACTCATCATACCAATAACTCTAAGTCCCTTCTCTGAATACCTGAACTTGTTATGTTTAAGTGCACTACTTCAAGGAGACCTCATTCAGGGTGCATAGTCACCTTGGAATGCAATCAGATTTCAGTTTAATTGAACCCATATGGGACTTTCAGGGAGTGGGGGGCTAGAAAACGGGAAATCATTTGAAATGTAAATAAAAAATATATCGAATAAAAAAAAGAAAATAATACAATAAAAAAAAGAAAGTATACAGTTTCTGGGGAAATTCAAAGGTACAAGGTTAGGGAGATGTGCTAAGTAAGTGGAAAGCAATCATTTAACTGAGACACCCAAAATAAGTAACAGTAACAGGTATTTGGAAGAGAGGATTAAGGTGAAAAGGATATGCAGTCAGAGAAAGGGTATAATATTCATCATGTGATGTGAAGTATGCTATTTAGGGAGTATCCACTCAGAGGCTCATAAAAGCACTGGCAAATGAGTGCTGCAGAAATAAGCAAGAGGACGTATGTATGACGGAATAGAAATGACTTAGAGCATTCTCTGAACAACAGCAGAAGAAATCCAAACATGAACACAGAACTCAGGATTGCATCCATGCTTAGCAAACTAAGTTAAGCTTAGGCTCTAGTTTCATTCCACACTCCAAGAAGACATAAGGAGTTTGAGCTAAAGAACTCCCAGTGTGTTACCTCTGTGCATCAGTACCGTTTGTGCCTATTACAGCTTGTTCCTTGCAGAGAATCTCTGAGATCTCTGAGACATTTCTCAGAGAAGCAAGTCCTTGCTGTATATCTGCTGAGGTATGGTGCTTCTAGAACTTAGCATTGCTGTAAACAATGTGATGACTATCTGCAAATGACTTAAATACTTTCCCTTTGTCAAAGCTCTAACAGATTCAACACTAATTGTATGAATCAAGCCAACAAAAAAGATACAGTACTAGAAATCCATGCTCTTCTTTTAGGAAACTCTGAGGAGCCATGGCAACAGGAGACCCAGGAAGAGAAATAGGGAGATGTGCTAATGAATTTTAAATAAACAGGTGGTACAAATATCAATAAAATATTTTATTTAAGCTAATAATATAAAAGTGTAATGATATTTAACAATAATATAAAAGTGTAATAATAGGGAGAGATACACAAAATCATGTTATTTTCACCTTTAAATGTAAATTTAAATCACTTAAAATTAAACCCAATAAAAGCTTCAACATTCAGTCACACCAGCCGCATAGCAGCAGACAGCAGCATCCTGCACTGTCATTTCTAGAGTATAATAGGAGCCATCTGAGAAAAGATGCAGGGGAAATTTTGTTTCAATGAAAGAAAGCTAGCAGCTACAGCATCCTTAAAAGTTTGGGTTTCTTACTCAGGTTAGCAATGATGTCATTCCCTAGACTCCTGTTGCATACTTAAGGTTTTCTTTCTTTCTTTCTTTTTTCTTTCTTTCTTTCTTTCTTTCTTTCTTTCTTTCTTTCTTTCTTTCTTTCTTTCTTTCTTTCTTTCTTTCTTTTGTTCGTTCGTTCGTTCGTTCTTTCTTTCTTTCTTTCTTTCTTTTTTTCCTTTTTTTTATTCGATATATTTTTTATTTACATTTCAAATGATTTCCCCTTTTCTAGACCCCCACTCCCGGAAAGTCCCATCAGCCCCCTTCCTTCCCCCTGTTTTCCCACCCAACCCTTCCCACTTCCCTGTTCTGGTTTTGCCCTATACTGCTTCACTGAGTCTTTCCAGAACAAGGGGCCACTCCCCCGTTCTTCTTGTATCTCATTTGATGTGTGGATTATGTTTTTGGTATTCCAGTTTTCTAGGTTAATATCCACTTATTAGTGAGTGCATACCATGATCCATCTGTTGAGTCCGGGTTACCTCACTTAGTATGATGTTCTCCAGCTCCATCCATTTGCCTAAGAATTTCATGAATTCATTGTTTCTAATGGCTGAATAGTACTCCATTGTGTAGATATACCACATTTTTTGCATACACTCTTCTGTTGAGGGATACCTGGGTTCTTTCCAGCATCTGGCAATTATAAATAGGGCTGCTATGAACATAGTGGAACATGTATCCTTATTACATGGTGGGGAATCTTCTGGGTATATGCCCAGGATACTTAAGGTTTTCTATGGACAACAATGCTCATGCATTCAGAGTAGGGTAACCAGGGATCTCATCTTACACCCTGGATTGTTTTCTTTTTGAGACGCTGGATGTTGCTCCCACCACATCACTAAGCTCATGCAGAGTATGGTTCTCTCAATACTTTCTTTTGTTCATGTCAAGATTTGGAACATCCCTATCACAGGGATGTTATGTATAAATGTATTACTTATTCATCCAAAAATTGCTGACCCATCCTGGATCTTCATCATTGTAGAGTATCAAAAATTATATTTGTATAATAGGAGCATTAAATTAAAAATGCAAATCATATCCTTTTTAGTCTTATTAGATATATAATAAAAATATTACACATTTAAGTAGTTTTCAATTTTTAATTTGAGATGCTTAAATGTCTTTAATTTAAATTTTCTGATTGACACTTCATTTTTCATTTTTGTAAATATAAAATGATTTAAGAATGTAATAATTTTTATTATGGAAATTTTGTTAAATTTTAATCAAATGCATATATAAATTCTAAGTCCTAGAATTGCTTTAGGAAATGAATTATACTTTAAAAAAAAAATCAAGTTTCCCTCCCCCGCTTCTTTGCTAAGAACCACTTTTTTCCCATAAAAGCATTTCAAATAACTAAGCTGATTTTTAGATAGTAAGTGAAATGTTCCCCTTCTGCCTGCTAACGAAGATAGGTTTGTTATTTCTATAGTAAAACAACAAAAACCCTGATATGACTTCGTAACACATAATCTGCACAACACAGGAGAATGGACTGCAGACTGGGGATCAGGTCAAGAAAAATATGACCCAAAGGGAAGAGGGAGAAAATATTACACTTACACTGAGAGGATTATGCAATAGCCCTTGGTAGCAGCTACAGCAAGCCAGAGCCACAGTGAAATGCTGAGTTACTTTCATAATCAGAGTTCCAGGACACAGAGGTGCCATTAGTGTGTGCAATGTCATTAGCGTTGGAAGCTCTCCTGGCATGATACATTAGCTTCAAGCATTTGCTTTTGTTTGTTTGGAGCTGTGGTGAAATTTGCATTTGGAAATAGGCAGATTCACAGTAACACATTCTGCATAGATGTAGTATTTCTAAGTCTAAGTGGGCAAGTAGATCTATGTTTATTGAAGGCAGATGTCTTTCTCAATTGTATTAGCTATTTTTGACATTTGAGGACCAATTCTGACAGTAGATGGTAAATATAGTCAACCATCTGGCTATTCCAGACAGCCTTTGGACAGTCATTCTGACATACTGAAGAGCTTTACAATGTACTGCTTTGTTGTAAAACATGAAGAAATTGAAGCTTAATGCATTCTTTTCTTCCCCCAAACCAATTACCAGCACTTGCACAGCTTTTAAAAAGCTTCTCAGACACCACTTCTATTCTATGGTGACTGAAAATTCACAAACTGATCAAGCTCTAATTTATGTCACATGCCAAAGAAAGTAATTCTTCATTCTACACTCAGCTAACTCAGTGGCTTCTGCAGTTTGTTTTTTTAACTATCAGGCTAACCATGCTGTGCCCTGTGGAAACCTATTTATGAAAGAATGTATATGCAAATGTATAAGTGTATACACAAGCAGTGTACACATATAAATATGTATATCCATTTATCTCTATGTATACATCTATATTTAATCTATCTAGCTATATTATGGTTGGGAGCTATAGAACGTGATCCTCATAAAAGTTAGGAAATCCAAAGACAACCTGTGAAGACTGAAATTTATTGTTTATTTCAATAATCTGGGTATATATAATTGCTACCTATTTGGAGATATATTCTTTGACACTCATCTATATCTATATCATCTGTATCCATATCTATATCTATCCATATATCATCTAGATTAAAATTTTAAATTTGAGATTTTATTATTTTCTTTATTTTATTATAGCAGCATCCTATGAACTGCCTTCCTATTTTTTATTATTTATAGAGTAGGACAGATAAGGAGAGGGTCACTATAAGTTTGGTCATACTTTAAATTATTTTCCTAGGGTAGGGTTTTAGCTCAGGTACAATACCTGTCTGTCACATACACAGGTCTGATTTTAATTCCAAGTACCAGGCAACATTTTCTCCAACCACTTTAAACATTGAAACAGTAGTATGTATTCCTTTATCAACCACTCCATGTAATGTATGCAGATGTATAGTATATACATATAAGTTATTAATAATATGTGCTTATATTATTTATAATATATGCATGTGTATATATTTATAATGTACATATGTGTGTGTATGAGTGTGTATGTGTGTGTATGTGTGTGTGTGTGTGTGTGTATGTGTGTATGTGTGTGTGTGTGTGTGTGTGTGTGTGTATTCTGCCAGTTGGATGATGGCATGCTTGTTATTTCTTCTCTTTCATTTTTTCTTTTTATTTTTGAAGCTCTTAAGATTTGCTTATGTGAAAGAGTAGCATAATAAATTTCACTGGGCAATATAGTCTTGAATAATCCATTCAAGTTGTTTTAGTCCAGCTTAATGAAGCCCAAGTCCTCTATGTACTGCCAGAGACACTGACAGCACAAGTTCAGGCCTTACTTCCAGATCAGACCATGGAGGTTGCAGTAGACACACCGTGAGCAAGAACCCTTGCCAAACATCTTTGAAACATCAGAAAAAGTTGCTGATGACCCCCTTTGCCTTCAGATGTTCAATGAGGAAAAAGGTTGCTATTTCTATTTTAGAAGATATAAGCAAATGAACAAAACAATATGTGCACACTGTATACAATGTGCATAATGTAGGAACATGTGCTACAGAGTGGGGATCAAATCAAGTAATGCCGTGTCTAGAGAGCAATGTTAGACACATTTACATACAGAGGGTCATTCAGTAGCATTTGGTTGCAGTCACAGCAAGTCAGAGCCACTATTCTCTCTCTCTCTCTCTCTCTCTCTCTCTCTTTCTCTCTCTGTCTCTCTCTCTCACACACACACATACACTCACTCACATACACATGCACACAAATGAACACACACACAAGCAAACACACATTAAGGCTATATAATGATTTGAATATCATTTTATGATTTGAAAAATCTTTATAAAAACTATGACTCACACATTTATAGCTACTGACTTAACATTTTAACAAATCAAGCCTGAATGACTAACTATATCAGTTGTTCCATGTTTCAGGCAATTTCAATTGCCAAAGCTTCTGTTGTTAACAAACACACACAGTATCTACTCTAAATGAGGATGGGCCACAGCCTGTAAGAGTCAAGCCTGGAAGTCTGCCATTATGCGACTTCAAGAATTAGGTACTAATTAATACACATGAGATACACAATTGATTTGTTTCCACAAGGTCTTGGAAAGCTTTTCACAGGAGATAACATCTAAAGAAAATCATGAAAGACATACAGTACTTCAAGGACTAAGTTCTAGGGCTAACATAATTGCAATTTCAGAAGTATCCAGTTAAATTTATTCTGAAGAAGACCAAGAGGTCATAATTGAAAAACTGTATGTCATAAATAACTGAAAATATATTTAGAAAATGATTGGTTTCTTTACAAGTTCTGAAAATAACCAGCTAAATACTTGTGTAATTATTATCAGAATGAAAACATATTGACCTTTTCATAAGGTATCTAAATATTTTACCAACTCGCTGGGAAAAAAAAAACAATTTTGCATTGCAATGAGTACCTGAGGCAAGTGTTAGGTAAGTGTTAGTATTTTTAAAGAGACCGGGAGAGTTAAATTACCTTTGGGAGAAGCTTGTGTTTAGTAATGCCAATGCCACACACTTACTTTTAGATTAATGACTCCCTAGCATACTTCAAAACTGCACAGGCTCACCAAAGAAAGTAAAATGACTCCAACAGGATTCAACAGGTTCTACATGTTCTAAACAATCTGGTGTCCACAGTCATTTGGTTGTAACTCTGTAACCAATTAATTTTTGAATTACAGACAGACTTCAGGTTTTATAAGGATATATTTCAGAACTTTATGTTAATAGTTTGGACTTGATTCCCAACATTTGTAAGGTGCATGTTGTAGGCTAACATATTTTTCAAACCTATTTTAATAAAGGTTCTTATAAAATTCAATCTCCCTTCTAACCCATTGGCAAAAGGTAGGGGGAGAAAGATGTTACATAGGACAAGGGGGATGTGGACCTATTTAGCAGTAGTTCTTTAGGGCAATTCCAAACATGAATCAATAGTGGCAATCAAGTCCACTTGTCAAACACCAAACAGGAATCAGTAGCAGTGGCTTGATTCAGAAGAAAGTCAATAAGCATTGGCTATACTATGAAAACTTCTTTGGTGTTTTTCTCTCTACAAAGTTCCAACAAGGAAAGATCAGTGAAGCGTTACAAGGCACACCTGTACAAGAGTGTTGCCTATGAAGACTTGCAAAGCACTGCAAGGCATATCAATACAAGAACATCCCCTCATTGTCTGTGGGATTATGTTTATATTCTTTCTAAACATTATGTGCCCTCCCAAGTGTCTGTTCCAGCAAAACAGCACAAGCTTTCACAAGACAGCTTCCAGAAAAACATGTGTCTGTTCTCAGCCAAATATCCTCTTGCATCTTTCATCTTGATATTTCAGCAAAACGTCCTCTCATTATACCATTTCCAGAAAAACATCACACGACACAACTGAGTCTCCAGAAAAACCAGAAATTGCCATTTCAGCATGTTGTTACTTTTCCTTATTGGTTCATGAAAACTGGTTGGACACAGTGTACAACAGGCAAGACTTCCCATTTCCTAGTAACCAACATGTCAAACTTAGTACAAAATGTTCACTAACTTTATTAAAATTTATTAAATTACTAAATTGTTATTAGAGTGGGGATTTATTTTAAATTAAATTTAGTTTTAGATCACTATGGTTTTCTGATATTTCATATTTACATAAATATATATAGTTTAATCATACTATTAGTTTCTACAGTCAAGTTATCACAAACTTTGCAACTAAACTAATTTTTCAGTAGATTGCAAGCCTCACATATGCTAGGTTCTCTGGTCAGCCCTTTAACTGATGAAATCCTTGTCCCAGCATTCATTAGTATTTCTTTCTGTGCTCATTACGGTAAAAGGTGTGGACACAAGTGAGTTCTCTGTGGCTTTATACTTGAATTTTTTTCTGGTCAAATCTATTTGGAGTTCTGTAGGCTTCTTGTATATTCATGGGCATCTCTTTCTTTAGGTTAGGGAAGTTCTCATCTATAATTTTGTTGAAGACATTTACTGGCCCTTTCAGTTTGTATCATGATATTTCCCAGGCATATTTCATCACCTTAGCCACACATGTACATCTAATGTTCTAGTATTAATATATAATAATCTACCCTTAATTTTTAACCCTTTTAAAGGTTAGTAAAAAGGATACCTTTTAAGACAGGATGCTTTTGTGGACCAGGCAAGGTCTGAGCCTTTTGTTTCCACCTTCTCAAGGTTGAATTGAGGAGAAAACCCACATATCTAGCTTTAAGGAAGCAATATTAATTATTTTTAATTATGATTAATTATTTTGCATTTTGGCATAATGTATCTTGCAAACTTACTTTTACTATTTGGGTAATAGAATAAGAATAGAGAAATAATATGTGCAGAATTAATTTTAAGCTGTTTTAATTGAAAATTTCAAAATGTTACATAAAAAGCCTGAATAAAACTCACTGAGTAATTGCTGAATCATATTCTTTTTCCATGGGAACATAAAATGTGCGTTTGGAAAAGACAAAGTAGAAACAAAATTCAACTAGAAAAAAAAATCAAAATATGCCAATATCTTCTCTTTAAATATTTCTATGACTGTTCTATAAAACATTATTTTTAAGTATCCTTAGTATAAATTTTTCTTCCCTCATAAATTTTAGTATTTTATTAAATTTATCATGTATCTGAATCTATTTGGATCATCTTTTAAAATAGATTATATGTTTATGTGGAAATAGATAAAATAAATGATAGTTTCTATACTTGAAATTTTCCTCTTTTTTTCAACACAGAAATTAATATTTAAAGAAAAAGAGAAGGTTATATTGGTCAGAAGACCTGAGAGGAAATAGAAACCGAGGAATAAAATGCACTTCCAACAAAAACAAATTCAGAAATCAGCACATAGACATATAACCACCCAAACACAGATGCTAAACAGAAAGAACACAATCAACAATGGCCCAAAAGTATATCGTGAGCAGAACCCCCAGCTATCCTACTACAGCAAGCCTTGACCTTAACTCCAACTTTATGATGACAATAAAGGTTTTTACAGCAGAAATAAACAAATCCCTTTAAATCAGCTAGAAAAATACATACTAAAAATTGAGGAAATGAATAAATCCTTTAAAGACAACCAACAGTTGAAAAAAAAAAGAATAAAACTGTACAAGATCTGAAAATGGAAATAGAATCAATAAAGAAAACAAATTCATTAAATGAAAAACCTATGTAAGTGAACAAAAACTACAGACCCAACATCACCAACAAAATACAAGAGATGGGAGAAAGAAACTCAGGCATAAAAGATACTAAAAGATACAATAGAAGACATAATTTTCTTAAAAAGTTAAATCTAGAAAAAAATCCTGACACAATATATCCTGGACATCTGGACACAGTAGAAAGACCAAACTTAAAAGATGCAGAACATATTTTCAACAAAATGATGAAAGAAAAATATCTTAACCTAAAGTAGAATCTATCTATCTATCTATCTATCTATCTATCTATCTATCTATCTATCTATCTATCATCTATCTATCTATCTATCTATCTATCTATCTATCTATCTATCTAACATGTGTGTGTGTGTGTGCGTGGTTTACAGAACACCAAATAGATGAGACCAAAAAAGAAAGTCCACTTGCCACATAATAATTAGAACACTAAATTTATGGAACAAAGAAAGAATATTAAAAGGTGCAAGGGAAAAGGCCAATTAACGTAGAAAGTTAGATGAATTAGAATTACACCTGTCTTCTCAATGGAAACTCTACAAGTTAGAAGGCCCTAGAAATTGTCCTGGAGATGTTCAGAAGGCACAGATGATACTTAGATAACTATACCCAGCAAAATTTTCTATCACCACAGATGGAGAAAACAAGATATTCCATGATAAAGACAAATGCAAACCACATTTATCCACAAATATAGTCCTATAGAAGATACTAGAAGAAAAACTCCAACCCAAGGAGCTAAACTATACCCACAAAATCACAAGAATAATCTTACACCAGCAAAACAAAAGGAAGCAACACACACACACACACACACACACACACACACACACACACACACGCATACACACATGACCACCACCACTTTCATCAACAAATTAAAGGGATTTATAATCATTGTTTATTGATATCTTTAAATATCAAGTGGACTCAATTCCTTAATAAAAGCACACAGAGTGACAGAATGAATGTGCAAAAAAGATCCATCCTTCTGCTGCATACAAGAAACACACCTTAACATCAAAGACAGACATTACCTCAGCATAAAAGGATAGAAAAAGTTTTTTAATGCAAATGGACCTAAGAAGCAATCCACGCTAATACTGAATAAAATAGACTTCAAATTGTAAGATACAGGAAAGAACACTTAATACTTACTTATTGAAGGAAAAATACAAGATAATATTTCCATTCCTCACATCTATGTCCCAAATGCACAGCCACACAAATCTGTAAAAGAAACAATTCTACTGCTTATATCACACATTGGCTTTACACATGGAGACTTTAGTATCCTACACTCACCAAAGGACTGTTTATCCGAACGAAAATTAAAACTAAGCAGAGGTCTAATGGAGCTAGGAGAAGTTATGAATCAAATTGACCTAACAGATATCTACAGAACATTTCAGACAAACACACACACACACACACACACACACACACACACACACATCCTCTTCTTAGCACCTTATGGAACTTTCTTGAAAATTGACCACATACTTGGTCACAGAGCAAGTCTTAACAGTTACACAACAGTTGAAACAACCCTCTTTATCCCATCAGACCATCCTGGAGTAACACTGGATTCTAACAACAGCAGAAACAAAAGAAAGCCTACAAAGTCATGGAAACTGAACAACTCTCCAATGAATGAAAACTGGTTTAAGTTGGAAATGAAATGAAGGATTTTCTAGAACTTGAACATGAATACACAACTTAACCAAAACATATGAGACACAATGACAGCAGTGCTAAAAGGGAAGTTCATAGCACTAAGTGCTTACATCTAAAAATGGAGTGAGGAAGGAGGGATCTCATACTAGAAACTTAATATCATACCTTAAAGCTCTAGATCAAAAAAGGGAAACATACCTAAAAGGAGGAGACTTCAGGAAATAATCATCCTGAGGGCAGAAATCAATAAAATAGAAAGAAAGAGAACAATTAAAAGAATCAATGGAGCAAAGAGTTAGTTCTTTGAAAAAATCCACAAGATAGACAAACCCTTACCAAACATAAAAGGGAGAGAGGAAGCATCTGAAAACAAAAAAGAGCACATAACAGCAGACCCCAAAGAAATCCAACATCCAAAACTTCATTAGGTTATACTTTTAAATTCTGTACATACAACTGGAAAGTCTAAAAAAAAAAAGGATGATTTTTCCAATTTCCTGAATGAAACTACTTACCAAAGTTAAATCTTTAAATAAAATAACCTTCAAGGAAGTAGACGTAGTCATTAAAAATATCACAACCAAAAAAATCTCAGGGCCAGTTTTAGGACAGAATTCTACCAGACATTTAAAGAAGAGATAATGACAATACAACTCCAATTATTCTACAAAATAGAAACTGAAGAAACATTGCTAAGTTTATTTTACAAGTACCCAAACCACACACAGATTCAAGATAGAAAGAGAATTACAGATCAATTTTCCTTGTGAATGTATATGTAAAAATCTCAACAAAATGCTTGAAAACCAAATCTAAGAATACATAAAAAAGATTTTTCCCCTATCATTAGGCAGGCTTCATCTCAGAGGTACAGAGATGGTTCAACATAGGCCAATCAATCAATTTAATCCACCATACTAAAAAACTGAAAGAAAAAAAAACCCATAAAATCACCTCATTAGAAGCAAAAAAGGCTTTTGCCAAAAGCCAAAACCCCTCAATGATAAAATTCTTAGTGAGTGTAGGGATACAAGGAACAAACCCCTTATAACAAAGACAATTACAGCCTATAACCAACATCAAATTAAATGGAAATGCAAAAAAATTTCCCTAAAATCATGAAAAAGGCAAGGCTGTCCACTCTCTCTGTATCTGTGCAATACAGTACTTGAAGTTCTAATTAGAGTGATAAAACAGCTAAAAGAGATCAAAGCGAGACAAGTCAGAAAGAAAGACGTCACAGTATCACTACTCGGATAATATGATTTGGGGGTGGACTGGAGCGGATGGGAACAGGAGTGATCAGGTGGGGGTATAAAGGAGAAAGCACAGGGAGAAATGACTTGAATGGGAAGGCATTTAACAGTCAGTGTGGAACCTTAGTGCAGGAAGAATCCCCAGGGTGACCTTAGCAAGGGCTGTTGGTAATGGAGGTTATGGGCCTGAACTGGCCATTTTCTGTAACCAGGTATTTTCCAGTGATGGGACTAGGAAAGGAACCCAGACATAAAATCTTCAACCTACAATTTATTCTGCCTTCAAAATATCATATTGCAACAGAGGAGGCGCAGAGCATGTGGGAGTGGACACCCAATTATTGTTCTAATTTGAGGCCAGTGCCACTAGAGGAAGCACATGTCCAGCACTTCCTGGATGGTCAGTACCAGAAGTGGGATATCTCAGAGACCTAGCACACAACAACAACAGATACAACGGTTTCAAATGATATTCTGCTACACTTGTAGATTGGTACCTAGCCCAATCATCATCAGTGAGGCTTCCTCTGGCAGCTAATGGGAACAAATGTATATACTCACAACCAAATATTAGGTGGCAAGAGAGCCCAGATCAAAAATCTTCATTGGGTCTTTCCCTTAGGGCTCAGAGATCCCTGTGGGAGAGGGAAAGGAAGAATTGTAGGAGCTAGGGAAGAACACAGCCCAGAGATTCAACTAAGAAGGGCTCATAGGAGCTCATAGAGGTTGAAGCATGGAACCTGAGTGAGCCTCTGAGAGGGCCTTTGTGTATAGCTTATGGTTGTTAGCTTCCTATTTTTGTGGGACTCCTAACTGTGAGAGTAGGGGTTTCTGTGACCCTTTTGCCTGCTCTTTGGACCCTTATTCTCCTACTGGGCTACCTTATCTAGACTTGATATGGGAGTCAGTGCCTACACTTATTATATCTTTATTATGTCTTGTTAAGCAGTGTACTGTTTATGTCTTTGTGAGACCTACTCTTTTCTGAAGGAAAACAAAGGAGGAGTAGATGTGGGGGAAGGAATGGTTGAGGGAGGGAGGTAACTGCAAGGAGTGGATGGTGGGGACATTGTCTGAGACAAACATTTTTTTAAAGAACAAAGAGAAAACTGATATAATAAGAAATAATGTACTTTTGTCATTTTATAGAGATTACAATATTGTCTATTTACATAAAATACACACACATGAATGATTAAAAGCAAAAAAGTTAGAATGAAACAGTCTTTTCATTCTATTTTAACCCCTTACAGTTGTCTACTTTTCAATAAGAGAGCTCACAATAGTGAGATTTTTCTAATAAAACAAAAGTGTCACAGTACACAGACTAAGTCCCAACGGGCTTCTTTGGTTCTATTCAGTTAAAATTAAGTATTGCCTCCTTTGAAAACATCTGAGATGTTTAATTTTTTTATCAACTTGAGTGTGTTGAAAGATTCTCAGATACTTCCAGAAGAGATCAGTATAATAAGGTCAGAGGACACTCTCTTACATGCACATGAATCATCCAATACCCTAAAGTTTCTGAGGACAAAGAGGCAGAAAAAGGGAAATTCTCTTCATCTTTGAGTTGGGACATCCATTTCTTCTGTACTTGGATATTAGTTCTCTACCCATGGCTTTTGTTGTTCTCCAGTTGGTAGACAGCACATCCAAAAACATCTAGGTTTCATATTATATGATCCGGTACCTGTAATTAGTTCTATGCATTTCCCAATGACTCTTCCTAAGAATCTTCATGGATACAACATTTAAGCATAGGCATACTAATTTTAGAAAATTTGTTCATATTGACATATTTTGAAATTATTATTTTTCTGTTGTAAAACACTGACACATTCTAAAATACTAATTTTCTGCTCAGTAAACTAGGATGGGAATGACTATATTCTGAGGTAGTGTAAGTGGATACCCTCAAGTCACTCAACATTGCATAACCTACATGTCTCTTGAGTGAGTTAGTGAATGAACTGCCCAATCGTTCAGAATTCCCAGATTTTAGTATCAAGTTTCTGCCAGTTTCTCTTGTTCTAATATTTTCCTCATTTCAGTTTTTACTATTAAGCATTACTCCCCATTCACAGTAATGGAATGTGCTTAACATTGCTAAACTAAACAATAAGGAAAAATTATTAATTCTGCCCTACCTACTCATTTGCCAAATCCACATGTTTGTATGATTTACTTGCATCTGGTTTATTTTAGCATGGTCAAGAAAACAATAGATGCTTTCACTGTGCAACAAGAGACAAGAAATGAGGCTGAATCAATGTTCTATCATCCTTCATAATAGCTATTCTTGAGTCGCATACTGTTAAAAGTCTCACAAATAATCACTAAGGAGAAGAGAAAAGAGATGGTACCTTTTTGTGTGTGGTTTTTCAATACCCACATCCATAGACTTCACATTGGAACATCCTAACTTTCCTCCATCCTTTGCCTGATAGTTTGAAATAAGTTTATGATAAATTACTGTTAATGTTGCCAAAAGTTTGATAAAAATCTCTACAAATACGAGGCAGTAAGATATTTCTGTTTACCTCAATACATCTTATTTGGAATGACTTTTAGAAAATGATTAGTATTTAAAAGTTATTCTTTACTGAATGTACACAATGTATAATGTATATTAATTATAATAATTATATTAATTAGACTAAGAGTATACCTTAACAAGGGGTTTGAGTCAATGCCAAAAATTATTTGGATATTCTTCGCCATCTGTTTCAGTATGTGTTTTGTACTCAAAATTGTTTTAGTTGAATTTTACTCTATAGACCCAAACACTATTATTAAACCACAAGTACAGAATAATCCATGTACCACTTAAATCTGGTGAATTTACTGACTCCATTGGAACAGGAAAACTGCTTGTTCAGTGACACTACAGGGTGCTGAATCTGCTACTGTGAATTTCAAGACTGTTTCATATTTCTTCCTTTCAGGGTAAACATCATGGTAATGTCCTGCCGGCTGGATCTGGAGCTCATCTACTTCTAGATTTGGTGTGAGTACTAACAAGCACACTACACAGTTGTATTGAAAAGCATGTTCCAGAACTTTTTTTTAAAAATTTTTATTTACTTTCTATATTCTTTGTTTACATTCTAGACGCCTTTCCCTTTCCCAGTGCCCCCACCCCCATAAGTTCCATAAGTCCTCTTCTCTCCATCCATTCTCCTATCTTTTTCCCCTTCCTTTTCTCTGTCCTGGTACTCCCCTACAATGCTAGATCAAGCCTTTCAAGGATTAGGGCCCTCTTCTTCCTTCTTCATGGGAATCATTTGATATGCTAATTATATCTTCAGTATTCAGAGCTTCAGGGCTAATTAATATCCACTTATCAATGATTGCATTCCATGTGTGTTCTTTTGTGATTGTGTTACCTTGCTTAGGATGATATTTTCCAATTCCATCCATTTGCCTAAAAAATTCATGAATTCATTGTTTTTAATTGCTGAATAGTACTCCATTGTGTATATATACCACATTTTCTGTACCCATTCCTCCAATGAGGGATATCTGAGTTCTTTCCAGCTTCTGGCACTTATAAATAAGGCTGCTATGAACATAGTGGAGCATGTGTCCTTATTGCATGTTGGGGAATCCTCTGGGTATATGCCCAGGAGAGGTATAGCAGGGTCCTCCAGAAGTGTCATGCCCATTTTTCTTAGGAACCGCCAGACTGATTTCTATAGTGGTTGTACCATCTTACAATCCCACCAGCAGTGAAGGAGTGTTCCTCTTTCTCCACATCCTTGCCAGCACCTGCTGTCTCCTGAGTTTTAAACCTTAGCCATTCTGACTGGTGTGAGGTGAAATCTCAGGGTTGTTTTGATTTGCATTTCCCTAATGGCTAATGATGTTGAGCATTTCTTAAGGTGCTTCTTGGCCATCCAAATTTCTTCAGGTGAAAATTCTTTGTTTAGGTCTGTACCCCATTTTTTAATAGGGTTATTTGGTCCCCTGGGGTCTAACTTCATGAGTTCTTTGTATATATTGGATATTAGCCCTCTATCGGATGTAGGGTTGGTAAAGATCTTTTCCCAATTTGTTGGTTGCCGTTTTGTCCTTTTGATGGTATCCTTTGCCTTACAGAAACTTTGTAATTTTATGAGATCCCATTTGTCAATTATTGATCTTAGAGCATAAGCTATTGGTGTTCTGTTCAGGAACTTTTCCCCTGTGCCTATGTCCTCAAGGGTTTTCCCCAGTTTCTTTTCATTAGTTTTAGTGTGTCTAGTTTTATGTAGAGGTCCTTGATCTATTTGGAGTTGAGCTTAGTACAAGGAGATAATGGATCAATTTGCATACTCCTGCATGCTGACCTCCAGTTGAGCCAGCACCATTTGTTGAAAGAGCTATCTTTTTTTCCACTGGATGTTTTCAGCTCCTTTGTCAAAGATCAAGTGACCATAGGTGTTTGGATTCATTTCTGGGTCTTCAATCCTATTCCATTGGTACACTTGCCTGTCCCTGTGCCAATACCATGCAGTTATTTTTTTTTTTGACACAGGAAAAGCCTTTATTTAACATTGTGGAAAAGTACTCATAGGCAACAATATACAGGCTAAAACACCTAGATTGCTAGCACATGACTGGTTACTAGCCAAGAACTTGTCCTAGAACATAGGCCAGATACAAATATTCTAACCATCTAGCAGGGAATCTATTTTTTTGTTGTTTGAACCTTTAAAAGGCCCAGTATGTCATAGTCATGTGGATATGATTCAGACATACAGAAGGGGTGGGGGTAGGATCCTAGTACATTGATAAAAAACTTTAGGAAATTACCTTCAGTGTAATCAGTTGCAAGGCCATTCAAGGATAATCACGTGGCCCCAATTCTTGTAAAATGGACCCGAGCAGTTTAAAACTATTCTGCTTCCTTTATGGCCTCTACCCCTGCACACTTCAGCTACCCCTACTTCAGCTTTGCCACTAATCCTAAGGTGGGATACACGCAGGACTGGTCACTACATGTTTGAGTACTTCACCTTGGAGTCATTCAACTCACGAGTTTCTTTCTTGTAGTTTTCAATCTGCTTGCGTCCGAGGAAGCAGCACGGCTGGACAGTGGCCACCTGCTCGGGTGGGTTGGCCTGCGGAGGGAAAAGGGCGGTGGTCAGAGCACCCGGGACTGACAGCGCATAGGGCTTTATGTCTCGCGCAGCCCCTGGGCCTCCGAGAACTACCCTCTGTTCTGGCCTCTGGGAACAGCTGAGTTCAGGGCAGGCAAAGCTCGAGGGGACACCATGCAGTTTTTAACACAATTGTTCTGTAGTATTGCTTGAGGTCTGGGATACTCCAGGGCTTTCAGGTGTGTCACTAAGCTGCTAGTGTATGCTCTCTCCATTTTCTTTTTGGAGGCACTCAGGGCTATGGGTTTTCCTCTTAGCACTGCTTGCATTGTGTCCCATAGATTTGGGTATGTTGTGTCTTCATTTTCATTAAATTCTAAAAAGTCTTTGATTTCTTTCTTTATTTCTTCCTTGACCAAGGTATCATTGAGTAGAGTATTGTTAAGTTTCCATGTGTATGTAGGCTTTCTGTTGTTTTTGTTGCTATTGAAGACCACTTTTACCCCATAGTGATCTGATAGGAGGCATGGGATTATTTCTAAGTTCTTTTACTGTTGAGAATAGTTTTAGCTATCCTGGGTTTTTTGTTATTCCAGATAAATTTGAGAATTGCTTTTTCCAACTCTGTGAAGAACTGAGTTGGGATTTTGATGGGATTGCATTGAATCTGTAGATTGCTTTTGGCAAAATGGCCATTTTAACTATATTATTCCTGCCAATCCACGAGCATGGGAGATTTTTCCATTTTCTGAGGTCTTCTTCGATTTCCTTCTTCAGAGCCCTGAAGTTCTTGTCATAAAGATCTTTCACTTATTTGGTTAGAGTCACACCAAGATACTTTATATTGTTTGTGGCTATTGTGAAGAGTGTCATTTCCCTAACTTCTTTCTCAGCCTGCTTATCCTTTGAGTATAGGAAGGCAACTGATTTGCTTGAGTTGATTTTATAACCTGCCACTTTGCTGAAGTTATTTATCAGCTGTAGGAGTTCTCTGGTTGAGTTTTTTGGGTCACTTAAGTATACTATCATGTCATCTGCAAATAGTGATAATTTTACTTCTTCCTTTCCAATTTGTATCCCTTTGACTTCCTTATGTTGTCTAATTGCTAAGGACTTCAAGTACTATATTGAAAAGATATGGAGAGAGAGGGCAGCCTTGTCTAGTCCCTGATTTTAGTGGGATTGCTTCAAGTTTCTCTCCATTTAGTTTGATGTTGGCTACCGGGTTGCTATATATTGCTTTAATTATGTTTAGGTATGGGTCTTGAATTCCTGTTCTTTCCAAGACATTTAGCATGAAAGGATGCTGAATTTTGTCCAATACCTTTTCAGCATCTAATGAAATGATCATATGGTTTTTTTCTCTGAGTTTGTTTATGTAGTGGATTGCATTGATGGATTTCCTTATATTGAACCATCCCTGCATCCCTGGGATGAAGCCCACTTGATCGTGATGGATGATCGTTTTGATGTGTTCTTGGATTCGGTGGGCAAGAATTTTATTGAGTATTTTTGCATCGATATTCATAAGGGAAACTGACCTGAAGTTCTCTTTCTTTGTTGGATCTTTGTGTGCTTTTGGAATCAGTGTAACTGTGGCTTCGTAGAACGAGTTGGGTAGTGTTCCTTCTGTTTCTATTTTGAGGAACAGTTTGAAGAGTATTGGTGTTAGATCTTCTTTGAATGTCTGATAGAATTCTGCACTGAAGCCATCTGGTCTCCTGCTTTTTTTTGGTTGGGAGACTTTCTATGAACCCTTTTATTTCTTTAGGGGTTATGGGCCTGTTTAGATGATCTATTTGATCCTGATTTAATTTTGGTGTTTGGTATCTGTCTAGGAAATTGTCCATTTCCTCCAGATTCTCCAGTTGTGTTGATTATAGGCTTTGGTAGTAAGATCTGGTGATTTTTTTTGAATTTCCTCAGTTTCTGTTGTTATATCTCCCTTTTCATTTCTAATTTTGTTAATCTGGGTACTGTCTCTGTGCCCTTTGGTTAGTCTGGCTAAAGGTTTATCTATCTTGTTGATTTTCTCAAAGAACCAGCTGCTGGTTTTGTTGATTCTTTGTATGGTTCTCTTTGTTTCTACTTGATTGATTTCAGCCCTGAGTTTGATGATTTCCTGCCTTCTACTCCTCCTGGGTGAATTTGCTTCTTTTTGCTCCAGGGCTTTCAGGTGTGTCATTAAGCTGCTATTGTATGCTCTCTCCATTTTCTTTTTGGAGGCACTCAGGGCTATGAGTTTTCCTCTTAGCACTGCTTTCATTGTGTCCCATAGATTTGGGTATGTTGTGTCTTCATTTTCATTAAATTCTAAAAAGTCTTTGATTTCTTTCTTTATTTCTTCCTTGACCAAGTTATCATTGAGTAGAGTATTGTTCAGTTTCCATGTGTATGTGTGCTTTCTGTTGTTTTTGTTGCTATTGAAGACCACTTTTACTCCAAAGTGATTTGATAGGAGGTATGGGATTATTTAGATCTTCTTATATTTGTTGAGGTCTGTCTTGTGATCAAATATATGGTCGATTTTGGAGAAGGTACCATGAGGTGCTGAGAAAAAGGTATATTCTTTTGCTTTAGGGTGAAATGTTCTACATATATCTGTTAACTCTAATTGGTCCAAAGCTTCAATTAGTTTCACTGTGTCCCTGTTTAGTTTCTGTTTTCCTGATCAGTCCATTGAGAAAAGTGCAGTGTTGAAGTCACCCACAATTATTGTGTTAAGTTCAATGTGTGCTTTGAGCTTTAGTAAAGTTTCTTTTATGAATGAGGGTGCCTTTGCATTTGGAGCATAGATGTTCAGGATTGAGAGTTCTTCTTGGTGTGTTTTTCCTTTGACGAGCAAGAAGTGTCCCTCAGTGTCTCTTTTGATGACTTTAGGTTTAAAGTCAATTTTATCTGATATTAGAATGGCTACTCCAGCTTCTTTCCTGAGACCATTTGCTTGTAAAATTGTCTTCCAGCCTTTTACTCTAAGGTAGTGTTTGTCTTTGACACTGAGGTGTGTTTCCTTTATGTAGCAAACTGTGGGATCCTGTTTACATATGCAGTTTGTTAGCCTATGACTTTTTATTGGGGGAATTGATTGCATTGATGTTAAGAGATATTAAGGAATAGTGATTATTACTTCCTGTCATTTTTTTATGTTATCTTTTATATTTGACTGGTTATCTTCTTTTAGGTTTGATTAAAGAAGTTTACTATCTTGCATTTTCCAGGGTGAAGTTTCCCTCCTTGTATTGGTGTTTTCCTCCTATTATCCTTTGTAGGGCTGGGTTTGTGGTAAGATATTGGGTAAACTTGGTTTTGTCATGGAATATCTTGGTTTCCCCATCTATGGTGATTGAGAGTTTTGCTGGGTATAGAAGTTTTGGCTGGCATTTGTGTTCTCTTAGAGTCTGCATGAGATCTGCCCAGGATCTTCTAGCTTTCATAGTCTTTGGTGAGAAATCTGGTGTGATTCTGATAGGTCTTCCTTTATATGTTACTTGGCCTCTTTCTCTTACTGCCTTTAATATTCTTTCCTTGTTTAGTACATTTGGGTTTTGATTATTATATGACAGGATGTATTTCTGTTCTGGTCCAGTCTGTTTGGAGTTCTGTAGGGTTCTTTTGTATTCCTAGGCATCTCTCTCTTTAGATTAGGGAAGTTTTCTTCCATAATTTTATTGAAGATATCTGCTGGCCCTTTAAGTTGTACATCTTCACTCTCATCTATGCCTATAATCCTTAGGTTTGGCCTTCTCAATGTATCCTGGATTTCCTGGAGGTTTTGGGTTACAAGCTTTTTGCATTTTACATTTTCTTTGACTGTTCAGTCCATCATTTCTATGGTATCTTCAGCGTCTGAGATTCTTTCTTCTATCTCTTGTATTCTGTTGTTGATATTTGCATCTATGGTCCCTGATTTCTTCCGCAGGTTTTCTATCTCCAAAGTTGTCTCCCTTTGCGATTTCTTAGTTGTTTCTACTTCTGTTTTTAGATCCTGGATATTTTTGCTCAGTTCTTTCACTTGCTTGTTTGTGTTTTCCTGTAATTCTTTAAGAGATTTTTGTGTTTCTTCTTTCATGACTTCTGCCTGTTGATCAAATTTCTCCTGTACTTTTTTAAGTGATTTTTGCATTTCCTCCTTATTGGCTACTATCATTTAGCCAATATTCTCCTGAATTTCTTTAAGTGATTTTTGTGTTTCCCTTGTAAGGCTTCTAGCTTTTGATCATTTTTCTCCTGAATTTCTTTAAGAGATTTATTTATGTCCTTCATGTGTTCTTGTAACAGCATCATGACCAGTGATTTTACATCCAAATCTTGCTTTTCTGGTGTGTTGGGGTATCCAGGACTTGCTATTAAAGGAGAATTGGGTTCAGATGATGCCATATTGCCTTGATTTCTGTTAGTAACGTTCCTACATTTGCCTTTTGCCATCTAGATCTCACTGGTGTTAGTTGGTCTTATTGTCAATGTAGGATTCACCCGAGCAAGGTGCCTCCCTGTGGCTGGCCTCCAGATGCACCGCTGGCCCTCTGCACTGCCCAGAACTTTTCATAGAAGAACTTATTCAAAAAACATTCACTAACCCATTCAAGAGATATTGTATATGTAATGATATGTGATGCTGTATACACACACACACACACACACACACACACACACACACACACACTTTTATTTGTGTTTTGAGACAGGGTTTCTCTGTGTAACAGTTCTGCTGTCCCAGAACTAGCTTTTTAGACCAAGATAGATTGGAACTCACAGAGATCCACTTGCTTCTGCCTCCTGAGTTTTGGGATTAAAGACATGTGCCATCACACCCAGCCCCTAAACTTTCTTTTCCTCATAGACAGAAAATTCCTAATAAGTAAAGTTGGGAGGGCACAGAATCTTGTCCCCAAGTGGTTTCATATATTTAGCAAATATCTTGATCAAATAATGTTTTGGACTATCCTTGACACTTTAGGAAGGCAACACAAAAATAGGAATCAATCACTTAGGAATATTTACACACACACACACACACACACACACACACACACACACACACAGCCAGCAGAACATTTTGTGTCACCAATGTGAAATCATGAACATAAAAAAATCATGTTTGAAATCTAGGGGATTTCTGCTTTTGGCCAAAAGGAACAGTAGCGATATCTTTACTTGAACACAAGCAACCATAAAACAGGAGAAAGTGTTCTTTTTTAAATCCACTATGTTTAGAAACTGGACAGTTCAGAAATGAATCAAATGAGTTGAGATTCTTCTTCTTCTTCTTCTTCTTCTTCTTCTTCTTCTTCTTCTTCTTCTTCTTCTTCTTCTTCTTCTCCTCCTCCTCCTCCTCCTCCTCCTCCTCCTCCTCCTTCTCCTCCTCCTCCTTCTCCTCCTTCTTCATTTTTCTCCTTCTTCTTAATTATTATTATTATTATTACTATTATTTCTTTTATTTTTTACAATCTAGCCATTGCCCACCTTCAGGTCTCCCCTTCCACAGTTCCTTATGCCATTTCTCTTCCCCCATGTCTCCAAGGATGTTCCCCCAATTCCCACTCTATGAGGTCTCAATTTGAAGGCAATTTCTGTTACTTTATAAGAAAGTAATTGGGAAGTGAGGATCCTAGAAGTCTCATTAGACTGGGGAGACAGTAATCCCAGCTAAAGGAGGTGACAGTAGTTAGAATTTATAAGGCAAATTACCTGATATAGATATGTAAAGAAATATTCCAAAAATTGAATATGGCTAGGGACTCTTTGATTCTTCAGTTATAAATTACGAATGTGTAGTGTGAAGCCCCATTAGTCCAGACTAGGAATGTGTCCTACATTTAGAATACCTGTGTAGGAGCTGTGGGGTGAATATTGCTCATGATCCACATTGCTCAGCTTTGAATTCCCATCAAGTGGAGCAAAGATATTTTATTGGACACATAAAATATCCAATAAAGCTCAGGGAAGGGTCCATAGCCGAATATTGGAGGTAACATTTCTCAGAGAGAAATGTTCACTGAACATTCACTGAAATAACTTTACAAGGAACCTTAAAAGACCATCCTTCTAAAACGTGATTAAATCATAATGTTCTTCAAAGGAATACAACAAGCTGGCTCAGCATCTGAACAGTCACAATGCTTTGTGCCTGATACAAATTACTCAGCTTGTGAAGATGGATAAGAATTTTTTGCCAACTCTGATAAAAGTCACATGACAGAAGCCATTCTGGAGAGGAAGCAATGACAGATCAGTGTTGACATGGCAAGTATAACTATTCCCAAGGCCTTCGGAGTCTTACAGAAAATAAACAAGCAAAAAACAAATGGAATGTGTAGTGGTGAAACTGCATAACTTAAAAGGGAATCCCACTGAATAAAATTAGCAGTTGGAATTCATTTCAGAAGAGAAGCTGAATACATAGAAATCAGTGACAGTAGAAGTTACTTAAGACAAAGTACAGAAAAACTATTTAAAAATATCTTTGATGGCCTTAGAGATAATTACCAAGTGGCCTAGTTTAAAAGTATTTAGAGACGCGGAAATGCAAAGGACAAAACAGGGCAGAGGTAAGGGACAAAAGTTGTCATATTTGTTGAAAAATTATGAAGTTACTGATTAGGAAAGCTCATAATTCTGAAGCTAAGTGAACCAAAAGTGAACTGTCTTACCATATATTATTTTAGCTAATTGTGGAAAGAGACTTCTGGGTCTAAGAATTGAGACCAGTGTATAGACAAGTGTCGCCTGTGCCTTGAACTACTAGCCACCTGACCCTACCTGCCCTTGGAGATTGGAGGTGAGGTGGCACAGAGTCAAACACACAGACTCTGGGAGCAGGTGAGAAATGCTGCTGCAAGCTCATTAGCACCCTGCTGTGAGCTCCTTAATACCCTCCACCCATGCCCCATTAGTCCAAGGAAATCACATCTTCTAAACCGCAGTTTCCAATGGCCTGGCATTGTCTGCACCAGCAATCCTCAGGCTCTCAGGCAGTCCTCAATTAGGTCTGCATAGCCCCTGGTGTTTACATAGATGTGGCCCTGTCATTCATGTTCCTGTTACATACAAGGAAGGAGACAGAGGTAGTTACAACTTATGTGAGTACTAGTTTCACAGGCATTTATTCTATGAGAGTCATAGGTTTAGCTGTCGACCTGACCCAAACTAGTGTCCTGGGAAATCCCTCCATCAGATTGGCCTCTGCAGAACTTTGTTGATTGTTGGAGGGTTTAACCCACTGTGCATAGTATCTTCCCTGGGCAGGTTGGCTTAAGCCATATATACATGGTAGCTGAACCGGGCAGCAGCACAGTAAGCAGCATTCCTCTATCGTCTTTGCTTCAGTTCTTGCCTCCAAATTCTGATGTGAATTCCTGTTCTCACTTCCCCCAATGGCGGACTGTTATGTGGAAATGTAAACTGAAATACTCCCTTCCCCAAGTTGCTTTTCTGGTCACTGTTTTGTCAGAAGCCATAGAAGACAACCTGGAACAATGGACACTCTCTGGGCATTTATATCAGCAGCTATAAACTGTTACTGGGACCACAATTACTGTCACAGTTTTATGGGAGAAGAAAAATAAGCAAAAGCATAAAATGAAGTGAATCCAATGCTGTCAGGCACAGTCAAAGGCTTTAGAAATTTCTTAGCTTGAAGATGTTACCTACTGATTATTCCATGCTAGGAACTTCTGTATCATTTATTCACTAAACAAACAGTGATCATTTTGTGTGGGAAAAGGGTTTACATGCAACAATATCTCATATCTTCTGTTAAGTATTTGTAGCAGTCATAGAGCATATCAAAGCCCTGAGATTTAGGATTTTGATGAAACAAAGACTCCTTTCATCTTTTAAAAGATTTAGTGGATTTATTATTGGTAAATCAAAGGTGCTTGAAACTCAAGAGCTATAGAAATCATTTAGTACAGTAGTCTTCAAATACATATGGAATACCAGCAAACTATCACAGGTGGGTAAAACAGTGATGGTGGAGCTCAGATGGGCTGAGCAGGTGGCCCCCTGATGTGACCAAAGCTGTGGGATACATTGTGGATGAGAGTTGTTTATGGGTTTTCTCTGCCTCATATTTAATGTGGATTGGCATGTCACATATAAACTTCATTTTTATATACCTTAGACATTCATGCTTGCAAAGCCTCTATTTTTTGTTTGGCTTTTTTTATTTGTTCTGTCTGTCTTTCTATCTGTCTCTCTGTGTGCAAGTGTGTGTGTGTGTGTGTGTGTGTGTGTGTGTGTGTGTGTTTCTCTGTCTCCAACACCACATGTATAATCACTAAGAAGGTTCAGGTTTTTCTGAAGACACATTCCTCCAGGACACAGAAAGAACTAATTTCAATCCCCAATGTCTTATCCTGGTTTAAATAAATGAAACTCACATTTTTGTCTTTGAATAGACAGACTTCAGACATTATTCAGCCATATTTATGGAATTGCTGATATTTATTCATTCATTATTTGAGTGTGTGTGTGTGTGTGTGAGTGTGTGTGTTTCTATGTGAGCTTTTGAGAGTCATGTATATCTCTGGACGTCAGAAGACTTTCCTTCTACAATGAAAGACTGTACTGAGATCAAGTTTGGTTGGAAGTAATCTTTATCTTATGAGACATTACATTTTCCCCTGTAAAATTTTTTTCCATTTTTTTTGCTCTGTCTCTGTCTCTCTCTCTCTGTATCTCTGTCTGTCTCTTTCTCTCTCTCTGTGTGTGTGTGTGTGCACACGCACGTGCACATGTGAGCTACATGTACATGTCTGTGCACTTGCATGTGAAGATCAGAAGTTTATGTTGGGAATCATCCTAGGTTAGTCTTCCATTGTATTCATTGAAGCAAGGCTTCTCAATCAATCTCAGAGCTTATCAACCTGACTAGTCTTGCCAGCCAGCTTGCTGTCTCCTTCTAGGGCTGGGAAAAGAGGCTAGTCACCATCCTATTAGGCATTTACATAGATTTCTGGCAATCCAAGTTCTGGTCCTCACACTTGGGCAGCAAGTGTGACAGTGGAACCTCTTCCCAGTCCCATGGCATTACTTTTGGTGTACTAAGTCTGATCTTCATGACTCATTTTAGACTTCTCACAATTATGCACTAAATCATAATATTCACCAAAACCAAAACAGAAACAGAAAGTTATTAAATTTGATAAGAATGAAAAGTGGAGAAATAGGCTCAGAATTTATTGAGGTACTGTCCCACATAGTAGCCAATAGGCAAGGAAGCTATTTACGTTTAAATTAATTAAACTATTTAACAATTAGTTGCATACTATCACCTGCCACTTTTCAAGGTCTCAACTACCATAATTAGTTATTGGATACTTTATTAAAGAACCAAAAATTTTAAAAAGTTCATTACCATAGAGATTCTTTTGATAGCATTGCATTAGAGAGATATGGCAAATTGAAGAAAATTGCCCTGTCATATACAGGCATAAAAATCATACTTCCAAGCTCTTACCAGGGCAAAAAAGTGCTTCTGAGAAAAAGAAGGCCCATTACCTGTATTTCCTTCTGATATGTCATTTAGCTCGAATGTCTTCTCTGCCTTGTACCTTTCCTAGTTCATTTTTCTTTCTCAAACTACATACAAAAACAGAGGGTGTGAACTATTCCTTTGTCACCCATTTAACCTGCTAAATAAGCATTTATTACAGTAGTCTTCAAATACATATGGTAAGGATCTTGTGGGTACACTGGAGTGTAGACACTGTGCCTACAGTCATTTTAACTATACACGTTTTAAGGAGTATTTTTCTGTCTGTGATGTGTCTCCAGCAACTATTATTGTCCCCAAAGGTCTTCCAAGGATGAGATTCCAATGCTTAAAATTCCAGCAGGTTCCTTAATTTTTCTTAAGCTTATTTTCCCAAGTAAATAGCTACTTTGTGCTAGGGATGTTTCCCTCTGTAGCTGTTTGTGATTTATTGGGCAAATGTCCTTAGGCCTACAGAACCTGGAACCCAAAGGCCTTGGCAATTAAGAAGGACAAAATTTGTCACAGGGAGCTTTTATGAAATGCCAGGTTGGTTTTCAAAAATGGAAACTCTTGCAATAAAAAGTAAGATGGAGCAACACAGAGCTGGGCTTCCTTCCTGGGACTGGACATGTTGGCTGGGATCCAAGGTCTGTAATGTTTCTTTTTCTGACTTTGGAACAGCTACTTAAGGCCTATGACTTCAGTTTTCTGCTCTTAAAGTGCACCCAACAGTAACTTCTCACTACACTGATATTCAGAAGGCCTAACTTGAACCAAAAACCTCACTGGGAAATGAGGGTAGGGAGCTGTTATTGGGTCTTTCTGGAGCCTATAAACCAATTAAAAGTTTGTTAACCTTTGGATTCAAAATCACAATAATGAATGCATTCAATATTGTTTTCTTTCTGCTACAAGACATGAAAGATATGGTAGAACTGGGGCATCAACCCAGCCACAAAATCTGTGATCCACAACCTTCCCTGACTGGAAGATGTGTGGGGGAAATGGTGGCTCAGAGCTCCTGGGAACAGCCAAACAATGACTGGTCTGACTTTAAGCCCATACCACAAGAGGGATCCCATGCCTGACATAGCCTGGATGGGCAGGACTAGGAATCTGAAAGGCTCAATTACCTAGGGTAAATCCAAATATGACCAAGAAAGAAAGAAAGAAAGAAAGAAAGAAAGAAAGAAAGAAAGAAAGAAAGAAAGAAAGAAAGAAGGGAGGGAGGGAGGGAGGGAGGGAGGGAGGGAGGGTGGGAGGGAGGGAGGGAGGAAGGAAACTAGAAACAGATGATAAATGTAAATGAAATTATTCTTAATGGTATTTCACATTACTCATCAGTGCTAATCCAGTCACCATCAGAGGCTTCTGCTGGCACCTGATGGGAGAAGACACAGAGGTCCACAGTCAAACATTACACAGAGCTCAGGGAACTCCATTAAAAAGGGAAAGCCAGGATTGTAGGGGCCAATGGGGTCAAGGGCACCAAGAGAAGAAAGCCCACAGAATCAACAAGGTCCCACTCATAGGCTCTCACAGAGATTGAAGTGTCAACCACAGAGCCTGCACGGGTCTGTAACAGGCCCTGTGCATCCATACTGTGGTTCTTTAGTGTTTTGCGGGGGCTCCTAACAATGGTAGTGAGGAGGGGAACAATCTCTGAGTCTTTTGCCTGCTCATGGGATTCTTTTCCTCCAACTGGATAGCCTTGTCTACCCTTGGTATAAGGGTATATGCCTAGTTTTATTGCATCTTGTTATGTAGTGTTTGCTTGATATCACTGAAATGCTTGCCCTTTTTTGAAGGGAAACAGAGAAACAGTGAATCTGGGGGAGAAGTGTGGTGGGGTGGGGGACTGGGAGGAGGGGAGGGAAGGGGGGCTGCAATTGGGATGTATTGTATGAGAAAAGAATATAAATAAATTAAAAATTTTAAAAAGACCTGAAAGAGAGATGCCAGAGTCAGGTTCTGACACGAAATTTGAAGAAGAGATGCTTCCTTCAACCCTTGCCACCTGCCACACTTGGGAGAACAGGCCACCTCGGCAGCAGAATAGAGCTGGCCCTGATGGTGAGGCACAGGTAAGTTCCACAAGAGTGAGCGTTGTCTCATCCCCTTCCCGACTGCAGCACTCAGGAGAGCAGGAGCAGCACCTTGATTGGGTAGCACAGTAGAGCTGGCTTTGGTGGTGTGTGTGCAGGCAATCCAGCGCTGAGGGTACAAGAGAAGAAGAGCTGGCCCTGAGCCTTTCTGGCTGCTGGGTGAGATAGCACAGGGCAGTGATAGAGAGCTCACCCTGGTGGTGTGGTGCTGGAGAATTGGCAGGCTGAGATCCAGGGCTTTGAGCTGGCCCAGCCCAACATCTACCTTATCTTTGAACTTCTAGAGCATGTGAAAAGGGCCAGTCCTATAGATCCAAAGCTGCAGGGTATCAGAGAAAAGTCCCAGTGAGGATCTATATTGAAAATGTGTCTGAAGCCAGAGGCCTCAAGTCAGAACAATGACTCATTGCAATGAACACTTGTAATTAAGATGCGTGGACCAGGGTATAGAGTATGGAATACCCCGTGACACACTACAGCTTCCATGGTGAGATATTTTCATTTTTTGTTTCTCTTATAATTTTAATTTTATTTTCTTTCATGGGGGAGGTTGTAAGGGTGGAGGGCAGTTATGAAGGAATGGGGAGATGGTGGTAATGGGTGCATGATGTGAAACTCACAACGATTCAATTAAGAAGTAAAAAAAGAAGAAAAAGAAAAGAAAACATCACATCATTAAGAGAGATTCCACTCTATATTTGAGGACCACCAAGAATCGACTTATTGAGGCCTGGGCATAGCTCCCATGCCTGTGCTGAATTCATGAGGATGAGAGTTTCTTCTCTAGCACGGCAACAAAATAAAACAAAATAAGAAAAATACCAAAATAAACAAACAAGCAAACCAAGAATCAGTTTATGTGAAACATGGACCATTGTTCTGAAATGATTGATAGGCTATCGGAAAGTTAACATGAAGGTGGAGACTTAGAATATAAGGCTTGACAGAAGTGATTTCATGTGTGTTTGTGGGAAGGGTACAGTGGGGGTCAGGCACTCTAAATGATCCCCATGAAGATGGCAACAGTAAATAGTTTATGGATTATTCCTCATCTTTTGTTTTCTAAAATCTACTTAATTTTAAACCAATCTTTAGATTTTTCAATTACAGCAGAAAATTAGTATATATATTTAGATGGCAATTTTATGCTTGTGTCTCACCATTTCCCTTAGGCTTTGTTTTTAAACTGTCAAAGAACAGAAGGGTTAGAAGAAAAATAATCATAAAGAAGCAAAACAAGAAACACAGTATGAGGGACACACAGAGAAAAAGGTCACAGGTCAGAAAGTAACACTCGCCTCAGTGACATCTAGTAAAGTACCATGACTGGCTGAATGTTGTTCACCCAGCCATGCCTCTTAAACCAATGGTGTTATGGTCTGTAGGAAAATGGACCCCATGGTCCTACGTACTGGGGGATATAATCCTTAGATTGGTGCTTTTGGGATTCACAGTATGATGGTATTAGTGGGAGGTAGTGAAAAATAGGAGGTGGGGCCGGGTTGGAGGAAGCAGAGTAACCTGAGAAGATAAATCTTGCCCTCATGTTACCTTTCCTGGCATTTTGCCTCCAGCCCTCCTTGAGGTAAGCTTCTCTCTCTAGCTCATGCTTCCCAAGTAATGGTCTCCCTCCTTGTGCATAACATCAGAGAGCAACAGATAGGAGAGAACATGGACGGGGGCATCGGAAAGTGTGAACAGGTTGAAATCTTTCCTTCTTTAAACCGCCTTAAGAATTCGTCACAGCAGCATGAACCTACCAGCTGGTTAGTTGTTTCTGTAGCAGTTTTCCTGCATCTTTGTTAAATTGTCTTCTCACATGAATCATGCAGAAGGAATTTAGGTGTTCATATTTCAAGTGCTCTAAAACTTGGCAGTAATTTCTTATTGAATCAGAAATTACTATTGAACAACCCCAAGCATTTAAAACCGCGTAAGATGCCAATAAAATATTTCTGTTTACACATGACTTTCACAATGGAGTCTTGAAGACTATCACTTATTTTCATTTTTCACACTATGTACAATTGTATGACTATGATACAATTGTATGATTTTGGGGTATGTGTTTATTTCTTGTTTGTCTTGTTTAATTGTTATTTGTTGATCATCTGCAGGGGACAAATGGTGCTGAGAGATGTGAAGAGGAATGCTCTCAGAAACTTAAGGTGACCATACAAGATCAAGTGAGGATACTGAAGTTTGAAATAGTATTAAAACATTCTGTTAGTGTTATTGTTCCCACAGTAAGTCAATGTGGAATGCATTATGGGAGAGTTCCTTCAAAGGGACTGAAACAGAAAACAAAGGCAGCTAACATGATAAGGATCTACTCTGTGAAATTTTCACTTACCAATTTCCACAGTGATGACTGATAAATGAAGTGTTGTAGAAACGTTAGACACGACTATTTAAAATATTTGCCTCTGATTTCTAAAACTTTGAAACTAAAGTATGGAAAATATTTTTCTCTAAATTATGCTCTTAGTATCAAGAGAAAAACCTACTCTAGAGATTAGGAGCAAGTTGAAGAAAAATGTACTCCTGTCCTTCAGATTACACATCAAGAAATCAAAATCCATGGCTCTGGACTAATTTAAATCTAGCTTTGAATGTTTTATGCGTGTGAAAAGTGGTATGTGATTCATATCTGATGTATGTACTGGAAAGACTGACCTAAGGTTGGGAGTGAATAATGCTTACAAGTAGGGGCCAAGAGTTTTAAAAAAATCTAACACTAAATTAAGTAGAAAAGGAAAATAAAATTCCTTTCAGGAAAATACTGCCAAACATATCCAAATCAAACATCTAGAATAACAGAAGTTTCCATTTCTTACAGTTTTCAGAGGTATTAAATTGAAGAACTTTATTCATTAAATTAAAAATAGTAATAGCTATGGTGCCAGTTAAGTTGTGAAATTAAAATAGATGCTTATATGAAAATAATGCTTCAACTTAAACTAGATTGTTAATGGAGAGAGCTCATTTTTATGCCAACATAATTTTGGGCCCCACTTCAGCCTCTTTTGTGCCCTTTTAAATGAATGTAATAGTAATAAGGATTCCTTGTCTGAGCCTTGATCTCCTCCACTTTGTTTATTTTATAATGTCTGTCTTTACTGACAGTGTTTTCCTATCATTCCCCCAGCTTTAAAAAGGGTTCCCACTTTTAGCCAAGTTAAGTACAAAACTTGGAAGATACTCAAAATCCTCAGAAATTTTTAGATGAATTTTTCTGGGCTCCTTACTTCCAAGTCTTTAGAAACTTCCTGAATTACAATGAAGGCCAAGAATACAATGGTAGCCTATGACCTGATGTTCAAATGTCCATATGTTGTTGGAGCAGAAACTGGTTTAGTGATTGTGCAAAATTTTATCTTATAAGGTAACTTTATTTTTAGGAAACTGCTACTCTGAAATCCATCATATGAGAGTTCTTTGTAATTTTCTCTTCCTTTTTTTCTATAATAATGTCTAACTAAAGGAATTTGAATGATGATAGTGCCAAGACCATAGTCTATCACCTGAGAGTGCAGAGTTTTCTGCATTGATTCTCATGAAAGTCCTGCCTCCTCCCAGCCCCCTTTTCTCATCCTGACCCCACATCATCATATTGAATATCCACCAGAGCCTTGCTTTCTCTTTTTCTCTTAGCTTTTTGCTACGTTTACAACATCTTTTCTTGCTCCCCCTACCCCTGTTTTTCACACCAAATTTTTTTTTTGTTTTGTTTGGGGAAAAGAAACTTTTTGTTTGTTTGTTTTTTTGTAGTCACTACAAGCAAAAGTTTTAAAGAGTGGAATTAAGCTTCTGGAAGCGACAGTAATTTGCTTGGTGGTTCCAGCACCATCATATGCATCCCATACATTCTCTTTTGTTTTTCTTTTTGGAAACTGTGTCCTTTAACACTTAAGAGCGAACTGATAATATGAGAAAATGTAATTAGTGATAAGAAGAATAATGAAAATAATTGCATTTTTATCATATGCCAACTTTTTTTTAACCTCATTCTTACAGTTCTCCAAAATTGGCAGTATCTAGGGCTACAAAACCGGCTCAGAGGCTAAGAGGGTACACTGTCCTTAGGGAGGACTGTGTTCACTTCTGAGCATTCCCACTGGGCATCTCATAGCTACCTCCAATGCCCCCTTCAAGGGATCTGATGTCTTCTGGCTTCAACTGTCACTGCACTCGCCCACCCACCCACACACACACACACACACACACACACACATGTGCACGTGCGCATGGAGAGAAAAAGACACAATTGAAAGCAGTTGGCAACATCTCACAGTTTTAGAACCCAACACTGATGCCTGAGGTTAAATCATTTGCTCCAAGTTACAAGGAATGTAAGCATAGGGTTTCAGAACTCAATAATGGGTCAGTTTGGCTGTGTGTTATCTCCATATTGTCAGTCAGAATAGATATAAAAAACAATGATACTGAGTATGAAATTTCAAGATTTCAATGTTATTCATTTTCAATATATTAATACACAGACCTTTTCTTTGTTAGGTAAAAACAAACAAACAAACAAACAAACAAACACACACAGAAAGAAAACCCTGGCCTGAAGGTGTTCCACCAACATACTTGCTGAGCATGCGATTTTGGCTGAGATACAGAAGTCATCAGGACAATTTGCAGCAAATTGTTTAAAGTGCAAAACTGAAATGGAGCCTGCCTACTTACATGATTAAAACTAGCATTGGTCCTCATAGGATAAGACTGTCCTGGAGTATGGATGTGAACTAAGTGCAGACTTCAGAACAGTTATACTATTGTTGAGTAGTGAGTAAAGGAATGAGGAAAGCACAGGAATCAGACCTCCCTGCAGCAGAATGTTGGAGATGTATTGACCCAAAAGCTCCTTTGGAAAGTTGGACAAGTGTGGGCTTCCACCTCATGCCCTGGCTTGCTTCTTAGCTTGAAGGAATGTCACCAATGCCAGTCTGCTGGAAGGAACTATTGTCTGTTTGCTAGCTCAGCCAGCTAGCCTGGGTTCTGAAAGCTGGGCCTGACTTTTAAATTCTTCTGCTTCGTTGTTTCCCTCCCTTAAGTTCCAGCTCTCAGCCCTGTGACTTGGGCTGGAAACCAGTTTCTTCATTGCGGAGTATTCACTGATTCAAAATTCATCCTTAGGCAACTGTGCTATGCTTTCTCTTCAGTTGCTCCTGAGCAAAGCCCTGTCCACTGTCACTGCCACTATCTTATGTATGATTCTTCAGAGTTCAGATTGATAAACTACAACAACAAGGGTGGCTACAGTTTTTTAAACTCCAGGTGCTTTGGAAGCAGATTATGTAGACATCATCTTGTCACAACCCTAAGGGTCCTAATATAAGGATAAGAGCCCAGTAATTGCTATACTTGATGGGTGGAGGATGTCTACCCACGGTTATCAATGAGCATCAGTGCTGAGCTTCAGCTCCAGGTGCCTGTTGTCCTGAACTAATTGCACAGTTTGCTCTCTCCGCATTCCTCATTCCTCACACTGAGCTCCATTCTTGCCAGCCTCTCTGACTCAGTGCTGCTGATCTGAAGTATGACTTTTTCATTTCCTGAGAACATTTTCCTTAAGCCACGATGAAAGGAAACACTTTAAACTACAATACTGTCAGAATTTTCACGTAGGAACATGAAATTCTACTTATTAGAGATGATTGTAATTAGACCCACTTAAAAAGATTTCACTTATATTTTAAAAAGAACAGCAATTTATACCTATTAATCCTAGCTATCATTTTTTAAAAAAATTGTGAAAGCTGCAAAACTTATAAAATTCTGAAATTCTCATTGCGTGTTGGGTATGAAGCACTTGCCATGAACATTTCTGTTCTGTGTAACCTTAGACATCAGAACCTAGCAGAATATGGCACTGTTGTTGTCATAAGCCTTACTTAATAGGTGATTGAATCATTGAAATGTAAAGAAAAAATATTAATGTACAGAGGCAGAAAATATTTCAAATTCAGGGTTTGAAGCTAGAATCTATTAAGTAACACACAATACAAACAAAGCTTTCATGACATGTTTGTACAAACTTTAAAGCTGTATCTTGGTATGTCTTTGGTCCATATCAACACTGATGAGGCTATTACAGGATGGGCTAGAGGAAAAGAAGGAAACAGCCCAGCCAGATTTCACAAAGTACTAATTTGGGTCAATGATAGTATCAACCCCAAGAACAATTCTGCCACATTTCATCATATTAAAATAAAAATGCCCTCCCACCTCTATAGAGCTGTTTCTATGTAGCTTAATGAAATAGAAAACTATATAGTAAGACATACAGAATGCCATGCTTTCCTTCACATATTAGACCAAACATTTACTCCAGAAATGTCATAGTAGATGGAGAACAAGGATCGGTTGGTTACTAAAGTAAAATCTTCCTCCTCCTCTTCCTCTTCTTCATTTTTTTTAAGACAGGGTTTCTCTGTGTAGTGTCAGATATCCTGTAACTTACTTTGTAGAGCAAGATGGCCTGGAACTCCTGAATACTGGGATTAAAGGCTTAGACTGCCACCATCCAGCATAATTTTCTTATTTTTGATGAACCCATGTCTATTTACTGAGAATATTGCCTTGAGACTAACATACAATATACTCATATCTAACACTCTCCTCACCATTAAAGCCTACTTTTAATGTTGTGCTGTTATAGATAGATTATTTATTTAAAAAGTTTTATTGGGTCTCTCTTGTGGGTAATGTTTCAAGCAATGAAAGGTCACACCCTCCCAGTGTCAGACTTACTAGCTCTACAAAAGTACATCATCAGATCAGACCTAGGTGATAAAATTAACCCCTGTCACGTTGATAATCAGACCAAGAGCTAGCTGGTTTTGGTCATCTCACATCTGAGATGGAAGGTTGAACATTATTTGTACAGCCTTAAGTCTTAGACAAAACTAACCAATGCATTAACACTGCAGCTGGCCTGACTTCAGCTGTCAACATTTCCTGAGATCTGCTGCTGTTCCCTACACACTTGATGGAATCTCTCTTCAATAACTAGTCTGCTTATTTTTACTCTCAGGACACCATTACTTTGGGTTAAATGAGTATTTTACAGGGAGTCTATTACAACACTCTTTTTAACCATGCCACCCACCATTTCATTCTAGAAAATGATGAGCAGTCTACAACATTTCATCATCTGAACTAGAATGAAAGTCAAAGATAACTCAGTGTTTATTGGAATTGCATTAAAATTTCAAATATAATACCATGATCAAACTCATTATTTTTTGTGGGTGTCTGTGATTGTTTTGTGTCTGTATATGAATGTGGTATATGTATGTATGGTGGGTAAGATACCACTAACACAGTTACACTTACTCTAAATATAAGTCATCTGTGTATGTAATGTGCACATGTGCTTGTTTATGTGTATATTATGTATATATATATATTGTATAGTGTATATTTCTAGGCGATTATAGTATATTGTGTTTGGTGTATTCATAGATGTGTATACAGGTGTATCTGCCTATGCACATATATATAGAGGCCAGAGGAGGAGGGTGTTGGGTATACTGCTCTATTATTTTCTCCCTAATTCCTTTGAGACAGTGATTTAGAGCTTGATTGGCTTGTCAATAAGTTCCATAAATGTCATCACTGCCTCTTACAGTGTGGGCTTACATGCCTATGTGAGACGTGGTCTGTCATCTTTAAACACAGATGCTGAGGAACTGAACTCAGGTCTTCACACTTATACTGCAACAATTTTCACACACAGCAATATATTCTTCCCTCAAATTTTTCAAAAGGCTAATTAAGTAGAAATGATGGACAGCTGAAATCAGAATACAATAAGGAGAAAATCCACCCTCTTCCGCCAACCATTGTCCCATAACACTGATCAATCTACCATATACATATGTAAGTTCTGATATTTTTTGTGTGTATGTATTCATGTGCATGTGCATATGTGTGTGCATGTGTATCTCTCTCTCTCTCTCTCTCTCTCTCTCTCTCTCTCTCTCTCTCTGTGTGTGTGTGTGTGTGTGTGTGTGTGTGTGTGAGAGAGAGAGAGAGAGAGAGAGAGCTAAGAAGTGAACCCATAGTTTTTCAAATGCTAAATAAATGGTTCACCTTTGAGGTATAGAAAGAAGTAGTAAGTGTTAATTTAGTCAAATAACTCTGAGTCCTAGGTACCTTTCCAAAGTATTTCAACCACTATATCTGGGACTCCCAAACATAAGTCTATGTATTAGGTTTACCACAGAAAGAGAACAAATAGTTTGTGAACATGTATGCAAACATATAAAAATTTTATCTTTACACAGAAAGAAAAAGATTTACCTTATGGAATTGATTATGGAGGCAAGGCAGTCCAGAAGACTGGAAGCTCAAATTCTGAGATAATATCATTTGTGTCTAGAAGTAAGATTCCTTTTTACAGGTAGGGAACCTTAGTCTTTTTCTCTTAAGACCTTCACCAGATTAGATGATTCCCACCTGCACTATGGGTTATTACTTTATTCAAAAATTTCATAACATCTAAAAAAGTACCTTTACTGTGACATTTGGGTTGGTACTTGACCGAGCACCTAAGTAGCATGGTGTAGCTAAGTTGACATAAAATTAGTCCTCATACCTAATCTTAATAAAAAAAAAATCAGCAGTCCCCAGAGACTGCCCTACCTGGGGATTCACTCTATATACAGTCACCAAACCCAGACACTACTATGGTCGACAAGAAGTGTATACCAAAAGGAGCATACCATGGCTGTCTCTGGAGAGGCCCTGTCAGAGCCTTACAAATACAGAGGCAGATGCTAGCAGCCAACCATTGGTCTGGGCTTGGAGTCCCTAATGGAGGACCTGGAGGGTAGTCTGGAGGAGATGGAGGGGTTTACAGGCCCATGGGAAGATCAATGATTTCGGTCACCTAGATGCCCCAAGACTCCCAGGGACTGAACCATCAACCAAGGGGTACACATGGTTCCAGCCAAAACTGTGGCAGAGGAATGCCTTGTTGGGCATCAGTGGGAGTAGTCGTCCTTGGTCAGGTAAAGGCTCAACAGAGGTCCCAACAAAGGGAAACAAAGGTGGGGGGGGGGAAGGTGGGAATGGGTTAGGTGGAGGGCATATACGTGGAGGCAGGGGTAGGAGGAGGGGCTGGGGGTCTTTTGGGATGAGGGACTGGGGGCCTTTGGGGAGGGGGGAAATCGGGAAAGGTTTTACCATTGTCAATGTAAATGAATATAGAAATGTATCGATATTCAATAAAAAAAGAAAAAAATCAGCAATCTTTCTTTTTTTTATTTTTTTTATTATTCGATATAATTTATTTACATTTCAAATGATTTCCCCTCTTCTAGCCCCCCCACTCCCCGAAAGTCCCGCAAGCCCCCTTCTCTTCCCCTGTCCTCCCACCCACCCCTTCCCACTTCCCCGTTCTGGTTTTGCTGAATACTGTTTCACTGAGTCTTTCCAGAACCAGGGGCCACTCCTCCTTTCTTCTTGTACCTCATTTGATGTGTGGATTATGTTTTGGGTATTCCAGTTTTCTAGGTTAATATCCACTTATTAGTGAGTGCATACCATGATTCACCTTTTGAGTCTGGGTTACCTCACTTAGTATGATATTCTCTAGCTCCATCCATTTGCCTAAGAATTTCATGAATTCATTGTTTCTAATGGCTGAATAGTACTCCATTGTGTAGATAGACCACATTTTTTGCATCCACTCTTCTGTTGAGGGATACCTGGGTTCTTTCCAGCATCTGGCAATTACAAATAGGGCTGCTATGAACATAGTAGAACATGTATCCTTATTACATGGTGGGGAGTCTTCTGGGTATATGCCCAGGAGTGGTATAGCAGGATCTTCTGGAAGTAAGGTGCCCAGTTTTCGGAGGAACCGCCAGACTGATTTCCAGAGTGGTTGTACCAATTTGCAACCCCACCAGCAGTGGAGGAGTGTTCCTCTTTCTCCACACCCTCTCCAACACCTGCTGTCTCCTGAATTTTTAATCTTAGCCATTCTGACTGGTGTAAGATGAAATCTTAGGGTTGTTTTGATTTGCATTTCCCTAATGACTAATGAAGTTGAGCATTTTTTAAGATGCTTCTCCGCCATCCGAAGTTCTTCAGGTGAGAATTCTTTGTTAAACTCTTTGTTTAACCCATTTTTTAATAGGGTTGTTTGGTTTTCTGGAGTCTAACTTCTTGAGTTCTTTATATATATTGGATATTAGCCCTCTATCTGATGTAGGATTGGTGAAGATCTTTTCCCAATTTGTTGGTTGCCGATTTGTCCTCTTGATGGTGTCCTTTGCCTTACAGAAACTTTGTAATTTTATGAGGTCCCATTTGTCAATTCTTGCTCTTAGAGCATACGCTATTGGTGTTCTGTTCAGAAACTTTCTCCCTGTACCGATGTCCACAAGGGTCTTCCCCAGTTTTTTTTCTATTAGCTTCAGAGTGTCTGGCTTTATTTGGAGGTCCTTGATCCATTTGGATTTGAGCTTAGTACAAGGAGACAAGGATGGATCAATTCGCATTCTTCTGCATGCTGACCTCCAGTTGAACCAGCACCATTTGTTGAAAAGGCTATCTTTTTTCCATTGGATGTTTTCAGCCTCTTTGTCGAGGATCAAGTGGCCATAGGTGTGTGGGTTCATTTCTGGATCTTCAATCCTGTTCCATTGATCCTCCTGCCTGTCACTGTACCAATACCATGCAGTTTTTAACACTATTGCTCTGTAGTATTGCTTGAGGTCAGGGATACTGATTCCCCCAGATTTCCTTTTGTTGCTGAGAATAGTTTTAGCTATCCTGGGTTTTTTGTTGTTCCAGATGAATTTGATAATTGCTCTTTCTAACTCTGTGAAGAATTGAGTTGGGATTTTGATGGGTATTGCATTGAATCTGTATAGTGCTTTAGGCAAAATGGCCATTTTAACTATATTGATTCTACCGATCCATGAGCATGGGAGGTTTTCCCATTTTTTGAGGTCTTCTTCCATTTCCTTCTTCAGAGTCTTGAAGTTCTTGTCATACAGATCTTTCACATGTTTGGTAAGAGTCACCCCAAGATACTTTATACTGATTGTGGCTATTGTGAAGGGGGTCATTTCCCTAATTTCTTTCTCAGCCTGCTTATCCTTTGAGTATAGGAAGGCCACTGATTTGCTTTTATAACCTGCCACTTTGCTGAAGTTGTTTATCAGCTGTAGGAGCTCTCTAGTGGAGTTCTTTGGGTCACTTAGGTAGACGATCATGTCGTCTGCAAATAATGATAGTTTGACTTCTTCCTTTCCAATTTGTATCCCTTTGACCTCCTTATGTTGTCGAATTGCCCGAGCTAGTACCTCAAGTACAATATTGAAAAGATAAGGAGAAAGGGGGCAGCCTTCTCTGGTCCCTGATTTCAGTGGGATTGCTTCAAGTTTCTCTCCATTTAGTTTGATGCTGGCTACCGGTTTGCTGTATATTGCTTTTACTATGTTTAGGTATGGGCCTTGAATTCCTGTTCTCTCCAAGACTTTAAGCATGAAGGGATGCTGAATTTTGTCAAATGCTTTTTCAGCATCCAATGAAATGACCATGTGGTTTTGTTCTTTGAGTTTGTTTATGTAGTGGATTGTATTGATGGATTTCCGTATATTGAACCAACCCTGCATTCCCGGGATAAAGCCTACTTGATCATGGTGGATGATCGTTTTGATGTGTTCTTGGATTCGGTTGGCAAGAATTTTATTGAGTATTTTTGCATCGATGTTCATAAGGGAAATTGGTCTGAAGTTCTCTTTCTTTGTTGGATCTTTGTGTGGCTTTGGTATCAGCGTAATTGTGGCTTCGTAGAAGGAATTGGGTAGTGTTCCTTCTGTTTCTATTTTGTGGAATAGTTTGAAGAGTATTGGTGTTAACTCTTCTTTGAAGGTCTGGTAGAATTCTGCACTGAAGCCATCTGGTCCTGTGCTTTTTTTGGTTGGAAGACTTTCTATGACTCCTTCTATTTCTTTAGGCATTATGGTACTGTTTAGATGGTCTAGTTGGTCCTGATTTAATTTTGGTATTTGGTATCTGTCAAGGAAATTGTCCATTTCCTCCAGATTCTCCAGTTGTGTTGAGTATAGGCTCTTATAGTAGGATCTGATGATTTTTTGGATTTCCTCAGTTTCCGTTGTTATATCTCCCTTTTCATTTCTAAGTTTGTTAATTTGGATACTTTCTCTGTGCCCTTTGGTCATTCTGGCTAAGGGTTTATCTATCTTGTTGATTTTCTCAAAGAACCAGCTCCTGGTATTGTTGATTTTTTGTATGGTTCTCTTTGTTTCTACTTGATTGATTTCGGCCCTGAGTTTGATGATTTCCTGCCTTCTACTCCTCCTGGGTGAAATAGCTTCTTTTTGTTCCAGGGCTTTCAGGTGTGTCATTAAGCTGGTAATGTATGCTCTCTCCATTTTCTTTTTGGAGGCACTCAGGGCTATGAGTTTTCCTCTTAGCACTGCTTTCATTGTGTCCCATAGATTTGGGTATGTTGTGTTTTCATTTTCATTGTGTTCTAAAAAGTCTTTAATTTCTTTCTTTATTTCTTCCTTGACCAAGGTATCATTGAGTAGAGTATTGTTCAGTTTCCACGTGTATGTGGGCTTTCTGTTGTTTCTGTTGCTATTGAAGACCACTTTTACTCCATAGTGATCAGATAGGAGGCATGGGATTAGTTCGATCTTCTTATATTTGTTGAGGTCTGTCTTGTGACCAATTATATGGTCGATTTTGGAGAAGGTACCATGAGGTGCTGAGAAAAAGGTATATTCTTTTGTTTTAGGATAGAATGTTCTATATATATCTGTTAAATCTAATTGGTCCAAAGCTTCAATTAGTTTCATTGTGTCCCTGTTTAGTTTCTGTTTTCCTGATCGGTCCATTGAGGAAAGTGCAGTGTTGAAGTCACCCACAATTATTGTGTTAGGTGCAATGTGTGCTTTTAGTTTTAATAAAGTTTCTTTTACGAAAGAGGGTGCCCTTGCATTTGGGGCATAGATGTTCAGGATTGACAGTTCTTCTTTTTGTATTTTTCCTTTGACCAGCAAGAAGTGTCCCTCAGGGTCTCTTTTGATGACTTTGGATTGAAAGTCAATTTTATCTGATATTAAAATGGCTACTCCAGCTTGTTTCCTGAGACCATTTGCTTGTAAAATTGTCTTCCAGCCTTTTACTCTAAGGTAGTGTTTGTCTTTGACCCTGAGGTGTGTTTCCTGTAAGCAGCAAAATGTAGGGTCCTGTTTACGTATCCATTCAGTTAGTCTGTGTCTTTTTATTGGGGCATTAAGTCCATTGATGTTAAGAGATATTAAGGAATAGTGATTGTTACTTCCTATCATTTTTGACGTTATTTTTTAAATTTGAATGCTTAACTTCTTTTGGGTTTGATGAAAGGTTACTATCTTGCTTTTTCCAGGGTGAAGTTTCCCTCCTTGTATTGGTGTTGTCCTTCTATTATCCTTTTTAGGGCTGGGTTTGTGGATAGATATTGGGTAAACTTGGTTTTGTCATGAAATATCTTAGTTTCTCCATCTATGGTGATTGAGAGTTTTGCTGGATATAGTAGTTTTGGTTGGCATTTGTGTTCTCTTAGAGTCTGCATGAGATCTGCCCAGGACCTTCTAGCCTTCATAGTCTCAGGTGAAAAGTCTGCTGTGATTCTGATAGGTCTTCCTTTATATGTTACTTGGCCTTTTTCTCTTACTGCCTTTAGTATTCTTTCTTTGTTTAGAACATTTGGTGTTTTGATTATTATGTGACGGGAAGTATTTCTGTTCTGGTCCAGTCTGTTTGGAGTTCTGTAGGCTTCTTGTATATTCATGGGCATCTCTCTCTTTAGGTTAGGGAAGTTTTCTTCCATAATTTTATTGAAGATATTTGCTGGCCCTTTAAGTTGTAAATCTTCACTCTCATCTATGCCTATAATCCTTAGGTTTGGTCTTCTCATTGTGTCCTGGATTTCCTGGATATTTTGGGTTACAAGCTTTTTGCATTTTGCATTTTCTTTAACTGTTGAGTCCATGGTTTCTATGGAATCTTCAGCATCTGAGATTCTTTCTTCTATCTCTTGTATTCTGTTGTTGATATTTGTATCTCTGTCCCCTGATTTCTTCCCAAGGCTTTCTATCTCCAAAGTTGTCTCCCTTTGAGTTTTCTTAGTTGTTTCTACTTCTGATTTTAGATCCTGGATGGTTTTGCTTAGCTCCTTCACTTGCATGTTTGTGTTTTCCTGTAATTCTTTAAGAGATTTTTGTATTTCCTCTTTCATGAGCTCAGCCTGTTGACCAAAGTTCTCCTGTATTTCTTTAAGAGATTTTTGTGTTTCGTCTTTCATGACCTCAGCCTGTTGAGCAAAGTTCTCCTGTATTTCTTTAAGTGTTTTTTGCATTTCCTCCTTGTTGGCTTTTGTATTCGCCTGGATTTCTTTCAATGATTTTTGTGTTTCCCTTGCAAGGGCTTCTAACTTTTGATCCATTTTCTCCTGAATTTCTTTATGTATGACCTTCATGTGTTCCTGTACCAGCATCATGACCAGTGATTTTAAATCCAAATCTTGTTTTACTGGTGTGATGGGGTATCCAGGACATGTTGGTAGAGGAGAATTGGGTTCAGATGTTGCCATATTGCCTTGATTTCTGTTAGTGACGTTCCTGCGTTTGCCTTTTGCCATCTAGATCTCACTGGTGTTAGTTTATCTTGTCAGTGCTGGACTCACCAGTGCAAGCTGCCCCTTCCCAGTTGGCCTCTGGTGCACAGCTTACCTCCTGCACTGCTTGTAGACAGTGTGCTGCTGCCCAGGCTGTTCAGATCCCAAAGCAGGCACCTGAAGGCTCCCGTTGGGGCCCGCTGGATTCACTGGAGCACACTGACTTCTCCCAGCTGGCCGCCCGGAAGCCCAGCTAGCCACTTGCAGGACTTGGAGATGTAATGCTGCCGCCCAGACTGATCTGGATCCGGAAGCGGAGAGAGTAGAGCTAAGGGCTTCTGCCTGAGGCCTTGCCCCAGATTGTGTCTGTGGAGCAGATGGAGCCCGTGTGCACTCCCAGGGAGTGCCGATGGTGTATGCTACTGTGACCTCCCCTGTGTTCCGCTCACTCGCTGGGCAGCCGATCTGCCAACCGGGCTGTCGCACACAAGGTTAGCCTGGCCGCCCAGTCCCTGAGTCCAGGCAAAAGCCTGGGAGGCCAAGGTCTGAGCAAAGTTCCCCTAGGGCTATGACTGTTAATTGGGTTTGCCAGGTGACTAGGATGGCGGGCGTGCGCGCCCGCGCTCCCTGAAAGCGCCGGGAGAGTCTGCTTTGCTAACAATCACCTGGGCGGGTTGACTCACAGATGGCCCACCAAGCCGCCCAGTTCTTGGGGTCAGTCCTGTGCCTTTTGGGGCCTGGACCCCCGCTTTGTTAGCCTTAGGCTATGCCTGTTACAGGTCTGCCCGCCTGAGCTCTCTGTCGTCCTGCAGGCAAAATGGCGGCGGGGCGCGCTCGCAGGCCTGGGCAAAAAACCTCCTGGTTGGGTTGGCACCCCGATGGCCCCCCGACCCGCCCAGGGCCTGGGTGCAGGCCAACGCCCGTCGGGCTCAGACCACCGCGGTGTTGGCCTCGGATTATGTTTGTGTACCTCAGTCTGTCCGATTCCTGGAGTACGGATCCAAGATGGATGCTCCTCTCCTGACTGGTGGGAGGCCGAGTTCTGAAGTGGCCTCCGTGCAGGAAAGGCGCCGCACAACTGCAGCTGCTTGCTGCCCGGCTGGTCAGCGAAGGTCAGTGGTCGTGGGCGCAGGGCCTAACTGGTCCCTGTGACGCCTTGGTTCCACTGCTGATGGCCCTTCAGCTGGAGCAGCCACTGCTGCCGCTGCCGCCGCCGCCGCCGCCGCCGCCGCCGCCGCGCAGTCTTTCTGTTATGAATAAAGAGCTAAGTATCTAATAACAAAGATGGGACACTTACTGTTTCTTAAGTGATATAGGGTGCTTGTTGCTTCCCTTCCCTTCCTAAGAAAGCATATTTATTTTGTATAAAGACTGCTGACAGTACCTAAAATATTCCATTTTCTATTTCCTCCTGCATTCAGCAGAAAAATATATATAGAGGTTATTGATTACAAGTTGGGAAGAGCTAGTTGGTATGACTTTTTTGGCCATTTCATTGTCCCTCATCTTTGGTATTTGGTCCTGGTCACTGAAGACATAAAATTGAGTATAAGATTTACTGATCACAGATGTTACACGGACACCAGAAACAAAGATCAGCTTGTACTTTATGCTGATGTCCTGCACTAGTGACTGGTGTCAGATTTTACTCTAGCTTTATTTTTATTATGCTGAGGTGTAACCATTTTATATTCTTCCATAACCCATAACCTACTCTCCTCCTGTCAGTCCCTGATGTCCTATGGACAGTTCCAATTTCACTTTCATGCTATCATGTACATAAATAATCTCATGCATCTATGTAAAATTCAAGACAGACAAATGAGAGAAAATATGAGATATTTTGTCTTTCTGAGGTTGATTTGTGTGTGTGTGTAAAATGTGATTATCCTGATTGCATAAAAAGGTTCCCTTTCCTAAAGCTTCCTAATCTAAGCAACCTAGAGCCTCAATTGGTACCCACAAGAGCACAGATAACTATGAAGAAGACATCGATGAATGGACACTGGTGTAAACTTTGAGAGTACTTAAGGCAGAAGCAAGGGTTTATATAAGATAGACATAATGAGCACCTGGGCCTTATCAGGGACCTTTAGAAATTCTGTAGGGGAAATCATTTGAAATGTAAATAAAAAATATATCGAATAAAAAAAAAGAAAATAAAAATATTAAAAAAAAAGAAAGAAAAAAGAAATTCTGTAGGACTGATAGAGCCATGAAGTCAGCTAACAGGAAAGGCATACATAAGTTTCAGAAGAGAGAAAAGGGATATTTAGAAGAAGCAAGTTTTCCAAGCTTGTGGTTACGAACATACTGGGATTAATTACAGTGCAGGCTGTGTTGTTTTTCTTCCTCTGAACTCTCCTGAGCCAAAAAAGAAAGGGCAGGCATGGGATGGGGTGGGGTGAAGCAATAAGCTTCAGAATCTTCATTACATAGGTCTCCTTCCAGAAGAGGGAAAAGAGCTTTCTATCCCTCGTTCATAAGTGTAAGCCCCACTCATTACAAGCCACTGGTACCCACTAACTGATGAACTTTTCACCTATGACCACAAAGGTTCAACAACAAATCTCTTTTAGACATTTTTGTTATTATTATTATAGAGAATGAGTTAGGCCATATGAGTGAATTAAAGCAACTCCAAAAGACAAAAAATATGTTTTCTGTCATTAGGAGACATTAGGTTTTTCTGTGAAGCCATAAAATCATGCATGTATATGTGGAATGGAAATGAAGCCACTCTGGAGACCAAGAGGGCTGAAACCAGGGCAGGGGCTGGGTGGGAGAGAAAATGGAACTGGTTTAGATGTTCAACTTAAATATTTGTAAGGAATCTTTGTAAATAAATCAATAGTAATTACATAAATTGTGAAGGTAAATTATATCATTCCCTCAAAATAACAATAACAAGAAATGATGTTTAAGTGGGCAATATTAAGGACCATGAAAAATGGTTAGTTGGCCTTTCATGATAGGAGTTAACTACTGCATAGAGATCATGCTCAACTAAAGCTGGCCATAGTTTGCCAGGTCACATTCTTATTATGAGTAATTAGTTTCCAGGTAGAATGGTGAGAGGCACAGTAGTAGCCAAGGTATAGTTGGGAGGGTTTATGTATCTAACTCTCCAGCCAGACTTGAGTTGGGGAAGCTGGGAGGGATGAATAATCTGGAGTGCAAAGAGTCAATCACTGGAGGTAAACACATACTGTTTTCAAGAGAAGGAGACAGAATGAATCAAGTTTTAGTTCAATTCAAAGAAAGGAATGTGAGGCCAAGACATATCTATTACAAAGTGATCTGGTCAGCAGGAGAACTAGCCAGAGAGTGAGAAAACTGTAAGAAAATCATGGCTGCATCATGACTGAAAATCCTGAAAGAGACACATGGAGGGTCTCCCTCTGTCTTAACTGCCCCCTCTCTCCTTTTGCACTTCTTTCACTTCCCCCTTCTCTCTCCAAAGGACAGGATGATCAAGGGTTTCCTGAAGTGTGTAGCTTTTGGCTGCTGGAAGGAACATGGTCATTTGATGTGTAGTTTTTGTTCTGCTAGTCAAGGCTCTTTCTTCCCTCTGGTTTTCGGCATATTGTTATGGAAACGGGCTCCCATGGGGACTTTACTTTGAGGAGTCTATTGGGAAGCATGGAAACACACATAAGGTATTTCTTTAGCAATTTTTTTAAAAATTTTTTTATTCGATATATTTTTTATTTACATTTCAAATGATTTCCCCTTTTCTAGCCCCTCCCCCACTCCCCGAAAGTCCCGTAAGCCCCCTTCTTTATCATCTCTTGTCTTCTGTCAAGAATGGGAAAGTGACTTCAAAAATACTGCAGTGGATATGGTTTTGAGAAGCAAAGAAATAAATTTTAAAGATTTGCCTTACAACAGACAATATGCAAATATGTGATTATCATGTCTTGCCAATTCCATCATGACAAAACAAAGAAATACTTAATTGAATAAATATATACTTCTATTATTTAGAAATCAACAGGTATGTATTGTAGTATTCTGGGAAGGTCTCATGGAACTACAGACATAAGTATCACCTAAAACCATTGTTGGTGTGATATAATTATCTCTGTATGTATATTTCTTCTGCCCTTCGCCCCCTTTTCCCATTTACACTACTTTTATGATATAAAATTCCTGTAGTTAACCCACTAGCCAGTTAATTAAAATTTAGAATTCGTTGAGAATCTGCCTTATAAACACTGCATTTAACTATCACAATAAACATCCCCTTTGGAAAGGGGGGAGGGGAGGGGGACAATGGTTAGCGATTTGTTCAATGTGGTTATTCTAGTCAAAAATAGAAGATTCTCTCAATTTTCCTACACAAAATTATTAGCTTAAAATGTAAAAAAATAAATAAATAGGTTTTGTGTCCTATAATCTTGTATGCCTTGTCAATTTTGGAAAAGACTGAGGCAGGGAAATGATGGGTAAACAGTGAGGAGGATTGGTGTTTTAGAACAGACTTGGCAAGACCCATGATGCTGAGGGCACAATGAGCACCTGGGACTGCAGGAGATTTGCAAGGGACCATCACAGAAGGAAACATTAGCATTCTAGTTGAGACATTTCATTTCCATGTAGAGAAATATTTCATTGTGTAACAACATATGGGTGATGGATTTAACTTACCTTGACCCAGTGAACAGACCCATTGGCATACATGAAATGAAAACAGCTCTACCTAGTCCTCACTGCCCTCCTCTGTGGTCCTGGACCACATCTCAGTGACTCTGTAGATTGGTACCGACATGTCTGTTGTTTGCCAACATACAGAAAAGAGTAAGTAAGTCTTGTCACTGTTTAATCGTGTTTCTGCTTCTTATTCACAGAGAAAACAGTGATAAGCAAAAGATTTAATTAAGTATTCCCCACAACAAAGGATGACATTTCAAAACTGGTTTTGATTTAATGGTTCAGTGACTTTGTTTTTTGCCTCACAATATTCTAAGAACTGAAAATATATTAAACTTTCAGAAAATATAACAAACATTTGTACAACATACAGCTTTCATACAAGCCAGAGCATGTCTCGTGGTTCATTCCAAGGAACTGAATTCAGATTATTTGCTTAATTTATAAAAGGGTGATAATTAAAATTTTGACAAGATAGGTGGTTTGTCTGCCAGCCTGCTGGGAGTGGGGCCTGTGTCCTGCCCAGAGAGCTGCAGAAGGAGAGAAGCCCTGAGGCCATATTCACTGCCTGCCAGGACAGAAAAGGATCACTAGGTACTGTATCACCCTGAGCTTTAGATCTCTGGTGGTGCAAACCCCCAGGGGTCTGCCTGTGCCAAGGAACTGAGCACATAGGTGGTTTGTCTGCCAGCCCACAGGGCATGGAACCTGTGTCCTGCCCAGAGAGCAGCAGAAGGAGAGAAGCCCCGCGGCCATATTTGCTGCCTGCCAGGACAGAAAAGCATCACTAGGTACTGGATCACCCTGATCTTTAGATATCTGGGGGTGCAAATCTCCAGGGGTCGGCCTGCACTCAGGAACTGAGCACATAGGCAGTTCATCTGCAAGTCAGTCCTTCACAGGACCTGTGTCCTAGGTGATAATCAACAGAGGGAGTGACCCCCACCACACCATCTTCACTCCATAATAGAGCAGACAGAGAACACCTGGTTGACCTTGACAACCTAAGTATACGATTGCTTGAGGCAAGACTGAGCAGGGCTCCAAAGGCACAAAAGAGAAAGGCAGCATATTAGTAATCTGTGTCAGAGGAAACCCAGTCATCCAGTGTTGCAGAAATAATCTTAAAGATCCATAGTAGGTTGAAGCACCAGCCAGTGACAATAAGACCATCTAACACCTGGGAGAACTAGATGTCTAAAGGCAAACGTAGGAACATTACTAACAGAAACCAAAGCATTATGGCAGCATCTGAACCCAATTCTCCAACCTTAGCAAGTCCTGGATACCCCAACACACCAGAGAAACAAGATTTGGATTTAAAATCACTGGTCATGATGCTGGTACAGGAACACATGACGGACATACTTAAAGAAATTCAGGAGAAAATGGATCAAAAATTAGAAGCCCTTACAAGGGAAAGACAAAAATCATTGAAAGAAACTCAGGAGAATACAAAAGCCAATAAGGAGGAAACGCAAGAATCACTTAAATAAATACAGGAGAACTTTGATCAACAGGCAGAAGTCATGAAAGAGGAAACACAAAATCTCTTAAAGAATTAGAGAAAAACACAAACAAGCAAATGATGGAACTGAGCAAAAACTTCCAGGATCTAAAAACAGAAGAAGAAACAACTAAGAAAGGACAAAGGGAGACAACTTTGGAGATAGAAAACCTTGGGAAGAAATCAGGGACCATAGACGCAAATATCAACAACAGAATACAAGAGATGGAAGAAAGAATCTCAGATGCTGAAGATACCATAGAAACCATGGACTCAACAGTTAAAGAAAATGCAAAATTCAAAAAGCTTGTAATGCAAAACATCCAGGAAATCCAGGATACAATGAGAAAGCCAAATTTAAGGATTATACGCATTGATGAGAGTAAAGATTTACAACTTAAATGGCCACCAAATATCTTCAATAAAATTATGGAAGAAAACTTTCCCTAACCTAAAGAGGCAGAGATGCCCATGAATATAAAAGATGCCTACAGAACTCCAAACAGACTGGACCTGAGCAGAAATACCTCCCATCACATAATAATCAAAACCCCAAATGTACTAAACAAAGAAAGAATACTTAGGGCAGTAAGAGAAAAAGGGCAAGTAACATATAAAGGAAGACCTATCAGAATTACACCAGATTTCTCACCAGAGACCATGAAAGCTCAAAGATCCTGGGCAGAGCTCATGCAGACTCTAAGAGAACACAAATGCCAGCCGAGACTACTATACCCAGTGAAACTCTCAATTACTATAGATGGAGAAACCAAGATATTCCATGACAAAACCAAATTTATACAATATCTTTCCACAAACCCAGCCCTACAAAGGATAATGGGGAAAACACCATTACAATGAGGGAAACTATACCCTGGAAAAAGCAGGATATTAAGTTTCTTTAATCAAACCCAAAGAAGATAACCACACACGTATAAAATTAAAATAAAAAATGATAGGAAGCAATAACCACTACTCCTTAATATCTCTTAACATCAATGGACTCAATGCCCCAATAAAAAGACATAGACTAACAGACTGGTTACGTAAACAGGACCCTAAATTTTGCTGCATACAGGAAACACACCTCAGTGTCAAAGACAAAAACTACCTTAGAGTTAAAGGCTGGAAGACAATTTTACAAGCAAATGGTCTCGGGAAACAAGCCGGAGTTGCCATTCTAATATCAGATAAAATTGACTTTCAACATAATGTCATCAAAAGAGACATGGAAGGTCACTTCTTGCTGGTCAAAGGAAAAATCCAACAAGAAGAACTCTCGATCCTGAACATCTATGCCCCAAATACAAGGGCGCCCTCATTCATAAAAGAAACTTTACTAAAGCTCAAAGCACACATTGCACCTAACACAATAATTGTGGGTTACTTCAACACTCCACTCTCACCAATAGACCGATCAGGAAAACAGAAACTAAACAGGGAGACAGTGAAACTAATTGAAGCTTTGGACCAATTGGAGTTAACAGATATATATAGAACTTTTCATCCTGAAGCAAAAGAATATACCTTTTTCTCAGCACCTCATGGTACCTTCTCTAAAATTGATCATATTGTTGAGGTCACAAGACAGACCTCAACTAATATAAGAAGATTGAAATAATCCCATGCCTCCTATCAGATCACTATGGAGTAAAAGTGGTCTTTAATAACAATAAAAACAACAGAAAGTCCACATACACATGGAAACTGAACAATACTCTACTCAATGATACCTTGGTCAAGAAAGAAATAAAGAAAGAAATCAAAGATTTCTTAGAATTTAATGAAAATGAAGGCACAACATACACAAATCTATGGGACACAATGAAAGCAGTGCTAAGAGGAAAACTCATAGCTTTGAGTGCCTCCAAAATGAAATTTGAGAGAGCGTACACTAGAAGATTAATGGAACAACTGAAAGCCCTGGAACAAAAAGAAGCTAATTCACCTAGGAGGAGAAGAAGACAGGAAATCATCAAACTCAGGGCTGAAATCAATCAAGTAGAAACCAAGAGAACCATACAAATAATCAACAAAACCAAAAGCCGAGTCTTTGAAAAAATCAACAAGATAGATAAACCCTTAGCCAGACTAACCAAAGGACACAGAGAAAGTATCCAAATGAAAAAAATTAGAAATGAAAATGGAGATATTACAACAAAAACCGAGGAAATTCAAAAAATCATCAGATCCCGCTACAAAAACCTGTAGGAGAATCTGGAGTAAATGGACATTTTCTTAGACAGATACCAATTACCAAAATTAAACCATGATCAAATAGACCATCTAAACAGACCTATAACCCCTAAAGAAATAGAAGAGGTCATAGATAGGCTTCCGACCAAAAAAAGCAGAGGACCAGATAGTTTCAGTGTAGAATTCTATCAGACCTTCAAAGAAGACTTAACACCAATACTCTTCAAACTTTTCCATCAAATAGAAACAGAAGGAACACTACCCAACTCCTTCTTTTAAGCCACTATTACACTGATACCAAAACCATACAAAGATCTAACTAAGAAAGAGAATTTCAGGCCAATTTCCCTTATGAATATCGATGCAAATATACTAAATAAAATTCTTGCCCACCGAATCCAAGAACACATCAAAACATTCATCCACCATGATCAAGTAGGCTTCATCCCAGGGATACAGGGATGGTTCAATACAAGGAAACACATAAATGCTATCCACTACATAAACAAACTCAAAGAAAAAAACCACATGATCATTTCATTAGATGCTGAAAAAGCATTTGACAAAATTCAGCATCCTTTCATGCTAAAAGTCTTGGAAAGGACAGGAATTCAAGGCCCATATCTAAACATAGTAAACGCAATATACAGCAAACTGGTAGCCAACATCAAACTAAATGGAGAGAAACTTGAAGCAATCCCACTAAAATCCGGGACTAAACAAGGCTCTCTCCGTATCTTTTCAATATAGTTCTTGAAGTCCTAGCTAGAGCAATTAGACAACATAAGTCAAAGGGATACAAATTGGAAAGGAAGAAGTCAAACCATCACTATTTACAGATGATATGATAGTATACTTAAGTGACCCTACTAGAGTAAGTTCTCTACTAGAGAACTCCTAGAGCTGATAAACAACTTCAACAAAGTGGCTGGCTACAAAATCAACACAATCAAATCAGTAGCCTTTATATACTCAAAGGACAAGCAGACTGAGAAAGAAATTAGGGAAATAACTGCCTTCACAATAGCTACAAATAGTATAAAGTACCTTGGGGTGTCTCTAACCAAACAAGTGAAAGACCTATATGACCAGAACTTCAGATCTCTGAAGAAGGAAATCAAAGATCACAGAAAATGGAAAAATCTTCCATGCTCATGGATTGGAAGGATTAATATAGTTAAAATGGCCATCTTGCCAAAGGCAATCTACAGATTCAATGCTATCCCCATAAAAATCCCAACCCAGTTCTTCACAGAGCTAGAAAGAGCAATTCTCAAATTCATTTGGAATAGCAAAAAACCCAGGATAGCTAAAACTATTCTCAACAGTAAAAGAACTTCAGGAGGATTCAGTAACCCAGACTTTAAACTTTACTACAGAGCAATAGTGATAAAAAGTGCATGGTATTGGTACAATGTCAGGCAAGCAGATCAATGGAATAGGATTGAAGACCCAGAAATGAACCAACACACCTATGGTCACTTGATTTTTGACAAAGGAGCTGTAAGCATCCAGTGGAAAAAAGATAGTCTTTTCAACAAATGGTGCTGGTTCAATTGGAGGTCAGCATGCAGAAAAATTCAAATCGATCTATTCTTATCTCCTTGTACTAAGTTCAACTCCAAATGGACCAAGGACCTCCACATAAAACCTGACACACTGAAACTAATAGAAAAGAAACTGGGGAAGTCCCTTGAGGACATGGGCACATGGGAAAAGTTCCTGAATAGAATACCAATAGCTTACACTCTAAGATCAAGAATTGACAAATGGGACCTCATAAAACTACAAAGTTTCTGTAAGGCAAAGGACATTGTCAAAAGGACAAAATGTCAACGAACAGATTTGGAAAGGATCTTCACCAACCCTAAATCCGACAGAGGGCTAATATCTAATATCTACAAAGAAATCAAGAAGGTAGAACCCAGAGAACCAAATAACCCCATTAAAAAGTGGGGTATGGAGCTAAACAAAGAATTTTCACTTGAACTTCGGAGGGCTGAGAAACACCTTAAGAAATGTTCAACATCATTAACCATTAGGAAAATGCAAATCAAAACAACCCTGAGATTTCACCTCACACTAGTCAGAATGGCTAAGGTCAAAAACACAGGGGACAGCAGGTGTTGGCGAGGATGTGGAGAAAGAGGAACACTCCTCCACTCTTGGTGGGATTGCAAGATGGTGCAGCCACTTTGGAAATCATTCTTTCGGGTCCTCAGAAAATTGGGCATGACACTTCCTGAGGACCCTGTTATACCACTCCTGGGCATATACCCAGAGGATTCTTCAGCATGCAATAAGGACACATGCTCCACTACATTCATAGCAGCCCTATTTGTAGTAGCCAGAAGCTGGAAAGAACCCAGGTGTCCTTCAACGGAAGAATGGATACAAAAAATGTGGTATATTTACACAATGGAGTACTATTCAGCCATTAGAAACAATGAATTCATGTAATTCTTAGACAAATGGATGGAGCTGGAGAACATCATACTAAGTGAGGTAACCCAGTCTCAAAAGATCAATCATGGTATGCACTCACTGATAAGTGGATATTATCATAGAAACTTTGAGTACCCTAGATATAATCCACAAATTAAATTATGTCCAAAAAGAATGGAGGAGTGGCCCCTGGTTCTAGAAAGACTCAGTGCAAGAGTATAGGGGAATTTCAGAACAGGAAAGCGGGAAGGGGTAGATGGAGGAACAGGGGGAGGTAAGAGGGCTTATGGGACTTGCGGGGAGTGGGGATCCAGAAAAGGGGAAATCATTTGAAATGTAAATAAAAAATATATCAATAATAAAAAAATTTTTTTTGACAAGGAAAACTATGGTTTCCAAATCTCAAAATACTCACATACACATTGGAAACAAGTATCTTTAGATTCAAGCATTTTATGTATAAGAATAAACAACTTTATTTTAATGTTTTAAAGTAAAACTATAACATTTTAGATATTATTTTCATGTTGAAATCATCTAAACATTTTAATTTCTAAAAAATAAAATTAGAGGAAAATTAATTTTTAAAATTTCTTCAGAATTATTTTATTTGAATATTTTTTGCTTTCCTACACAATGTTAAACCTAATCCCAAATCCCAAGCTTCTTTTTCCTGCTTTTATTGAAAATAGATTTTTTTCTCACATAATATATTCTGATTACAGTTTCCCCTCTGTATTCTTCTCTCAGCTCAGGCTTTTATAGTATAATAATAAAATAAAATTTAATAAAACAAAGTACAATAAGATGAAACTAATATAACACATGGGAATTAGACTAAACAAACAAATAAAGGAGAATCCTAAGAGAAGGAACAAGACACAAATACAGACACAGAGACCTGTATTATTTTCACATTCCAGAATGCCATAAAAAACACTAAACTGGAAGTCATAATGTATATGCATAGGACTTGTAAGGTAAAAAAGAAAGTGTATATATATATATATATATATATATATATATATATATATATATATATATATATATATATATATATAAAGTAATCAGATAAAATTCAGGCAAACAATCAGGAGGAGTCCTGACATGATATTATGAAGCAAGGACACTCCAAGCTGCAATTGGGTTTTCTGTTGCCTCTCTACTGCTTAAGAATAGTTTGTTTTCTCAGTGAGACTCCCTTGGTAGAAACTAAATTTTTATTTTCAAGTGGCTATCAAGAAGCAATTGCTTCTTAGCAGGGTGGAGGGCTGTGTCCACTGCTTTCAGCGCTGGGACTCTGCCCGTTGTGAGCCCCTGCAGGCCGTGCACACTGCCTCAGTTTCTATGAGTTCTTGCACACGTGCATTGATCATGTTGGTTGAGAAGGCCTTGTTTGCTTGGTGTCCTCTATTACCCCTAGCTCTTACATTCTTTTTGCCTCCTTTTCCCTGAGTGCTGAAAACCCCAGCATTCTTAGAAAGGTCCTCTGATTCATTTCATCAGCAGAGAGAAACACCCATATGTATTATATCCTCAGCAAAACTTAGTAATCTTTTCACCCTAGCAAGTACTTATTTTTTTAATTCTTCAAAATTGTATATTGTATGTTGGAGGGGATCCAGGAAACTTTAAGTAACCTCAAAATACTACTAAAAATGAAACATAAGCTGTGTGGTGGTGACCATGCCTTTTATCCCAGCACTCTGGGAGCAGAGACAGGTGAGTCTCTAAATTTGAGGCCAGCCTGGCTCATGACTACATTGAGAAACCTTCTCTAGAAAAAAACAAAAAACAAAACAAAAAAAAAAACCCACAAACTACTCCAGAAGAGAAAAAGATAGTGTTTAGCTTGTCAGGGACTTGGCACAGCTTTCTGAGGGCAGCTTTTTCAGCGTCAGAGCTCACAGGATGAGGATGTGGGTACAGCAACAACAGACATGTGGCATTGACAAGCGTGGTTTAGAAACAACACAGCAGGTAGTGTGTTTGAGGCAGATGCAGAATGCAGAGCATTTTCAGAGCTGAACAAGGACTCAAGAGGCAGTTTGAAGCCATGTCTTAAAGGACTTTTTAGACCAGCAGAATAGATTATTTTAAGTCTGTTCTAGTAGTTTAGCAGGCCAGCAGAAAGATTTAAGATGCTAAATGTGTATAACAGAATATCATTAGGAATCATTTCATTGACTTTTTTTTTTTTTTGCCAGTTGTATTTGGTTCTATCCTAGGTCTCTGGCCTATCCAGCCTTTGGTTCCTGGCCATCTAGGCAGGGTGGGGCATGGGTTCCCTTTCAGGGCATAGGTTTAGAGCTTGACTAGTTATTGGTTGGTCACTTGCCACAAGTTCCAAGCCACTTTCCCCCCAGCACATCTTATAGGTAGGACCAATTTTAAGTCAAAGGTTTTGCATCTGGGTTCATGTCCCAGTCCCAGCCTAGAAGCCTAGCTTAGTTACAGAAATTGGCTAGCTCAGATTCTGTTTGCCCAATTACTAGTTTTTACTAGGGTCATCCTCATAGATTTTAGGGAGTTTCCATTGCACTAGATTTCTACATCAACCTCACATTCCACTCATCTCTCCCAGTATTCTTTCTCTCTATCCCTCCATAACCCCAAAGTCAATGGAATAATTCCTAATGATATTCTGACATATTCATAGACTGGAACTTAACATAATTGTCATCAGAGAGTCTATATCCAGCAACTGATAGGAACAGATGTAGAAAACTACAGTCAAACATTTGGTGGGTCTCAGAAGTCCTGCAGAAAAGGGGGAGGAAAGATTGTAGGAGCCAGGTGGGTCAAGGATAACACAAGAAAATGGATCACAGAATTAACCATGCAGGGCTCATAGATGCTCACAGAGACTGAAACAACAGCCAAGGATCCTACATAGTCTACTTTAGGTTCTCTGCATATGGGTTATGGTTGGAAAGCTTGCTTTTCTTGTAGGAGTGGAATGGCCAATATTTCGAGAGTTGAACAAGTACTGAAGATGTAATTTGAAGCCACATCTTAAAGGGCTTTTTAGACCAGGTGGAAAAGATTATTTTGGGTCTATTCTAGTGGACTGAAGAAGCCATCTGTACCCCAATACTCCTAATAGTGGGAGTGGGTGTTGTCTCTGAATTTTTGGTCTGCTTTTGGGACCCTTTTTCTCTTACTGGATTGCCTTGACCAGCCTTGATATGATGGTGTGTGCCAAGCCTTACTATAACATGTTATGCCCTGTTTCATTGATATCCCTGGGAGGTCTACACTTTTCTGAAGAGAAACAGAGGAAGAGTGTATCTAGTAGAGAGAGGACATGAAGGGAGGGCTGGGAAGAGAAGAAGGAAAGAAAACTTCAGTCAGGATGTAATATATGAGAAAAGAATTCAAAATGTGATGATATGATTTATTCCAATCTAGTCCAGAATATAAACCGCGTGAAACTATCTTGTAAATTTCAAAACTTTTCTGAAAGGGCAACTGCTTGTATCCTGAGTCAGTGCTCTGTCATCTCACCAACAGGGCTGTGGACATTCAGTGCCAAGTCCTATCTGTTTTGTTCATTATCTCCTTTAATTTTGCTTAATTTTGTTTACCTCTCTTACTCGTGTCTGTGAATGAGTACTACTCTGAACCCTACTGAATGGTTCTCCACTAAATTTTGGAAACATATTGAACACTTGACCTCTAGCTTTGTTCCTTTTACTAATACATTCCTTGCAGTGATGTTTTTTTTTATTCGATATATTCTTTATTTATATTTCAAGTGGTTTTCCCTTTCCTGGCTCCCCATTCCCTGAAAGTCCCATAAGTTCTCTTCCCTTCCCCTGTTCCCCAATCCACCTCTTCTCACTTCCCTGTCCTGATATTGCCCTACTCTGCTGCACTGAGCTTTTCCAGGACCAGGGCTCGCTCCTTCCTTCTTCTTGGGCATCATTTGATATGTGCATTGTATCTTGGGTATTCCAAGCTTCTAGGCTAATATCCATTTATCAGTGAGTGCAAACCATGAGTGTTCTTTTGAGACTGGGTTACCTCACTTAGGATGATATTCTCCAGCTCCATCCATTTGCCTGAGAATTTCATGAATTCATTGTTTCTAATGGCTGTGTGTGTATACCACATTTTCTGCATCCATTCCTCTGTTGAGGGACATTTGGGTTCTTTCCAGATTCTGGCTATTATAAATAGGGCTGCTTTGAGCATAGTTGAACATGTATCCTTATTACATGCTGGGGAATCCTCTGGGTATATGCCCAGCAGTAGTATAGCGGGGTCCTCTGGAAGTATCATTCCCAGTTTTCTGAGGAACTGCCAGACTGACTTCTAGAGTGGTAGTACCAGCTTGCAACCCCACCAGCAGTGGAGGAGTGCTCCTTTTTCTCCACATCCTTGCCAGCACCTGTTGTCTCCTGACTTCTTGATCATAGCCATTCTGACTGGTGTGAGGTGAAATCTCAGGGTTGTTTTGATTTGTATTTCCCTGATGACTAAGGATGCTGAACATTTCTTTAGGTGCTTCTCAGCCATTCAATATTCCTCAGGTGAAAATTCTTTGTTTAGCTCTGTGCCCCATTTATTAAGGGGGATATTTGGCTCTCTGGAGTCTACCTTCTTGAGTTCTTTGTATATCTTGGATATAAGCCCTCTGTTGGATGTAGTGTTGGTAAAGATTTTTTCCCAATTTGTTGGTTGCTGTTTTGTCCTGTTGACAATGTCCTTTGCCTTACAGAAACTGTAGTTTTATGAAGTCCCATTTGTCAATTCTTGTTCTTAGAGCATAAGATGTTAACAAGTAATGTAAACAAGAGTTTGTAGATTTTGGAGTATTTGAAGATATTAGGAAATATCCCTGCCTAGAGCTCTATAACACATCAAAGAGTGTGCAGGAGAAATTACCAAATCTATAAAACAGCCATGTACTTCCTTTTATAGTTTACTGGTATTCACACTTAGGCATCCAATCTAGTATCCCAGGGAAGACAGAAGGCTAAGGAATTTCCTTTCTGAATTGAAAATAACCATATTTGAGTCTGATTGATTAGTCTAAAGGAATCACAATTGCCTATAGTGATGCATATAAATTTAGACAATGGTGCCTAAACCAGTGGTTCTCAACCTTCCTAACACTGTGACCTTTTAATACAGTTTCTCATGCTGCAGATCTCTAAAACTATTTTGTTGCTCCTTCATAACTTTAATGTCGCTACCACCATAAATGCAAATATCTGATATGCAAGACATCTGATATGCAACCCCCAAATTGGTTGCAACCTATAGGTTGAGAAGCACTGCCTTAAATCTATTCTGCAAACATATAACAGTTTAGTATTAAAAGACACCAAAGTCAATCAGTTTACAAAATTGTGTTGTGTACTTTTAATTAATATGTAACCCATGAAATATGGAATGCATTCCCATAACATTTGCATTGCAACAGCCATTGGTAACTCCCCTAGAGAGTCTGGAAAGGACCCAGTTAACCAGGAAGTAGGATATGTTTTAGACAAGATGGACTTGAACATGTGAGAGCACTGGGGAAAGTAGAAGGGACTCACCAGCTAAGCTACAAAATGAGGACCCAGGTTCATTAAAATCAAACAACCTTTCTACAGTAAAGATATTTTGGGACTAGAACCTTGACCATAGACATTGTTCTTAAAGGAAACAGGTTTTCTAAAACGAAGAAAATGCTACATGCATATTTTGGCAAAATCTTTTATGTTTGTGTTAAAAAAAATCCTCAGACAGATTTGGAATGTACTTTTAGAATGGCTTAATTTATTAACTAAAACACAGACATAATTTGATTCATATTCCAGTTATGTTCTCTTGACTACAATGTAATTGAACATTATAATTTAAAAATAAATTAAGATGATCACTCAAAGTTTTCATAGTTATACTTGAAAACCCACACCTATGTATTGATGTCTGCAGCAGCCCACATACTTCTTTTCAAGTGTGCTGAAGTATAGCATTACTATACTATAGTATAGTAGTTTAGTATAGTATAGTATAGTATAGTATAGTATAGTATAGTATTACTATAGAAGCTAAAACTTCCCATAGACAGTACTAATTTTTATAGTTTGGATACAGTGGTATTGTTTTTCAACTTTTTTTTTTAACTTGGATCAAAATCCCAAATACATTTGCCTAATTCAAAATTTAAGAAAATTAAAACATATGTGCAAACTTAATATATAAATTACTGGACTTTGGAGGATTAAACTGCTCTTCAGACACTCAATGAGTCCTTTAAAAAAAGAGCAATAGCACTGCAGGATACAAGTCATTTATTATAATCGTGATTTAGCTAATGTCCAAGCATCTCATCTTGTCTTAAAGATTTTGGGATTTTTAAAATAAATTATAAATTATGTATTGTCTGTATAGCACATTACCCAGAAAACAAAATGCATGATTACAAATCTGCCATTTCTATACTTGATAATTAACATAAAAATCATATTTCCTACCAAGAAGTAAAAAAAATGACTATCATGTTTCCAATGAGAGCTACATTTTAAAAGTGCTCTATATCCATGTATACAGCACAGTGCATTCCATAAAATCGTCAACTGCTCTGTGTAGCTTTAGATTGCTATTGGGGAACTGACCCCTTCGGCTCCTCTGAAACATAGCTGAGAACATGGAGCTGCATTCCCCCTGCAGCTTGTGAGCTCACAGCTTCTTTGGTTGGAGCTGGCGAAAGGGATTGCTTTACTATTCTACTTTAGCTTTTCAGTAAGTGCCAACAAACAAAATTATATTCCTTCCCTTTTATGGCTCTCCTCAAGGTCCTGGACGGCAGAGAAGGCATTTGTGAGGCGGGCAACATTATAGTTAGTTTTAAGCAGCTTATATTTTAACCACAGAGTATGTGCAGTCAGGCCTATACGTATTTTGATTCTTGGCCACCACAGAGTTACTTGAAAATAGGAAAGGAAAATTAAAGCACGCTTCATCCCCATTTCTTTTGTCTTTCTTCTGAAATGAGATGACCTTTTTAGAACACCCAGAGAAAGTCTCTTGGTTTTGCAGAGACAGGAAGGACTGAGTCGGGTGGAGTGAAAACGAAAGTAGAGGCAGTCGACACAGCTTATTTATATTAAATAATTTTGAAGCACAAAAGAGAAGTTATTTCTTTTTGTCACTGAGTGAGGTATTTTCAGCTACTTCTAAAGGCAGACATGCACAGTGGCTTGGACGGCGTGCCACTGTTTGGAAAAATGCAAAGTTTGTTTTTTTTGCTAGAGTCATGGTAGCTTGCCACTAAAAACAGTTGCTGTTCCAAGACGTCTGTGGCCGATGCCAGACATTCTGTCGACAAAGCAGAACAGTATGGCCTAAGACGTATTTGTGGACCTCTCACGAAGACATCTAAGTGTTCTTTAAGATAAACATGGAGAGCACAGAGTCATGCCGCTTAGAGCTGGATCAGAAGGGATCAGTTGTAACCGCTCTGCTCCTGCTCTGATCTGAAGACCCACTGAAGGGGACAAGGATAATCAGCCAATGCTGTGTTCATTTACAGGTTTAACAAGTTCTCGTTTCTTTTCTTTAGAAGCTATATAAGTTATGTCTCATAACAAAGTCATGGACAGTTTTAGGGATGGTGAGGGCCTTTGTTTGCAGATTTGGTAAGTGAGGATCACAGAAAGCAGATATGACTGTAGTCACAAGCCTCCAGTGAGTAGACATGAGAGAGCATTTGATCATGAAGCAATAACATAAAGTTAAATGTTTTCTTTCATCTTTTAATGGTAAAGCAAACTTCTGCAATTTGCATATATGTATACACATAGGCACATATATATATACATATGTGTATATGTCTATGTCTATGTATGTGAATGTATATGTGTGTGTATATTTATATGTATATATGTATCTGATGTATCTGTTTTGCAACCAGGTCTTTTCTCACTAGTCCTGTTTTTCTAGTCCTATGTGTATTTCACTTTTGATCATAAGTAGTAATTTCCTCCTGAAAAATACTTCCTTTATTATAGAAATATAAAGATATGAAAGTTTTTTCATTCTTTAATTGCCTTAAAATATGTATAGAAAACGATTTCTGGGTTGAAGAGATGGCTCAGTTGGTGATGAGAACTTGTTGCTCTTGCTAGGACCTGGGACTGATGGCTAGCATCCGCGTGCCAGTTCACAAATGGCTCTGTTACTCCAGTGTCAGGTGATTTAATGTCCTCTTCTGATGTCCAGGGGCACTGTATGCACATGGTGCACACACTCAAGCAAAACACCCACACATAAAAATACCTAAAAAGAGAGAGGTAGATGGAAAATGAGTGCTATTTCTATGAAAATAAAATGGCATGCCATTGACTATTTTTTTATAGTAGCAATCAACTGCAAGTAAATGAAAGCCAGTTTCTGTCAGGGCAGGGGACTGCATTTTTGCTCCTTTAAGCAATTCTACTGAAAGGCCTCAGCTATACACTGGCTATGCATTTCCCTAGTTTCTAGGTTGAGAAGTATCTGTTTTGCAACCAGGTCTTTTCTCATTAGTCCTGTTTTTCTAGCAATGGTAACTGAAATAGATGCATGTAGTTCTTTCCCTAGGGGGATTAGAACACGTAAAAGAAGGCAGGATAGCTGTATGATGAAATATTGTGCAACCATTGACTGCTATGTTGCTATTTTCTAATGTCAAAGGAAAAACTACATCATATGACTTAAAGTGAAACATTTAGAAAACAATTTTAAGCACACAAGTTATACACACACACACACATACTCACTTGTGTGTGTGTGTGTATTATAGGATTTAGATGTTTATTTTTTTATTTTCTTTTCCAAATAAGTGGCTATACTATTTTATAGTTAACAATCTGAGTAAGTAATTATAACTATTAAAACTAATTTTATATAAAAACATGATGATTGGACTTGTGAACTGTGACAAAGGTGATAATGAGACAAAGATTTTTTTTTTTCAGCAAAAGATTAGAAGAATTGCAAAACAGAAACAAGAGGAACAGGAAACGAAAGTACAGGAGTTAAGATAAGGGGAAGCTGAGAAACAAAGGAGGGAGATTAGCAAGTAATACTTCTCATGTCTCCACTTTCTCCAGAGAAATCTACGGAAATAACAAGATACGGTTTGATTTTTAGGCGTTTACCATGGTAATGCTTATATTATGGATTCTTAAGACAACAGGGTGAAAGGGTTTTATTTTGTTTTGTTTTTTGGGGTTTTTTTTTTTGTATTTTTTGTACGCAGAAAACTAGAACTAGGTACAGGATTAATTTAAACAGTTCTTATTGCTCTCAGTTTTTCAGCAGAAGAAAGCCCACATATATAACAGGAAACAGAATGGTCATCGGAGTAAGAGTGTCCTCTTCAATTCCTAACTGCCTCACTCGCCAGATGTGTCACAGTGGCCAGCTCAGATCCTTGTCATGACAGGCTGTCACAGTGCTGTTTCATAGGCAAATAAGAAATGCATTTAAGGCTCTGCCAGACTAGCCACGGCCCACAGTGGGCCCGTAGTGAACACTGCTTCTCTTTTCTGTAATTGCAGCCTTGGGACCTGATACCCTCAGCCACCTTCCCCCAGGACTTTCATCTATGGCATAAGCATCCCATAGTAGATGGCAGGTTACACTCAGATTCTGGGGGGCAGATACCCCTCCTCCTTTCATCCACTTGTTGTTTGTTTCTTTCTTTTTACTTTTGAAGACCCCTCCCTCATTGTGCAATCAAACATCCACTATGCTCAGTTTTCCACTATATCGAATTTACACTTAGACCATAGAGAATCTCAGTTTTGTAGGAAAGGATTCCGTTTTGGAGGCTAGCAAAGCAGAAAAGCAGTGAACGTCATACTAGAGCTACATTTATCCTTCTACTTTTCTTCTTAACTTTTTTATGCTTCCCACAGGGCATTCTCTGTCTGTGTTAGATTCTTTCTGGTATACCCTGGCCTCCCATTGCCACCACTCACCTGCGTTATCTCTCTACTGCATCGTCAGCAATACCGCATCACTTAAACACTAATTAGAAATTCCTTGGCCTTCATAGTAGCCCTATTTATAATTGCCAGATGCTGGAAAGAACCCAGGTATCCCTCAACAGAAGAGTGGATGCAAAAAATGTGGTATATCTACACAATGGAGTACTATTCAGCCATTAGAAACAATGAATTCATGAAATTCTTAGGCAAATGGATGGAGCTAGAGAGCATCATACTAAGTGAGGTAACCCAGATTCAAAAGGTGACTCATGGTATGCACTCACTAATAAGTGGATATTAACCTAGAAAACTGGAATACCCAAAACATAATCCATACATCAAATGAGGTACAAGAAGAAAGGAGGAGTGGCCCCTTGTTCTGGAAAGACTCAGTGAAGCAGTATTTGGCAAAACCAGAACGGGGAAGTGGGAAGGGGTGGGTGGGAGGACAGGGGAAGAGAAGGGGGCTTATGGGACTTTCAGGGAGTGGGGGGCTAGAAAAGGGGAAATCATTTGAAATGTAAATAAAAATATATCGAATAAAAAAAAAAAGAAATTCCTTGGCCTTAGTACCATGTTACTGAATCATAGACCTTGCTCAGGGGTCCAGCAAAACGTGTTTTATAGAATGTTTGGCAAAGTGGGAGAATCTGTAGGGTTAAACAGTTACACCCAATCAATGTTAGCAAGTTTTGGGCATTCTTAGCTGTGTAACAACTCACTGAATCCCAGTCTCTGTTTTTCTGTTTCACGTAAAGTTATAGTTACAGCCACTCTCTCCATGGCAATTTAGTTATTCTGTACAGTGTCAGGTTAGTTCCTTTATGCAGCAGTGATATATAAAGCAGGTCTATATGGCTGGGACCCTTTCTCTCTCCCTCTCTCTCTCCTTTTCTCTCTTCTTTATCCTCCCCACCTTTTTTTTTTTTTTTTTTTTTTTTTTTTTTTTTTGAGACAGGGTTTTTTAATGCAGCCCTGGTTGTCCTGGAACTTAGTATTTAAACCAGGCTAGACTTGAACAAAGAGATCACCTGCCTCTGCTTTCTGAGTGATGGGGTTACAGGGATGTGTTACGACTGCCTGGTTCTGTGTAGCCTTAAACCATATCCTGTGTCCCAAATCCTGAAGACTTTCAGGGTGGGGAGAAAAGTTATGTTCTTGTAAGACATTGACAATGTAATATCTTCCTGGTGTTAGAAAGCTATGACTCACTTTATAGATTCTAAGTAAAACCTAAATTAAAACAAATAAACAGGAAAGCCTCCAGATGAAATTATTAAAATGACCAAGATGTTAACAGTTCACAGATGCACCTTCCTTTTGCAGACACGGTTGATGTTTGCAACTCCCTGTTTGGGGGTTTCCTTCATCTTCCCTACCATATAGAGTTTCCGGAAATCATAGTTTGGGCTATCCCAAAAGCCATTGTTATTATGTGGAATATGTTTTTTTAATTTTTTAATTTTTATTTTTTTTAGCTGGGCTCCCTGGTGTGGCCTCAGTGGGAGAGGAAGAGCCTAGCCTCACAGGGCTTGAAGCACTAGGGTGGGCAGATATCCACGGGGCCCCACCCACTCAGAGGAGAAGGGGATGGAGGAATGGGGGAAGAATTGTGGGACAGGGGACCAGGATGTAAAGTGATTATGTAAATAAATCTAAACTAAAAATTTATGTAAAAATAAATTTTATGTAAATAAATTTTACATAAAAATAGATTTATGTAAAATAAAACTAAACTAAAAATAAAAGAAAGAAAAAAGAAAAACTGAAGTAATCTCAGTTGCCTGCTTAGTCCATCTAGGAGGCACTTGAGCTTTCCTGACTGGTGGCTTCCTTGAGCTTTTCACAGTATTTTAATTTCCTCCATTTCTCAGGTGAGTCAAAGCCAGCTATCCAGCAGCATGGGTTTCCACTTTCCCATATCCTAGTTCCACTTTTCATTTTATTTCCACTCTCCTCCCTTTAAGCTTCTTGTTCCCACTATCTACCTCTACCAGTTTTTAAAATTATTATTTCATAGGTATTTATTACATAACCATCTATTAAGTACTTTTCTGGCTCTTACCTGAAGCATCTATCTGTTGTGGAGATAGATGCCAGATAGCAGCAGTGGAGAAAGAGCCCTACATATACCACCTATGTATGCACACAATAAACACAAAATCCTCAAATTATGTACAAAAGTCAGTATTTATCACAAATATCTGGAAGGCAAGATCAGGGGAACCATCAGAGCAATGTAAGTAGATCTTAATTAAATTTTGGGATGTCTTGATTAAACATAGTATGACATGAATTACAGTAAGTGTGACTCAAAGTCCAGGTGGCCATGAGCTCTGTCTGCAGGAAAAGTAGTTTCCAAGCAATGAGAAGTTTCATAGGAATGATAATGGGTAGCCACTGCTCAGGGGACAGAGTTACCCTTGGAGTGTTTGCTCTTGTTGTCTTTTCTAGGGAGGAAAAGTCAATTTGCTAAGTGTAAAATGTGTTAAATATTCTATACGCAGTTAGTAAGCTTTGGTTTACAGACTTTGAACATGGCAATTCCATGTTATATTGGAAACTCCTTGAAAGTGGTAATTGTTTTTTTGCTCACACGTGTGCTCTTTGGGATGAGCAAGAAAATCAGAGCTGTGTTCTTGATTGTGGAGCTTATACACACAGGTGTAAATACCTTGAACCTTACAGAGTGCTCTCATACTTTCTGCGATTCTTTCCTGAATCTCTTAATACTTTTGAATAAAGAGTCCTATTTTTTTCATTTTGTACTGAGCTCACAAATTATGTTGACATTTGAATGACTTTTATATTGTACAATGAATGAATGAATGAAGAGACAAATACAGGTCAAATAGGAATACCTTCAGAAAACATTTTTTTCCTTTGGTGTCTCACTTTGGGTATGTTCTATGAGTCTTTCTTAAAACACCATTTCTTAAATAATACATTGAATTCTACGTCAACTTTGCTATTGGTGATATTTTTGGAAAAAACTCAACTAAACTGCATGACTTCCTGGGCATCACTCTTTGAATTCATACTCCCAATACTGCGGAGAAAGGGGTGAGAAAGTTCTGGCACTCGTTATTAGGCCATTTACATTTTTCTTTCTATGAAGTTGTGTCACCTGTTGCATACAGTGAAAGTGACTAGGAGTTATTAAGATGGAGAAAACATTGTATTCAGGTCGCCAATGGGATAAAATGTACTGATTCCAAGCCAGTTGACTGGACCATGGCAAACATGTGCTATGCTTAGCCTCTGGATGCCCCTCTGTGTTAAAGAAATGTTACAATAATGGCTGTTACAACTGAGAGGATCTAAAGAAGACAGAGGATTAACTATGCTACATGTGTGGTAAGCAGTGAATGATTAAACTATAAAACTATAATATATTACTATACATAAAGACTATAATATATTTAACTATGATTATAAAATAGTAATGATATATTAAGCATAAAAATATATGTATTATATTGTATGTATACATAAATTAGCTATATATACTATATATAGCTTCTGATATTATATATAATATATATGTTATATATACTATTAAACTATATCTGACATGTTGTGGTATGGGAGAGCTGCAAGGACTAGTTTAGATCTCAGTCAGTACAGTAATGGTGTTATGGGTCATTTGTGAGGATCTAGGATAAATACTGAACTACTGATTCAGTATTTATGTTAGTGTTGATCATGTTCATGTTAGTGTTGAGAACCTCCCTTGAAAACGTGGAAGGATTTTTAGCTAATTTCCTAGTCTACCCTGCTATGATCAACAGATGTACATTCTTATGCTTGACCTAATGATCACACACTGGATTGTCCCTATCTGTCTGATCCATTAGCTGTGGATATATACTCTGTCATACAGTTGGCAGGTGACAGAATCTTCAATTGAGAGGAGTTGTACAGTAATTACATGTAGTACTGAGAGAAAAAGTTGCCTCAAGGGGAGAACATTAAACAGGACCAAGGCAACAATGTGCTATGCTTGGCCTCTGAGTGTCTCTCCATGTCAAACAAATGTTACAATAATGGCTTAATACTTTATTGGATTTCTGAGGTGCTACAGAAAATAAAATAAGTGGCAAAAAATATTACTCTGAGAGATGATAAAATGTAAATAAATGCAGCCAAGTGTCAGAGCACAGTCCAAAAATGCCATCATGCAAGTCATTCTGAATGCTTATGAGAAAACAAGAGTCTTGTGACCTAGCTCTTCATAACACAGAATTATTCTTGAAATGTGTTGCCATGCTTCTCCCAAGAGGAGTGGATAAGAGTGAGTTTACCTCAGCTGTTGTTATCCATATGCTTCTGTGGAAAAACGTTTTTTTGTTTTTTGTTTTTTTTTTTTTTTGTCACATATAGCTTGTCCTTCTGATTGTATACTTTACTCCAGTGAGTATAAACTGTCTGATGCTCTGAATAAAGTTGGCCATTGAATGAGACTTTAGTCCACCTCATTTTTAGGCCCAGCTCTCTCAGGTTCATAACTAGTGTGGCAAACAAATAAACTCCAAACAGGGAGTTGAAGTCCCCTATGAGTAAAGAGTTGGGACCTTCACAGGACAAGGTGAGTGGTAATAATGGAGCAGATACCATAAAAACATTCGTGTAATGTTGTGCTTGCACATCATTTCTAAAAGAATGCATAATCTCTGATTTTCAGAAGAGAACATGGATAAATAAGTATTAGGTTTAGTAAAAAGACCATTGAAAAGGCAAAAATAATATGGGGGAAAGATCCTGATTGAAAAGACATATACCTAAGGGTAAAGATTCCTGTTCAATTTTGGGTCATGTGGGCATTTATTTGGATTATTTTAAAACACTTAGGGAACATGAGGAGGTCATTAATTATGATAAAGAGATGGTTAATTTTTTGAAAGAATATAAACTGGATGATCAAACCTTGAGACTAGTAACAGAGGTAAAGAAAGAGGTTTTCTCTGTTCAGGTAAAATCAACAGTAAAAAGAGTGCCACTGAGAACTATGCTAGCAGTACTTGCCTCAGCTTCCTTACTAGAGCCTCCTTTAGATAAGCATCTTCTGTCACATGAAAATGACTCTGAAGCAAAGGTGGTGGAATCTGATAATCACTCTAATACTGAATCCTCTCCACTTTCTGACAAAGACTTAGGAGAGCCTCTGAAAAGCTAGCTTTATAACTTAGGCAATCTAGACTATGGCTGGGGAAAGGAATTCATTTATACCAGTTATGCACTAGTCAATCTGGTTAACACTCTATAAGGAAAGGGGACATCAGATAGTCCTTGAATATTATCTTGAGAGGCAAGGATAGAACCAAAGCTTTGAATCCGGACTAAAAGAGGCATTTGTATACCATCTGGACCTTTTGCTGTCATTAAACTTATTATTTTCTCCACTAAATTGTCTCATACAGGTATTATAAAATACATAAGGATAAACCTTTGGAATAGATCTATTTATACACAAGGAATATAAAACATTATTTGCTTACATATCTCTTTTTGCTCAATTAGAATATCAGGGAAGGATATGATGTAACAATTATATGGATGATTCTTGCTGTACTCTATTATCCTTAACTAACATTCATTTTTAATAGTGTTACAGAATTCTATGGGCTTTAGAATTTCATTTGAAGATTACTATATTAGAACAGGAAATTCTTATCCAGCTATGAGTTTTTTCATTCAAACTGAATTTGTGATCACAAAAAATTGTCCAACTTTCTTCCATTCCACAGGCAGATACTTATTTTATTAATAGCTCATGTTATGGTGTAGAAGGGATTTATGGTCTAGACATTCATCAGTTTATTAATACTTCTTTTTTTCTCAGCCCAATAGGTAGAACTGCTTTGATTCATCTATTATAGTTAGTTTACAAACCCTTAAACATCATTTCAGATTCTGCTTAGGTTGCAGGATTATTTCCAACAATAGACTCAAATTTGTGCATACTCTAACTTTCCTGGTTTTATTACTGAAGGAAATAAGCAATTTGATGTATTACCCTGCCTATTTTTACTTTTATAGAAAAAAATTGGGAAAGAGTATGCATCTCATTGTGGCTGGATCCACTGAATTCCTCTCAAGCATCTCTGGCCCTCGGCCATTAAGCACAAGATGGAGGGTGAGGAGACTGTGGAAGTTACCAGAAAGATAATAAACCTTCAGCTAAAGAGCAAAAAGTAATGGCAACCATATCACCAGAAGTCAGGTCTGCTTACCTGGGCCAAATTAAGGCCCTATGCATAAAGGGAGAAATTATGATCACCCGACCTTCAAATGTGATAGATTCATTTATTTATCTGAAGAAGAAACTGCATTGAATATGTTCTTGTGATTTAAGTCACTTCCTATTTGCATAGGATATCATAATATTTGTATTCCTGTTAAAAGAAAAGTATGGACTCATGTTCTAAAGACAAATCTGGGCTTATGTTCTTCAAGATACCAGAACTACAATCACATGGGCCTCATTTCAAGCTATTCTCTAGATTTTTCTGATCAATATAACAATGTAACTAATAGTAATTAACATAGTTTGGATCTCTTTTCTCAGTAGCAGTGTATTGCATACAATGGTTTCAGTGCTGTAATACTGTAATTTATTTGCTTATAGGATACTTATGCTTCAGAAATGTCTCATCAACTGGTGAGTATTAGTTCAAGATGCCTTATTTATTTATTTATTTTACAAATAAAAAGTACATATAGTTCTAGGTGAGATACAAAAATAAATTTGCTTGGAGGAAACTGGGAAATCATTACTTACTAAGGCATGGCATAAATATGCTGCTTATTGGAGTCCTTGGAAACTTGGGGTGGAAAGAATAAATACTTAGAAAAGTCATGGAAGTTAGTTAGTCTTATTTAGTGGAAGAGACAAGGCTGAGGTTAAACTCAAGGGGGAAAATGTGATGCCTAGCTCCTGGGTAGATGGTAAAAATCATCTTTGAATCTATGAGTAGTCAACTGTCTTCTAGTTTAAGTGACTTTGAAGAACAGCAGCATTGGCATCTGTGGTGGATAGTGTCCTAACTGGTTACCAGATCTGCAAACTCATAGAGAGTGCAATCGAGACATCTAAAGACACCCTTTCTTCAGTATTCCTTAGCACAGATTCCCAATTCAGTTTATAATTTACAAGAAGACATATTAGCCTAAAAGAAACTGTAATTTCAAATATCTGTTGTTCTATTATTTTTGGAACTGTTTTAATATTTATGAATATGTAGTCATAGCTTAACATGAAATAGTTTTTACTGTTATCTATCATCTGTCTATCTGTCTGTCTGTCTGTCCGTCTATCTATCTACCTACCTACCTACCTACCTACCTACCTACCTACTATCTATCATCTATCCACCTATTGTTTAGGAGAACTTTTTACAATGCTGAGCCTCTGATCAGGACTGTGTTTTCAGCAATAGCACTTTATAGTCACATCAGAAGTTTGGAGGAGAACGTTGCCATGAGAACCAACAAAAATGTCACTTCCCTTTGGGAGAAAACCATTAGAGTTTAAAAACTCAGAACATTGCAGAATAGTTTGTCAGTTTCCTAGAAGGCTCATCTTTATTTCTCTTTCTGACATCCTTGCAAGCAGTTCTAACCCAGAATCGTTCCAGGTTAGTACCGGAATAACATACTGGTCTATACTGCGCCACCTTGGGGGCTCATTAATAACTATGAGTTTAAATAATAAAAAACTAGAAATGTCCCAAGTTGTCATCTCACTTTACAATCAGTGTTTCATTGAAATATGCTAATGTTTTCTAGTATTTCTTACAGTAAATTTCTTGAAAGAGTGAATTAATCAGACCGGTGATTTAAAGCATCTTAAACTAAAATGTGCCTGAGCTAGTGCCTTCTCCATTGCAGTCTCATTTTACTATGGCAGTGCCTGGCACGAGTTGCTCTGATTTAAAATGGTAGAGCCGACTTAGCCACTGTATTTGCAGTAATCTAAATTACTGCAGGCAACCCAGGGTTGTTCTGAGGTGAACAGTGGCTTCCCAGGCTGCATTAGGTGTGAGGGGGAGGAGCTGTACTTCAACAACCAAGCAAGGACAGCCAAGTCTACAGCAGGACAAGTGGTATCTGCTGAGCTCTTAGCATTTACTGCAGCAATACACATATTCTTAAATGAATGCTGCAGCCTTTTTTTTTTTCTTTTGCTAGGACGTTTATCTTCCATTTATAAAGAAATTTTTGACTTTACATATCAGGAAATTATTTTTCATTGTATTTGCAATATAGATAAGTTCTCTGAATCTTCACAGCAGCTAGAAGCATCAGGCAGATAGAAGCAACAGTGATGTGTTAGATGTACAGAGTGGAAAGAACACATAAGACATTTTAGTGATATCTATTTCGTGTTAAGGTTAATTGCATTCCATTTATGTCTTTCTCCTCACCAAAATCAGGAGGTAAAATGTCGATGCTTTATGAAGAGAGTAATATTCAGTCAATGTGAAACTTTATAAAATATTTCATTATCCTATAATCCAACCTTAATAGTACTATCCCTCATAGTACTATTAAGAGTATTAGATTAGCAGTTAGGACTTCCAAGGCAGTGTTTAGAACTTTCCTGCCACTCTCTTTATTAAGCACAATAATAATTGTATGCTGTCAGCTCTGCCATTGATGGAATTTGAATGAAGAAAGAGCACCAAGAAGTAAGACCCATACTGAACTCAGTCATATGTGGTATATAGAGATAGATTTGTTCTGAATTACCCCACTGAAGCAGCAGCAGCAGCAACAGCAAACCCTTCCTTCCTCAGACTGACTTCCTAGTCAGTGCAGTCTACAAGTCTTAAGGGACCCGTGACAGTTCCAAAAATTCCAAAGCAAGAGAGCTGCAGATAGAGTGAAGGGAGATTTCAAGTTTGTTGCTGAAAATAGGATGTTATGGCTTCAAGAAATATTTAGACATTACTTAATCTAACCATTATGGGATTACATGCAGGTCTTAATGTTATGACTGAAACAGATATCAGGGCATACACACACACACACACACACACACACACACACACACACACACACACACCAAATATATTATGCCCCAAACAACAGCATTATGGTTTTATGTGACTATGGTTTCTTGATATTACTTATTTCCAAATTTAATTGATATGTCTTAGATTATTTAATATTAATTCATATCTGAGCATTCAAGAACTCTGCTTGCCTCCCAAAGTTACTGCCAAAAGCCTGCAAGTCATGTCCTCTTGAATACATTCTGAAATCATTCATTGGATGCTGAAACTACTACTCTGGGTCAGTTTCCTCATAGAAACTTTGTAATTTTATGAGGTCCCATTTGTCAATTCTTGATCTTAAAGCATAAGCTATTGGTGATCTGTTCAGGAACTTTTCCCCTGTGCCCATGCCCTCAAGGGTTTTCCCCAGTTTCTTTTCTATTAGTTTCAGTGTGGCTGGTTTTATGTGGAGGTCCTTGATCCACTTGGAGTTGAGTTTAGTACAAGGAGATAAGAATGGATCAATTTGCATTCTTCTGCATGCTGACCTCCAGTTGAGCCAGCACCATTTGTTGAAAAGACTATCTTTTTTTCCACTGGATGTTTTCAGCTCCTTTGTTGAAGATCAAGTGACCATAGGTGTGTGGATTTGTTTCTGGGTCTTCAATTCTATTCCATTGGTCCACTTGCCTGTCACTGTGCCAATACCATGCAGTTTTTAACACTATTGCTCTGTAGTATTGCTTGAGGTCTGGGATACTGATTCCCCCAGAAGTTCTTTTACTGTTGAGAATAGTTTTAGCTCTCCTGGGTTTTTTGTTATTCCAGATGAATTTGAGAATTGCTTTTTCTGACTCTGTGAAGAACTGAGTTGGGATTTTGATGGAGATTGTGTTAAATCTGTAGATTGCTTTTGGCAAGATGGCCATTTTAACTATATTAATCCGGCCAATCCACAAGCATGTAAGATTACACATGATTCCTCTTGGCATTCAAAGGTGCTTATACAAATCTAATTCTCAGCATCTCTATAAGGAAGAGGAAGTTAGGCCTTGCCTGTGGTCAACTGTATGACCCAAGAGGATTCCCGGCATGTAATAAGGACACATGCTCCACTATGTTCATAGCAGCCTTATTTATAATAGCTAGAAGCTGGAAAGAACCCAGATGTCCCTCAATGGGAGAATGGATACAGAAAAATGTGATATATTTACACAATAGAATACTACTCTGCAATTAAAAACAATCAGTTCATGACATTTTTAGGCAATTGGTTGGAACTGGAAAATATCATCCTAACTGACGTAACCCAATCACAAAAGAATACACATGGAATGCAATCACTGATAAGTGGATATTAATTAGCCCAGAAGCTCTGAATACCCAAGACACAATTAGCATATCAAATGACTCCCATGAAGAAGTAAGGAGAGGACCCTGGCCCTGGCTTGATCCAGCATTGTAGGGGAGTACCAGGACAGAGAAAAAGGAGGGAGGTAAGTGGAGAATGGGTGTGGGTGGAGAGAAGAAGGCTTATGGGACATATGGGGAGAGGGGAACTGGGAAAGGGGAAAGCATTTGGAATGTAAACAAAGAATTTAGAAAAATGAAAAAAAAAACACTTATAGGGTGACTCAGGACTATAATCTGAAGTTCTGTGCTTCTATTATGTAATTTCTTTGCAACATTTTTTTTTCAGGCATACACACACACTTCCATATTAACTTTGGGATTACTTTTCTATTTTTTCTTTTTTATTAGATATATTCTTTTTTTAATTTATTGATATATTTATTTACATTTCAAATGATTTCCCCTTTTCTGGACCCCCACTCCCTGAAAGTCCCATCAGTCCCCTTCCTTCCCCCTGTTTTCCCACCCAACCCTTCCCACTTCCCTGTTCTGATTTTGTTCTATATTGCTTCACTGAGTCTTTCCAGAACCAAGAGCCACTCCTCCATTCTTCTTGTACCTCATTTGATGTGTGGACTATGTTTTGGGTATTCCTGTTTTCTAGGTTAATATCCACTTATTAGTGAGCGCATACCATGATTCATCTTGTGAGTCTGGGTTACCTCACTTAGTATGATGTTCTCCAGCTCCATCCATTTGCCTAAGAATTTCATGAATTCATTGTTTCTAATGGCTGAATAGTACTCCATTGTGTATATATACCACATTTTTTGCATCCACTCTTCTGTTGAGGGATACCTGGGTTCTTTCCAACTTCTGGCAATTATAAATAGGGCTGCTATGAACATAGTAGAACATGCATCCTTATTACATGCTGGGGAATCTTTTGGGTATATGCCCAGGAGTGGTATAGCAGGAGGAACCGCCAGACTGATTTCCAGAGTGGTTGTACCAATTTCTTTGCAACATTTTTTAAAGTATTAATCCATGTGAGTGTAATGGTATTTCTTCAAGTCCTCAAGCATAATTAATTCTTTGAAGTATTTTTATTCGGTGATTTCGTACATTTGTTTATCTACTCCCACATATGTGAACTCATCTGGCAGTTGACAAGGAGGGAAATGAGTTGGTGAAAGTTACATACGTGGAAAGCCTTTTACAACAATAAACTAAAACAACATGTAGGGTACAGCTTTTAGGCCCTTCCCTGCTCTAAAATGTTCCTATTTTACCCTAACAAAATAATAAGGGTGGGTTGGGGCAACTACTCTAAAATCCCACTCTGTTTTATGGACTTGCAGTTGGAATGGATTTAATCTTAATGGGAAGAATAAGAAGGATTTAATCAAATGTATATGGAAACTGTTTTATACATGTCTATAAAAACATATATGGCCCAGATGAGGAGCCAAGAGAAAAGGAGGTTATAGGAAGTAAAAGAAATAAGAAATAGTTGTGTTTTGATGAATGTTAAGTGTGGCTGTGACTAGTTATTGTTCAGTTGATCTCATCAATGCAGCGAATTGATATTTGGAAGATGATTTGGTTATTCTGAAACATCAGCACTTCTTGTAGAGTATTTCTTTGTCTAGGACATTGAATAGGGATAGGATTTTAGTCCTAACAACAAGAGGAGTTCTAACTAATATAAGGAGACTAAAAACAAAACTTGTAGAGTATTTCTTTGTCTAGGACATTGAATAGGGATAGGATTTTAGTCCTAACAACAAGAGAAGTTCTAACTAATATAAAGAGACTAAAAACAAATCTCTTTGGACCCAAGAAAGACAAGTACTCCTGGTGAGTTAGGAAAAAAAGTTACAAAATACTCAATTAGATTTATAATTTAATTAAATAATTCTTATAATTCTTTTACATTACTAATACTGTTTCTTCAGTAAAATGTAATGCTTAGAAGTTATATTTTCTCACATCATTTTATCCTTAGTGTTTATACCCCTTGGATAATGTGTGAGATATGGAGAAGTTGTCAATCTCATGTACTACCTTTCTCCTAGTGATGTCCCACCTGAGTTTCTGAACCGTATTGTCTCCGTATCATGTTAATCTTGATGTCTGTGCCACCTATTTCTTAAATGAGACAATGTATTCTGGATTCTGGCTTTCCTTTTCTTTTTTTTTTCTTTTTTTTTCTGGCTTGTCTGACAATGTGAGAAAATACTTGTTGGGAGACCAGGCAAAGAATAATTGTCTCAACCTCCAATGGCACTGTGGAACTTACAGGAGGGTTACTAGTATTCATCTGGGTTCCACCTAGTGATCTTTCCTGTGGTTCTTTCTTTGAAACATCCTTGTCCCTGCTGAAACTAGATTACATATCAAACCTTAAACCAAAGTCTCAACCATTTCATTTTTTTATGCTCTATAGCAACCAAAAATATGTAGAAAAGTTAAATCTGTGAGTTTCATTTGTACTGATATGATCACCCCTGGACCTAGAAGATTAAGGCTGAAGCTCTGGAATATTTGAGGTGTTGCTCTGTTATTAACAGGCTCCTTTTCATTCTCCTTTTAAAATTTTTTTTACCTACTTGTCTCGATATTTTATCTATTGCTGTGATAAAAATCCATGTCCAAAAGCAACTTGGAGCAAGGGTGTGGGATGGGGGGCACAGGCATGCGTAAGGGACTGGGAGAAGAATTGTGGGGGAAGGAGGGACCTTTTTCCTTCTTTTAATTCTCAGGTTAGAGACCATTATTGAATGAAGCTAAGACAGGAACTCAAGCAGCAACCTGGAGGTAGAAAACAGTATGGATCACAGAGGAGCAGTACTTCCTGCTTTGCTCCTTGTGGGTTGGTCAGCATCCAATCTTATAGACCCAGAGATACCTGCACAGAGGTGGCAATGACCACAGTGTGCTGGACTGCCCACATCAGTAATTATTTAAGAAAATGCTTCTCCCAAGGACAAGTCCTTACTCATTATCCAGTATGAAGCAGGCCACCTCAGTAGTCACATACACACAAACAACAAAAACAGACTTACTAAGTTGCATTTGTATGTTCATTCGCACACACACATATATGTATCTAACAATAATAATAAAAGAAATAGATGCTATCAATTTGAGAAGGGATCATGTAAAGTGTTGGAGAGAGAGGACCTGGACAGGGCTAGCAGGAAGAAAGGGAAAAGGGTAAGTGATAGAATTCTGTTTTAATTAAAAATGTATAAAAGTTTTGAAAAATCATAATTTATAAAATATAGAAATATATAAAGAGCACACATCGATATTGCATAGCTAAAAAAGGGCTGGAAAGAAATGTTCTATAGACTTTCATATAGGCAGTCCAATGGAGGCATATTCTTTTGTTTTTTTTCTTCTATTTTTATTGGTTATTTGATTTACTAACATTTCATATGTTACCCCCTTCTCAGATTCCTCTCCAAAACCTCCTTATCTTCCCCCTGCCTCTATGATCGTGGTCCTCCACCCACCAACCTACTCTTGCCTCAGCGCCCTAGCATTTCCTTAGCATCCAAGGGTGGCAATTTTTTTTTATTAAGGTTCTCACCAACCCCCCAAGAAAACACTATCTGTGTCAAGGTGACAAAAAAAAAAACTTATCAGGACACCACTCTTACCATCTCCTTTGTCCCACCCTCTTTTATGACTGACCTCTTTGCAAACCTTAATGGACCTAGGAAGTTTTCTCTTCTCTGGAAGAAAATGCTGGTACTAATACTTTAGGCTTCTTTATTAAGATGCAAACGGCTGAGGAAGACAGATGAGGGAAGTCTAGCAAACCATTTTTCAAGGCCATATCCTGGATTACAGGGCAGTTTTCTTGCTGCATTATCCTATTTGCATATCACAAATGGAATATGTCCTTCCTTTCTTCATTCCGACTGTAATAAATGTTTTCCTTCTGTCATAAATTCCAATCTTCCTTCAGCAGATGGTTACTTTAGGTCTATTATAGCCATGCTTATGAGGTCATGTATTTAGAAAGGCAAAAAACGAGCTAATGATTTCAGGAGGCAAGTGATCCTCCCATATTCCGTTCTTCTAAGCCTTGATGCTGAGAGAGCAGCATGTGTGTGCTAACTGATGATGATGCATTGAGACTTCTTGTCTGGCTTCCCTTCTTGTGCCTAGGAATTAACCTAAGGTATAGAGTATTACACAGCCCCATACGTGTGCAGTCAGGGCATCAGTGCTGACAAAGTGGCTTGTCCAAACCCAGAGAATTTCTGTACTCACTGCATAGTCTTTTTCATTTTCCATATTGGCTAGAAACTGATGAAAAAGCATAGATGATTGGTCCATATTTGACTAGAAATGTCCAAAAGATTATTTCTAGTATGTGCAAATTGGAGAATGGGTCTCTTTTCAGTTATGGTAATAAAAAACTAAATTAAGTTGAAAATATAGCATATTTCATTGGAGCCAAAGAAAATGAACCATGAGCTCAACAACTATCCATGAGAGGCTTGTGTATGTCAGCAGTTTAATACCATAAAGCCAGGTAATTTCATTTCTCTGCAAATGTTGTTGAATCATTCAAGCATGTATATACTTCTTCCTTAAATAGTATTTTCCCTCCAGAGATGGCTGGGAATCAACTGAAATAACTGTTTGGCAAACAGCTACATCACATGTGAATTTAGGAGAGAATAGCCATTGTCTTAGTCTGCTTTCTATTGTTGTGTTAAACACTATGACTAAGAACAACTTAGAGAAGATATAGTTGATTTAGCTTACATATCCTGGGTCAAAGGCTACTGAAGGAAACCGAGGCAAGAACTCAAGGCAGGAACATGGAAGCAGACACTGAAACAGACTGTGGAAGAATGCTGCAGAGTGCCTGATTTCTTATATACCCAAGAACCACCATACAAGGATGGCTCTGTACACAGTGAGCTGGGCTGTTTTCCCATCAATCATCAATCGAGAAATTGCCAAATAGGCTTTTCTACATGCCAATCTGATGTAGACATTTTGTCTCTGAGTTGAGGTTCCCTCTTTTCAGATGACTTCAGCTTGTGCTAAGTTGGCCAATAAATCAATTAATAAAGAAACAAAAAAAAACAAAACAAAAAAACAAAAATCAAAATAAAATAAAATACTAAGAACACAGTTAGTTACTTTCATATCACATTCTGTTTATCAGATACACCAACCCCAAATGCTATATATCTTCTTTTTCTTTATATTGTTGTTTTTGGTGGTGACAGTGCATGCATACATGTGCCAGAGAACAACTCCTGGGGATGCCCCTCTTTTTCTACCATAGGTTCCAAAACTAAACTAAGCTCACCAAGGTTTTTTGCAGCCACAGTCTTTATCTGCTATATCAAATTGCTGGCCCATTAACCAATCATTTGAATTTGCAGACTGTAAGACAAAAATTTATTATTAGGACCCTAACCCTTATATGTATGTATATTCTCTCTAGATAATATGCTTTTACAAAGCTTCTCTTTTTTAGAGATGTAAAGGGACACATTAGGAAATTTCAGGAAATTATCAGAACAATTAAACATGTCTGAAAATCCAGGATACTTGTCCATTACTTGCCCATTACCAAAACAAAGACAATAAATGAAAATCATTTTTTAAAAATTTGAAAATCCAAAGTTTAAACAACAGTGAAACCTACACTAAATGTTTGTATCTATAAGTTCAGTTTCTCATTTTGGCAGGTTAGTTTAATTTTTCATGTTCAAACCCAAAAGTTTATTCTTGAATTAATCTATTTCCTTTACTAGAAAAATTCAAGATAAATGGACTTTTTTATTTTTAATGCAAATATAACTAGAGGACACTCTGAAGTTAGACCTATGTGCCATAAAACATGTTTGAGAAAAGTGAATTATTAGCATCTTGACAAGTGGTCTGGTGATGCTGGAATGTAAGATCCGACACGGAAAGACAGGTCACTTGACAACACTGAGATACTGATAAAGATGCTTTGAGCAAATTTTAAACCCGTTCAGGAGTTGTGTTTCTTTGGGTCTTATTAGGAGACGTATAAGTCCTGTGTAGTTGTGACAGTCTGGATAATACTAATTCATTTGGAGTAATTTATATGCCAAGTTACCACAGAAAATTTTATGGAAAATTTATTCATTCTTTACTTTTCCTTTGGCTAAGGACGAGAGGGATCAAATGCCCAGACATTATCCTTTTCAGGGAGGTCTGCTCCTCTGCCCGATGACACTGAAGAACTAGAACCAATGTGAGAGAAAAACAGGTGTTGTCTTGAGTCAAAGTCCTCTTGTGGATTGAATAGCTGGATACCTAAGAACCAGAAAAGGACACAATTAAAGGAGTCTCCTCCATCACCAAAAGATCACGTGTAGAGTCAGTTACCAGAAGCATTTCAGAAAGCTTGGGAGAAGCTTACATCAATCTAGAAAGACTGTGTATTGTTATAGCATTACCACCACCACTGTACCCATAAATATAATGAAGTAGGATCACCCACTCAAAAGAAAAAATGGCTACAAATTAGATTTAACCAATTCGCTAAGCCCAGAAAAAAAATTCTACTTAGTTTTGAAAAGTTAAAAAAAAAAAAAGTTTTGAAAAGTAAGGAAACTGGCTGATAAAGGGGTGTATATTATCACCCATCTATTGTGGTTAGAGACTAAAATTTGATGCTTAGATACAATTGTTTTACTACCAATAATTTTAACTATGCCATAATTTTAACAAGATTCTGGGGAAACTTGCCTCAATCTCAGAGCCTGTAGTATGGGTAGAAGGTGTTCCAAAAGAGTCTTAATAGAGCAGGCTGATTTTAAGGACTAATAATGAAATCATGAAAGATCACACACACGAATACAAATATAGTTTCTTACTCATTATAAACTTAAGCTTCAGAACATGTTAATGAAAGTAACGATTTGAAGGAGAAGACAGCTAAGATTTCCCTCCGCTATTTTGAAAAATGTGCAGAGATTTGATTGTAAAGAAAAGCGAAATGGGAGGCAGGTGATTGGGGAATAGGTGGAGGGAAGAGGGCTTATGGGATTTATGGGGAGGGGTGAACCAGGAAAGGGGAAAGCATTTGGAAAGGAAACAAAGAATATAGAAAAAAAAAGTCATCCTAGGGCTTTTCTCTCAACTTAAACCTAACTCAGATCACATATGCTCCTATGATTAACATAGTTAACGTTCAATTTTAAAGAAGTGTCTTGTGCTGATATGGGGCTTAAAGATTCTCCCTTCAAATGATTCTAAGTTTTATGTTTCTCAGAAGGAGGAATCAATAAAAATTTATGCTGAATTCCCAGTTCATCTTTTTTTCCCCATTTAAATGTTGCCTACTCTATGTTTCTGCGGTCTCTTTTGTATAGAATTTGATAAGATTTCTTGAACCAAGAACCAGAGCTGTTAAAAATTCTTTGTACCCTTTTCATACAAACATCCAGCTTCTTACATAAACATTTTTTATCATCTTGGAATGATTCATAAAGCCTCTAATCCCATGGTGTAATAGGACACTGCTCACTTACGCATTCCAGGGATGAGTAATTTTACAAGCCAGGGAAAGAGACAAATATATTAAAATGATTCTGTAATACAAATTTCAAGGAGAGAAAGGATAAAAATGGAAGTGAATGTAGAAATTGAAGGTTTTTCTCATTATGAAAAAAGGTGTAGTAGAGCTGCCTGTCAGAGGACTTAAAACATAAGTCTGCATAAGTAACCTGGCAATCACTCTGCCAGAATCCTTCCTCATGTTCATGGACCTACAAATATTCAATGTTATTGCTGCTAACTAAAGTGAAAATTGCATAATAATCAGCTTGCATTGAGCCAGGGGCCAGAGAATCAGTGAGAAATCTCATTTTCCTTTCAGGCAGGCTCACATCTTTTCAGAGGCAGAGTGGTTAGCGTCTCCTAAAATTTGAAGCTTTGCCTTCGAAGCTGTTTGTTGAGTCCCCACTGTTTAAGAGTCAGACTGTAGCCAGGTGGAAGCTGGGTTAGCCCATCACATGAGACAGATCCTATTTTAGAAACTGAACCACATAGTTAAACAATGTCCTTTGTCCTGGATGAGAAAAGTTAAAGATAGGCAGAGGTTGGCACAGGCACAGAGTGTGAATAATTACATAAGGTTTCCTGGATGAGCAGACAGATTGAAACTTAGAAGGCAGTCTCGATAAACAGAGGTGGATGAAGATAATGAGCTTTAGACATGATCTCATGAACGAGAACCAGTATCATGCATAGATGGCTAGGGCCTGGCGTGCTTCACAGCTGTTTTCAGAAAGCTTAGATGCTAGATTTCAGGATATGATGCTGTCAAGTTTGTAAGGTAGAATCAAGGATTACCATTTTCATAAATCGCAAGACTTGCAAAACTGAAGTCAAGAATGAATATTTGCATAGGATTTGTTCATAAAAGCAGTGGAAATGTTATGACAAGGTACATGGGCTGAGTCATTTTCTTCAAAACCTTCTCAAAATATGACATCTGAAGCTCAGTTGTATGTTTGTACACTTTTGATTCATATTGCTTTGCTTGGGCATTTCTGTTCTTACTGGTCTTTTACAGGTATATTATGGTTTCAGATTAGATTTTGTTTCTCTCTCTGTCTCTCTCTTTCTCTGTCTCTCTGTCTCTGTAATTTTTTTAAATTTTTATTTAATATTTATTTATTTACATCCCAGATGCCTCTCCTTCTGGTACCCCTCTCACAGAGACCCTCCCTATATCCCTCCTCCCCTTCTCCTCTGAGAGACTTCCTCCTCAGGTTATCTCCCCATCTTCTCCCACTGATGCCAGACAAGGCAGCCCTATTTATTGGGGAAGAGATATCACAGTTAGGCTACAGCTTTAGGGAGAGTCTCCACTCCAGTTGTTGGGGGACCCACGTGGACACTGAGCTGCACACTGCCAGCTAGGTATATGCCGGGGACTTTGTTCCAGCTCACATGTTCTTTGGATGATTCTTTGGTAGCCCAGTCTCTGAGAGCTTCAAGCAGTTCAGGTTAGTTGACTCTGTTAGTCCTCCTGTAGGTTCCCATCCCCTTCAGACTTCAGTCCTTTCCCAAAATCTTTTAAAAGAGTCCTCGACCTCTGTCCAATGTTTGGCTGTGCGAATTTGTTTCAGTCAGGTGTTGGGTAGAGCCTCTCAAAGGACTGTTATGTTAGCCTCCTATCTGTGAGCACAACAGGGTATCATTAATAATGTCAGGTATTGGTGCTTGATCATGGGCTGGGTTTCAAGTTGGGCCAGTTATTGGTTGGCCATTCCTTTAGTCTCTGATCCACCTTTGTCCCTTCATTTCTTTTAGACAGGACAAATTTTTGATCAAAAGTTTTGTGGGCGGGTTGGTGTCATTTTCACGCCACTAGGGGTTTGTTCTTTATTCCTTTGTTTGTTTTTCTGACTGCTTTTGAAAGAAGAAAGGAAAAGGGGAAGGAAGGAAGGAAGGAGAGAATGAGCAAGAAAGAAAGAAAGAGAGAGAGAGAGAAAGAAAGAAAGAAAGAAAGAAAGAAAGAAAGAAAGAAAGAAAGAAGGAAAGAAAGAAAGAAAGAAAGGGAGAAAGGGAGGAAGGAAGAAAGAAAGAAGATTTGTGGAGTTGGGTGGGTATGGAAGAAGCAGGGAGGAGTTATGGGAAGGGAACCAATAATAAGAATATATTGTATGAAAAATTTCTCAGTAATATATAGGTGTGTGTGTGTGTGTGTGTGTGTGTATTTGTTACAACAATGAAAGGAAAGGAAGCTGTGAATTTAAGAAAAAGCAAGGGTGATACATTGGAAAGATTGAAAAAACAAATCACAGGATTCTGAATCTCAGATTCTTCTAAGACCTCAAGAGAAAATGTTTATAATTTGGTCAGAAATGAACTTCTATCATTTGATTTTATAGGTTTGGAGATAATGAGTATATACCTAATTAAACACAGCTCCTTCTTTCATTACACTGAAATTTTAAAAAGAACGTAACTTGTGCTAAGTATGAAAAATTTCAATTAATTATCTGGTTCCATGTGCTTTTCTGATGTCCATGTAGTTTTCATTGTTCTTTTCCTTAACACTTTTCATGTCATTTTGGTTGAAACATGTAATATCTTTGTTGTTGCTTTTAGTCATCACACAAGTCTATGATGCAGCTACACCACAGACTGGCTGCCACATGACTTAGTAAAAAGAGATATTTGAGTTAGTGAATTCATCTCCATTCTTCAACTTCTCCTCAAGTCTGTTCACCAACAACTCTTGCCCTGCCTTTGAAACAATACTGGTCAGTTCTATGGGAACATGTCATGGATTTCAAACATATGTAGTGTTTTTATCCCTGCTGATGCTCTTTTGACCAATTCTAATTGTTTATTTAATGTAGACCCAAAGATTATTGCTACAAGTAAGCTAAAAAGTAGTCTTAATCTTATACTTCATTTTTTACCATTGCTTTATATTTTTTAGCTTTTACTTAAAGTAGATTTTTTCTCATACGGTATATCTTCATTGTCATTTCCCCTTTCTCTAATATTCCTAGTGCTTCCCCACCAACACTTCCCCTCTAGATCCACTCCATTTCTTTCTCCTATTAGACAACACCAAGCTTCTAAGAGATAAGAACCAAACATGACAAAACACAACATAAGATAAAGCAAAAACTATCATATCAAAGTTGGACAGGCAACCGAACAGAAGAAAGTTACAAGAGTTCCAAAAGTAGGCTCAAGAGTTTGAGATCCACTCATTCTGGTCTCACAGTCTGGAGAGCCAGAAAAATACTAAAAGCTATAATATATGAACAGTGCAGCTGGTATAAACTCATGTAGGCTCCTTCCTTGATGCTTCAGTTTGTGACTTGCTTATTTGCTTCAGAGGGTTTTGTTCTGTTATCCTCCCTCCCCTCTGACTTTTAAAATCTTTCCACCTCCTCTAATACAGGGTTCTCTGAGGTCTGAGTAGATGAATTTGATGGAGACCTCCAATTTAGACTCTCTTTCTAAATAATGTCTAGCTGTGGGTCTGTGAATCTTTTCCCATATACTGCAGGAGGAAGGCTCTCTGATGATGACCGAATAAGGTGCTGATCTATGAATATAGTAGAATATCTTTAAAAATGCTTATATTGTTTTGTTTTGACCAACTGTGTTTGGTTTTACCCTAGATCTCTGGGTGTATATAGTCTGGGCTATATATTGGTTAAATAAGCAGAGTTATGGGTTCCTTTTTGTGGAGTGTGTCTTAAGTTATATCAAACATTGGTTAGCTATTACAAAAAAGTTCTGTGCTACCATTACCCAATCATATTTTTCAGGTAGGACAAATTGGATGTTTTGTAACTGGGTTGGTGTTCATGTTTTCCTTTCAGCAGCTGGCAGAGAGAGTAGAACACAGGGGTGAAGAATCCACATGTAGGTACAAGCTTGATTTCTCCATTTTCAATGAGTTTTGTGGGTGTTATCCTTGACAAAGGGCCCTGCTGTCAGTTTTGGGGAAGCAGTTCTTTGTTTTCAGCAACAGCCTGTGTTGTTTTGGAATTTCCATGGGACCCACTTGGCCAACAATTCAGTTAAATGGAATCCAGTCCCTTCATTAGACGACTCTCCTAATGACAAGAGGTGAAGAGTTAATTCCAGCACTCTTTAAATTATTTCACAAAAAAGAAACAGAAGAAACACTGCACAGTTCATTTTATGAGACCACAGTTACCCTGATACTCAAACCGTATGAAGACTCAACAAGGAACAAGAATAATAGACCAATTTCCTCTATAAACACATACATAGAAATACTCAATTAAGTAATACTTGCAAACTGAATCCAAGAACACAGAAAAACGAGTACATATGTACTATGACATAGTAGGCTTTAGGCCAGAGATGCAGAGATGGTTCAATATATGAAAATCAGTAAATGTAACGCATCATATAAATAAACTGAAAGAAAACAAAATCACATGATTCACTCAGTAGATGCAGAAAAGGTCTTTGAAAAACCTCAGCACCCCTTCATGGTAAAAGTCCTGGAGAGACCGTGGATGCAAAGAATATACTTGAACACAATAAAAAATTAATGCAACGATAAAACCAGTATCAAACTCAATGGAGAGAAACTTAAATCCCCCCCCTTTTTTTTTACTCTTAACCTCAGGTTTTTCACCTCTTTTGTTGGTCTCCTTCAGAAAAGCTTCAGTTTGTGAAAAGTTGTATAAAGTTCAAATTCAATATCACACAAAAGACATCTTGCAATTTTAAAGTATATATATACGTATGTATGTATATATGTATGTATACAAAGTTTTGAATTTATATTATAATTCCATCACCCTGCCCGATTTTACTTTCTCTTCATCACCTGCCTTGCATTTCCCTTGCTCTCTATCAAATGCATGGACTATTTTTCTCTAATTATTGTTACAAACACCCACACCAGCCCCATATTCATAAGTATAATTTGTTCATGCTGTTACCTGTATGTATATCATCTCAGGATAATCAATAAGAAGCAAAATCTATAACTAATCAAAATGCAGAGAACATCCCAGTCTCAACTACCACATGTATAAAACACTTCCTGTACCAGGGGCTCAGGGATCACTGTGGAAGAGGAGGTGGGAAGGATTAAGAGTCAGAGGAACAGGAAGCTTGCTGTGATATTGTGTCTCTTAGATATGTCATTTGGATTTTGTATGACCATTTCTTCCCTCCTCCTGGAAAGGTATTCCAACTAATGCTTAATAATATAATAAAATGTTAGCAGCTACCATTCTAAGGGGAATCATATTAAATAGGCCTATTATTTCCCAATATTGATGTCCTATTAGGTTGTGAAATTATGAGATCCAAATGTATGGTTTGTTTACCACAGTAAGGACTGTCAGTTCAGTTCTTATTAAATGATATTTAAGTGTAAGTAGTCTTTTGCTTCATTTGCTGAGATAAGTATTACTTCAATCAACATATTATCCATTGATCTCAATTTTTCTTTTTACATTTGATTGGTTTATAACTAAACACATAAAGAATCAACAAAGAAAAAATTATGGACCAATTTTCCTTATAAACTTACATGCAGATATACTCAATAAAATAATACATGCAACAATTAATGAAACAAGCCATGAATTTGAAAAAGCGAAAGAAAGGAATGTATATAAAGGTTTGGAAGGAGAATAAGGAAGTTTGAAATTATACAATATTTTAATCTTGAAAAGAAAAAGTTGAAAATACATGTCTAAATAAAATTTAAAAATTACATAAATAATTAAAGCCATCTACTTTTGTAGAATTTTATGCTCACCAAATTACTGCAAAGGGAGTAGTTTTAGTTCCCGGCACTCAATTTTAAAATTTAGACAGCCGGGCGTTGGTGGCACACGCCTGTAATCCCAGTACTCTGGGAGGCAGAGGCAGGCAGATTTCTGAGTTCGAGGCCAGCCTGATCTACAGAGTGAGTTCCAGGACAGCCAGGGCTACACAGAGAAACCCTGTCTCGAAAAAAACAAATCCAAAAAAAAAAAAAAAACAAAATTTAGACATTATGGCCATGCTGCTGTTGAGTTCAAAGATGATTTGTGTATATTAGATACAGATATTTTATCAGATATTTGGATTGTAATCATTTTCTTCAGGTAAAAGTAACTTTAGTTTTAAAAGCTAGACTTTTAACATGCTTCCTTTAATCTGGGACCCATTTGGAATACATACTGCATATATGTTATTTCTCAGATGCCAGTGATTTTCAGTAACATAGACTTTCTCTGTTCTAGATGACATTGACAGTATTACACACTGCTGGCCATAGTGCATGTGGTGGTGATGATTTTTATGAGGAACATTACTGAGTTAAAAGCCATTCTCATATTTATTTATTTATTTATTTATTTATTTATTTATTTATCTAATATTTTTAATAATTTTAGATATTTTCTTTATTTACATTTCAAATGTTGTCCGCTCTCCTCATTTCCCCTCTGAAAACCATGTATCCATCCCCCCTCCCCGTGCTCACCAATCTATCCCTTCTCTCTCCCCTGTTCTGGCATTTCTCTACACTGAGGCATCAAGCCTTCACAGGACTAAGGTTCTCTCCTCTAATAGATGTCCAACAAGGCCATCCTCTGCTATATATGTGGCTGGAGCCATGGGTCCCTCCATGTGTGTTCTTTGGTTGGTGGTTTAGTCCCTGGGAGCTCTGGCTGGTTCATATTGTTTTTCCTATTATGGGGCTACAAACCTCTTTAGCTCCTTAGGTCCTTTCTCTAGTTCCTCCATAGGGGACCCTGTGTTCAGTCCAATGGTTGGCTGAGAGCATCAATCTCTGTATTTGTCAGGCACTGGCAGAGTCTCTCAGGAGACAGCTCTATCAGGCTCCTGTGAGCAAGCACTTATTGGCATCCACAATAGTGTCTGGGTTTGGTAACTGTATATAAGATGGATCACCAGGTGGGGCAATCTCTGGATGGCCTTTCCTTCAATCTCTGTTCTAAATTTTGTCTCTGAATCTCCCCCCATGGTATTTTGTATCTCCTTCTAAGAAGGACTGAAGTATTCACATTTTGGTCTTCCTTTTACTTGAGCTTCACGTGGTCTGTGAATTGTATCCTGGGAATTCCTAGCTTCTGGGCTAATATCCACTTATCAGTGAGTGCATCCCATGTGTGTTCTTTTTGTGACTGGGTTACCTCCCTCAGGAATTTTCTAGTTCCATCCATTTGCCTAAGAATTTCATGAATTCATTATTTAAATAGCTGAGTAGTACTTCATGTTGAAAATATACCGCATTTTCTGTATCCATTCCTCCATTGAGGGACATCTGGGTTCTTTCCAGTTTCTGGCTATTATAAATAAGGCTGCTATGAACATAGTGGAACATGTGTCCTTGTTACATGTTAGTGCATCTCCTAGGTATATGCCCAGGAGTAGTATATCTGGGTCCTCAGGTAGTACTATATCCAATTTTTTGAGGATCTGATTTCCAGAGTGATTTTACTAGTTTGCAATCACACTAGTCAGAATGACTAAGATCAAAACTCATGTGACAGCAGATAGTGTCCTGGATGTGGAGAAAGAGGAACCCTTCTCAGACTCATTTAAAGCACATGTGCTAGTAGTAACAGTAGACTTCTTCTTGGCATTAGGCTTTGTCAATGGGCTTTAGCACTGACCTGTTTTCCTGTCATAGAATCACTCCTTTGTCTTGTTTCCTCCCTTATAATATTCTTTGGAATATTATAGTACAGCCTACATTAAAGCAGAGAGAATACATTCTACTTATTTAAGATGAATTATCTACAAAGATCATTTGAAGTTCTTCCCCTTAATAATTTCTAAGACCTTCCCCACTTATTTATAAAAACATTTGTTTACATGATTGTAATTTCATATATTTGTATATACTTCATATGTAGACTCAGCAAACTCTCCAAGGAAACTTGGAACATATTATACTATTCTAAAAGTATTAGATACTAAGAACTGTACATTAGTTGTCTTTTCTACTTGACTTTCTGAGCTGACATAACAATTAGATACATGTGCAAATACTAACACATCCACAAATATACATATATTTAGCTTAGTATAGATAATGAAATAGATGTACATTGTATAATATATGTATACTAACATACATGTACATATAATTATATATACAGATACATATAAAATCAATCAAATGAGTTCAATTGATGACTCTCACTCATATCTACTATTATATGGCTTGTTCTAGCCTTCTCCTTTGCTTATTGGAATATTTCATCTACCGGAAGGATGCTTGATTCCATTTGCAGTAAATGTGTCTTCAGTAATTACATGGTGTGTTCAGTGGCCTGTCAAGGTGAATCTGTCTGAAAATGATCTTATCTAGTACAGCACAGTGACTATACAATTTATTTCTCCCTTAATCTTACACACTTTACTCATCTCTAAAATCACATAGGTTAGTATGTTTTTGCTTATTCAGTAGGGTTGCTTCACAATTGAATGAAGAATTATCCTGTTGTGTCAGGTTTTACGTTCCATGTTGGAACCCTACAAACTATGTTTTAGAAATTTGGATGTAATTCAGTTTATTCTTTTTGCTATAAAATCTTATGAACTTTGACAAATGATTAAATCTTGTATATAACACTGCTGTATAATTCAAAAGTAGTTTTGGCAACCCTAAAAAAAATCCCTCATATGTTACCTAATTCTACCATTCTTCCCCCAATACCGACTGAACTCCTGATAAGCATTAACCTGTTTGTCTTATCGTTTTGCACTTGTTCAGACTTTCTTGTGATTGGAGTAATAATATGTAGCTTCTTTAGATTTTTTTTATTAAACTTAATTCATTTTATGCAAAAATAGTATTCCATTACATATGTAATAAATACAAGTATACATAAATTATGAATAACATACACACATACACACACATATATATTCCTAAGCATTGGCAGAACTCTATTTGTTCACTCTTCTGTTGAGAGACCTGGGTTGTTCCCCTCTGTTAGCTGTGTAAGTAAAGTTGCTCTGAGCGCTGCATGTGTCTTAACTCAGTTCTAGTTTTCAAATCCTTTAGCTACTTTCTTATGATTGTGAGGTCTTAGAGCCAGGGTTGTTTTATCAGAAGTTGCCAAACGGTTTCTACAGTGGACCTTCATGTCTTATATTCTCCCCTGGGCCCTCACAAGGAATGAAGTTTGCAATTTCAGGAAATTCTTGCCAAAGAATAGTAACTGTTATGTTTCTTTCCTAGTGGTTATATTAGCACATTGTGGTTTAGATTGAACTTTCCTTAAGACATTGCACATCTACTTAAATACCTACTGTGTGTGTGTGTGTGTGTGTGTGTGTGTGTGTGTGTGTATTTCCCTTTAAACATATAATATTTGAGTTTTTATGTGGGGATTTTGTTGTTGAGTTATAAAAGTTCTTCATAACTTCTGGATAGTAAGCTCATATACTATATAATTGACAAATAGTTTCTGATTGTTTGTTGCCTTTTATTTATTATATGTAATAAACAAACATTAAAAATTGTGCTTAATTAGATTCTTCTTTTGACACCTTTGCTCTCTGCAACATTTAAAGAACTTATTGTCAAATCATTGCTATATGTAATGACACATTGATGGATTTATAAAGGCAGATGTGTCTTAATGCTTTTTATAAAAATAACTGCAGAGTTTTAGATCTTCCATTTAATGTTCTAGCTAAATTGCTGCCTGAAAAGACATTAGCAAGTGTTTCTCCAATCCAGCTTGATTGTTTATTTTCTCTTCAGTGTCTCTAATACAACCTCATAAATATTTTACTTATCTAATAATAGGTCAGGATAATAGGACATAATTCACATTTTTATCTGTACTTTCATAAAAAAGGCTAAACATCTTACATATACTTTTCTCTAATCTTCTGTTTATTTCCTTCTTTCTTTTATTTCCTTCAGAACTAATGACTGAACCCAGGGCTTCATGCTTCTTTCACAGAGCTAAGTCCCCAAACCTTACATGGAATCATCTTAATTACTTACCTTATGATATTTTGTTTGCCAGTGTTTTTAACATTGTGACAGTATTATGAATGGGCTTTATATTGCTCTTGTGAAGATGTTAGTGGCTGGCTTTTCAGTGGAAACTTGTATGGTAGTAGTGTTAGTGTCTACCTGTGAATAGATATTATATGTGATGCCAGGCACTTTATCTGTAACATTTTTTGAGGTCATTTAACCATTTTAAAAAGTGAAAGTAAACAAATGCACAGAGTTAGGATAGCTTTAATAAATGTTTCATGAGCATACAATAGGGATAGTTAATAAGTTCCATACTCAGCGAAGAAGGCTCATAATTCTTTAGTGAATGAATGTGTGGAAGAATCAGCCTGCCCCTAGGGCAATTCTGCCACTCCCCCCAAAGTGCCAAGTATTCTTCATGCTGACACCAGTATTGTCTATTTATTGACTCAGTTGTTTTGTAGTAAAGAACATTATGTACACTTCTTTGTGTTCAAAGGATTAGTCTGCATTTTGATACAAAGATATTAAATTTTATGTAGAAATTAAAGAAGATAACTTTTGGTGAGAAAATTTTAAAACAATTAGACTTTTTTTTATAACAATTAGACAATGTAATCAACTGTCACTCAAATATGCATGTTCTTCAAGTTACATTGAATAGAACTGGGGGATCTGATGGCAGAATCTGAAATCTATTTTAACTTGTTAGAGATTGCCAATAGAATCCCCCTACAGGGAAATTAGAGCATAGTTTGCCTATTTGGAAACAGGATGGTAATGTATTTTTATTTTATCTAGGAAAGATTTACTTGCATATTTTTCCTCTAAACTTGAGAGTACTGATTTATCTTTTGAACACTCCTGGATTTATACCAGTCTATCTCTTTGATTCACATACTCTGAGTTATTTTATAGCTGAAATGTCCAACTGAAATCTCATGTGATGCACACAAAAACAAAACTAAAAGTGTTACTCTATTTCTTAGGTTTGGGTGCAATGTCAGAGTCCTTTTATTGTATTAATTTTTTTCAATTTAATTTCCCATTTCCATATTTGTTTGCTTACCCTATAATGGAGCTGAGAATCCATGCTGTTACATGGAATAAGAGAAGTAGCAGATGTGTAAAGAACAGTCCTGAGGAAGTAGAGGCCTCTTGGGCCTAGATAATCCATTCTCTTGCCAGATTTTATCAGGTATTTTGGAATGCTGAGCGATATCACAAAGTTGTTCCCTACTGTGAATTCTTAAACTTTACTGAAAACAGGTTTAGGACAAATCACACTGGGAACTTGGATACAGCAACACAGGTGGAAAAGGGCTGGCTAGCTGGAAAGAGAGAGTTTGAGAAATGTTCGAAACACGAACGTTCACAAATTGCCAAGAACTTTTGACAACTTGAATAATTTTGAATAATTGTTATTATAAATCTCCACTGTGTGTGCCAAACATAAAACCTGGCAGTCAAAGACAGAGAACTATGGCTCAGTTTCTAGCTATTGATATCAGTTCTATAGTTTTGATTATCTTATATTATTATTATTCCTTAGAAACCTGTTTACTTTTAAAAAACTTTTCTGTCAGGTCCCCTGAAAGTGGAACTACAGATGGTTGTTGACAACCATGTGTTTGCTGGGAACTGAACCTGTGTCTGCAAGAGGAACTAGGGACTTTAAACCACTGAGGTATCTCTCCGGCTGCTGGCTGACTAGTTTTTTTTAACAAACATCTTCATCTTTGGATTTGTGTTTTGTTTTTTATTCCATAAGCTATTAATAAAAAATATTTCACATATTGTGTACTCTATATGGTTATTTAAGAAGTCATATGTGTTAATGTTTGAGATAAGTCTGAAAGTATATATTTCTATAATTAGTAACCATTGCTATCTCTTGGCATGAATAGTCTAAAAATATGTCATACCAGAGAAGATATAAGAATTAAGACAGAATGTTATGTTTAAAAGTGTTACATAATTTTTATGAAAAATATTCTCAAGAAGATATATGCATATTTTCAATATATAGAAGCAGCTTGTGTAGATCATAAAAAGTATTATAGCTTTTATCACAACAAAATAGTCATTAAGGAGAGCTTTCTTATAAAATAAGAAACAACAGTCAGCTGGGGTTTTATTTTATTTTTTTACAGGGAAATGCTTGTAATTCTTTTTTATTATTATTATCTTTAATCTTTTGTTTTACCATCCAGTCGTTAGTCATTATTCCCCTCCTATTATTACTACTTCACACTTACAACTAGCTTACACTCAAATGCAATTTCAAATCTTTTCAGAAACTTAAATAAAATAAAATGGAGTGCTTTTTTTTCCCTTCAGGTCATTCAATCAAAGTCCTAATAAGGGCACAAACTTCAGAAGCTGGGGCTGTCCTGTGATTCCTCAGAAATGAAGCAAGCAGCTTCCCAGGGCTTTATGGACCGATTTGGTCACTGGCACTGCGTTGCTCAAACAGCTTCATGGAGCAGAACATGGAAAAGCAGCTCCGGTCACTGCAAGAGTGTGAGCAGCTCGGACTGGACATGCTTCTGTTTAGAGAAGCTCTCGTTCTCTGAAATACTTCAGTGACACCAGAATGTACAGCAGTTCCTAATGACTCTAAAATGAAGAATAATGTCAACAATTAAACAGGTCTGTGGAAGGAATGAAACACTTGCTGCGCGAAGTATGTGCTAAGAAGCCAGAACACAGATCTCACACATTTGAGAGATATGTGTGGGCTTTTCAAGAAAGCACTCCCATAAAAGCAGTGGTTTCAGGTCTGTTTGCAGAATGATGATCTTTTTCAGCTTGACTGGGATTCAAATTTTTCTATGTGTAATAAATGTGCAAGTATTTTAACATTCCCTCTTAAAATACTTCCCTATTAGGCTTTAAGGTACATACTATATCACATGAACCCTGCATTCTGGGTTTAAAGAAAACAAAAGACTAATAGTCTAACATTTGCTATATTGTCTTAATATTTTTGGCTCATTTATATTTTTAACATCAGCATCTATCAGCATAAAATTTTCTAGACATGTTTCTGTGGAAGTATAATATGCTAAAATGTGTTTGTACTCAGTGCTATGGAATGGTTTGCTATGACCAAATTTAAATCTAGGGCAAAGGAAGAGCTTTATAGAGGAGAAGTTTATATTTAGAGAAATTCTTTTCTCTAAATTGCTTAAGTTATTTGGAGTATAAGCCTAAGTATCTCTTTTTAAACATACTTCAGCTTTTATTTCTCCATTTCATCAAATGGACATTTGTATCTCAATTGTTTGTCAATAACTACATTAATTCAGAAAAGAGAAGACAATACCCAAGAGACTAACATGCTAAAAATTTATAATTAAAATTCAGCATGCTGACTTCAGACCAGAAAACTGAAGAGTGTGTGTAACAGGAATCACAAGAATGTGAAGTTATTGCTATTTTTGTCTTCCTTGGGAATTTTCTGTATTTTGCTCTTCAAAATTCAGGTAAGGCATACACATTCACTTAGAATGGAAATGCTTCTACAAGCATCATGTCATGATTTTTTTTTTTACATTTCTAACATATTGAATATGGTGTCTACATGGTAATTGTTAATTACCAACATAACAGAACCTAGAATCCGCTGTGCCTATGGAGGTAATGGATCATTACCTTATTTGATTCATTTTGACTGGAGAGAGACATTCTCTAGACATAGAATGATCAGCTTCATAAAAACAGTATGTGTGCATTGCTTTGCTTTTGACTGATTATACAGTATGACTTGAGGTTTCTAGCTCCTGCCTTATTGAATTTCCAACTATGATGGACTTAATTGTTAGTGAAAACAAACCCTTTCTCCCTTGAGTTGTTCTTTTTTTTAGAATATTTTATTTCATATTAGAAAAAGAAACTAAGATACATTAAAAAGTAGGCCTGAATGAATGAGAAACAAATATTATTTTGCTAAAGTTTTTAACATTAATGCAATGATCTTCTTGACACTGTATTTTGAATTGGAATGCAAAATACAAATGTATACATATACACATAGCTGAAACCTAAGTCTCAACAACCAGTACAAAAGTAAAACAAAACAAACATAGGAGCCTACCTTATCCTTACTCCATGCTCTTCTCTAAGATTTTCCTTTTAAATATCTTTAATTTAAAAATACAAAGAACTATATTGGATTTACAAATAGAACTTTAAGATTCAGTTTAGAAGACTGATTTTCAGGATAAGAAGAAAATAAGAATCAGACAGTCTTTAGTTTGACTTGAATACAGAAAACTTAACAAACGATATTAATCCCAACCCTTCCATAGAATGATTCAGAAACACTGACAGAATACAAAAGGTTGCTGAGCACCAATTTCTGAATATTGATTCAAAGGCAATCTAAATATTCTGCAATGCTAGTGAGAAACGCAAGAAAAATGAGACAGAAACAAATGACTAACTAGAAGAGTTATAGTGAGCTACAAGGATTGCAGAAAATTGGAGTAGACACATCACAGGGAGGGAATGCTCAATTGAGGATTTTATGAAGACTTCAAATAATATGTTCTCCACATCTCTCTTACCCATCTATTGGAAACAGCTCAAAACCAAAAGCACTTGATTATTTATGTGACAACACAGAATCCAGAACTGACCATTTGGGTTGTAAATCTGGGAGGTATTGACAATTATAATGGCCAGTTTTAATGCCACCCTTCCTTCATTAATTCTGAATCTCTCATTAGACATTTTATCTCTTAACAAATGCTGAAACTATGGGGATACATAACTGCTATTCTCTCTACAAACTGGTGGTATTGTTTTTGTATCTGATTTGCCTATGACATGACCTTAAGAATCAGGTTCAAGAATTCTATTTGCATAACAGAGTTAGGCTGAACCTTAATGTCTGCATAACGTTCCAGCAGGCAGGCAAATATATTAGACAGCAGTTGAACTGAGTTGCTCTTGTTATAACGCTATTATGACACACCATTGTGGAAAATCATCAGACAATCTTGGTTTAAAAAAAAAGTCAGACCAGCAACAATAACAACATCATCAATAAGAGTTTCCTAAGACACAAGATACTAAATCAAGCAATATTTAGAATATTATGTAAAACATGACAATAATTACTTATTTTTGTCACAATGAATGGACAAATTTGGTCTTAAGAATCTTAACCCACTCTATTACAACCCCATGCTTTAGAGTAAAAATTTCTTAGCAATGGTGTCCTCAATCTCTCACTAAATTTACCTCCTTCAACCCAAACTGACAATTTTAAGTGTTGTCTCTGATGGATACTTCAGAGAAAAAAGCTGAATCCAATGAGATTCAGAGGGGGATCACACACAGTACTGCATTAGATGCATTTTAAGGCATTCAACTTATTTCTCTTCAGACTTCAGAACAATAGTTGAGCATTAATTTCATGGTTTGTTTGCTTCCTTTGGATTTACCAATGAAGGCAATCAAGAAGTTTTATAAGTGACCTTTTCTATAGTTGATACATTTTACTATCATTATATTACATGATGCAGAAATGACTTCTTATCATTCTAACTCAGTTTTGAACTGAATAGACATCACTATGAAGGAAGTAGCCAATGCAAACTGACATCACATCAACATGATGGTGCTGAGATATTTTGGCTTCATTTACCAGGTAAGTGATATGCTCTCACAGCTTTAGGCTATATTAAGATACACTAGATACTTATTCAGATGGTTATAATGTAGGACCTCCTATATTACTTGATAATGACAAAGCAAAATTTAAAAACATACTAGTTTATTTCATAGTCTCAGATTCTTTTCCATAGGTCCAAAGATGCAATAAACTTCATGAGGTGATGTATGACATGGCAAATTCATGCAAAAAGCCTGTGAGTTGAATAAGAAGATATAACTAAGTTAGATGAATAGATTTTGTGTGTGGGGAAGTCTATCAAAGGTGATCTGCAGAGCTAGTGGCAAGAATTATCCCACATACCATCTATTACAGAATACTGAAGGAGGCTTTGCTGGAGTATCAAATGATTGAAAATATTCTTAGTAAATATCAAAAGAACCATTTCCTTCAATGCATTAGTGTCTTGAAATCTGCCTTAAAGTATTCTCTTAGGTTAAATACTAATAATGATAGGCTTTAGAGAAGAAAACCCTGGAAACTAGTAATGGGCTACTTGAAATTACAATAATTTACTTCCATCAGGTAAAATACTGTTGGGCATAAGTAACCACTAATACCTCAGTGCTACTTTTTGTTTGAAACCATTCTACAGATTAGTAAGAGCTCTAAAATGCTATTTTTCCAAGTTACAAGTGTATAAGAAACTAGTTAGTCAGAATTGAATTTCTTTCTCTATTAATTCTTCAAACTGAGTTGAAATGGCAGTGAGAATGTAACATTAAATATCACAGATTCCATTCTACCCACTGTGAATAGCAGAGGCTGAGTCATAAGAAACAAAAACCCTTCCAGAGCTTTGAAAATCTGACAAGACTTCTGGTTTCTTTGAGTATAGTGATCATAGATATTCTGCTCTGCTCAAGTGAGCATTTATTAGCAGTGCAAAAGAAACATAATCACACAGGTTACTGCATGGGGTTGTAGAAGAGATCCCAGTTAAACATAAGGCATCAGATAGAAACAGGAGAGACATTTCAGTATCCTTGGACTTTTGGAAATTGATTCTCTATAGCAGCAAAGTCAAGTAGAATTTGAGATGGCCAGCTATGGCAATTTAAAGATAATGTGGACCTGGACCCCAGCAGACATGCAAGCCTCAGGTAAAACCAGAAATAAGTGCTTCCAGATCACCTAATTAGACTGCACACCTAGAGAAATTGGGTAGGAATAGTTAGCAATAAGTTCCGTTGCCTAATTGGAGAAGGGGAAATATGCCTTCCAAATTCCTGTAAAATATCTGCTTTTTCTAATCTCAGGACTATAATTTAAGTGAGACTCTTGGTGTCCCATCCCACAAGAATATGGCTAGTTAAATTTTTGTTTCAAAACTTTCTTTTAAAACTGTTCTTCTCAAAATAATACTCTCTACTTGTATTATTATGAAATGAATCTGAAAAATCCTTTGGGGAAGTAGAGAGGTCTTGTAAAGCATTCCTCTTAGCTTACTTTTAGATAAGATTCTTTTCTTTTAGTATTTCTTACCAGCAGAATAGAGGACAGCGAAAGATTCCCTGGGATTGTTTACACAAAGCTGCAGGAATCTGGAACTCATCATAGCACTTGGGCTCTGGAACATTTCATATTGCTCTTCATGCTACTGAAGAGGGGGGCTTTGTGCAATCTGTGAAGATGATCATTAGTAGCTCTAAATTATTATTTAAAATCCCACTCCACCTTGAGGCTCATGTTTTCATGAGTTACAGTATATGTATTATGAAAAGGATCCTCTCAGTCTCAATCAGAGAAGTCTTTCCCTACAAAGAAATGCACTGCATACAGAGGCATGGGAAGAGTTTCTCCACATGGGAGAGAACAAGCAATGCTTCTGGACCCAGTCCTAAACAGTACATTGATGGCTGTTGAAGCCTTTTGAAGCAGAGTCCATAAATATGTAAGAGTTGTAGAATGTCTGGTAAAGGTATATAAAAATGTTGTTCTGTAGACCAGACACAATTGTATCAATTAATTTTTTTTATTCGATGTGTTCTTTATTTACATTGCAAATGATTTCCCCTTTTCTGGGTCCCCATACCCACAAGTCCCATAAGCCCTCTTCCCTCTCCCTGTTCCTCCATATACTCCTTCCCACTTCCCTGTTCTGGTATTCCCCTATACTGTTGCACTGAGTCTTTCCAGAACCAGGGGCCACTCCTCCATTCTTTTTGGACATCATTTAATATGTAGATTATTTCTTGGGTATTCCAAGTTTCTAGGTTAATATCCACTTATCAGTGAGTGCATACCATGATTGATCTTTTGAGACTGGGTTACTTCACTTAGTATGATGTTCTCCAGCTGCATCCATTTGCCTAAGAATTTCATGAATTCATTATTTCTAATGACTGAATAGTACTCCATTGTGTATATATACCACATTTTTTGCATCCATTCTTCTGTTGAGGGATACCTGGGTTCTTTCCAGCTTCTGGCTATTATAAATAAGGCTGCTATGAACATAGTGGAACATGTATCCTTATTGCATGCTGGGGAATCCTCTGGGTATATGTGCAGGAGTGGTATAGCAGGATCTTCCGGAAGTGAAGTGTCCAGTTTTCTGAGGAACAGCCAGACTGATTTCAGAGTGGTTGTACCAATTTGCAACCCCACCAGCAGTGGAGGAGTGTTCCTCTTTCTCCACATCCTCGCCAACACCTGCTGTCTCCTGAATTTTTAATCTTTGCCATTCTGACTGGTGTAAGATGAAACCTCAGGATTGTTTTGATTTGCATTTCCCTGATGACTAATGAAGTTGAGCATTTTTAAAGATGCTTCTCCACCATCCGAAGTTCTTCAGGTGAAAATTCTTTGTTTAACTCTGTACCCCATTTTTAATAGGGTTATTTGGTTTTCTGGGGTCTAACTTCTTGAGTTCTTTGTAATATTGGATATTATCCCTCTATCTGATGTAGGATTGGTGAAGATTTTTTCCCAATTCATTGGTTGCTGATTTGTCCTTTTGATGGTGTCCTTTGCCTTACAGAAACTTTGTAATTTTATGAGGTCCCATTTGTCAATTCTTGATCTTAGAGCATACGCTATTGGTGATCTGTTCAGAAACTTTCCCCCTGTACCGATGTCCTCAAGGATCTTCCCCAGTTTCTTTTCTATTAGCTTCAGAGTGTCTGGCTTTATGTGGAGGTCCTTGATCCATTTGGAGTTGAGTTTAGTACATGGAGACAAGGATGGATCAATTCCCATTCTTCTGCCTGCTGACCTCCAGTTGAACCAGCACCATTTGTTGAAAAGGTTTTCTTTTTTTCATTGGATGTTTTCAGCCCCTTTGTCAAGGATCAAGTGGCCATAGGTGTGTGGGTTCATTTCTGGATCTTCAATCCTGTTCCATTGATCTGCCTGCTTATTAATGTATTATATTAGGGTTTTAAGATTTCATATGATGTGTTTTGATCATATTTACCTTCCTCTTTCCAAACATCATCCAGATGTACCTACCTTTTTTACCCACCCAACTTTGTATCTGTGGTGTTTCAAATTAAAATTGGTTCCATAGACCCACAGGGATCATCACTATTAGGAGATGTGGTCTTGTTGGAGAAAGTGTGTCTTTTTTGGAGGAAGTGTGTCCATGGAGGTGGGCTTTGAAGTCTCTAATGATTGAACCAGTTCCAGTGTCTCACTCATTTCATATTGCCTGCCAATTTAGATGTAGAACTCTGTGTCTGCCTTCATGCCACCAAATTTCTTTTGATGACAATAACAGGCTAAACCTCTGAACTATAAGCCAGTCCCAATTAAATGTTTCCTTCTTAGAAGAATTGCCAAGGTCATGGTGATTCTTCACAGCAATAAACTCTAAATAAGACAGCATCCTTGTGCTTTAAACCTGAAAGCCCAATTTGTGCTACCTTTGTTTTCTTAGATCTTCTATCTGGGTGTTGACTTTTTAGAGATTACACTTTTTGGAAAAACTAACTTTCCCTCTCCAACCAGATATAAAATATCAATAGCACCTTAGCTAGGGGTGTGATTTTGTATTAAACAAACAAACAAACAAACACTGCTCTTATCTGCACTGAGCACACCCAAGACCAGCACTAGCAACAAAAAGAAAGAGGAAGTAGCTTGTTGGTCCCTACCCATTACCTCTCACCTATTACTATCTATTGACACACTCCACGAGAGTGGGAAATAATGTGTTTAATTGTGTTCCCATTGCTGAACTCATTAAGCTGTAACAGAAAGCTCCAAACCAAAGGACATGCAGACAGCACTGAATTATCTCAATGGGGCATAAACTGAATGTGAGAGATAGAATTGTGAGGAGAAACAGTGTTAACAGCAACAATAGGGAAGTAGGGGTAAGAGTAAAACATATAGATTGAATACATGTGTAAAATAAGCTAAAAGCAAATTTAATTGCCACCCTTAATAATAACAAAGATCTATACTCACAGAGAACATTGACTTTCTCTCTCCTCGTAGCTGTCAAATGTCAATTGAACCTTAGCTAGAGGTGTGACTTTATGTCCATGTCCCTTACATTTAAGGCGATTTCAAAGCCTGGTGGGCAGAACCTGCATGAATATTGAGAAAGTCACACAGGTATTCTTTTACATACCTGAACTTTCTAATGGATTGTTTTTTTTAACCGTGAAAAGTCTTTGTTTTAAATCTTCCCTATTGCAGATACAAATGGGGTTGCTATGAGTCTAGGAAATCTGAGGGTGAGAAGTCTCCTCTGATGCAGTTTCCAATGCAGGGTCGAAAAATGCATGTTTTTAAAGAAGTGTGAATTATTTTGGAGTTTAGTACCTTGGAGATAAACATTTGCTTTTTGAAACCTATCTTTTCATTTTTTCCTCAGAATTAGTGTAGACATTAACATAAAAAAGGCAGGATTTTTAAAGTGAAGCTTCTCCCAAGAAGCAGAAAATTCTCTGGATTTTATGACATGGAGTAAGCAAAAACCAAATCTTTGATAAAACACTTAGGTTTCAGTTTCTCCATTTTTCTGGAAAACAAAGGCCATGTTAACAATATCATTATAAAACCATGCAATACATAAATCTTATAAATATTTGAATTTAAAACAATTCAGGCAGAAATGCACATTAAAGTTTCATAGAAAAAATGTTATTTAGAAGTTAAAAATGGTATGAAAAGAAATGGAGATATGCAGAAGAGTCTGGGAAGATACTCTTCAGGCTCTGAGGGAACAGACATTCCAGCCCCCAAACGACTATATCCAGCAAAACTATCAATCACAATGATTGGAGATATTCAAAACATAGATTTTTTTCTAACTTCTCCAACAGGTTGTGGTGATTGACAAGGAATGTACCTTTTTTTTTTAATTTGAAAAATAGATACAAAATAAAGCATAAATATTACTACATTTATGTGTGCGTGACTTACTAAGTTTACAGCATATAATATAAATAATAACTGTCATAATAGTGAAAGCTTTAGACACAGATTTGCCATTTTATAGTTGACTTAGGTATGCCAATTAGCAGCCTGTTATGTGATTTAGCATTACTAATTTTACACTACTTTTAATGTGATTTTTTTTTCAGTCAGTTAAACATGCACTTTGCATTTTTTCCCAGCACAGATTAGCTTCAGACAAAGAAGTCAAAAGAGTCAGTTCTGATGGAGATTGCCAGAAAATTGATTGGGCAACTCACCTAGGATCCCTAAAGAAGGTGTAGTTGCTATCATTCCCACCTTATTTTGCAGACACCATAGAGACAAATAATATGGTTAAAGGGACCTAACTATGTGGGAGTAAACATATACATCAGAGGAAGAACTATTCTTCTTATTTTAATAATGATAAAAAATGAGCACATTCTAAATCTGAATAATGAATACAATAAAATTATTTTTATATTTAAAGCATATGGAAACTTTGAAAGGGATAAATAACAAAGTGCTAAGCTGGAAAATTTTGAGAGCACTAATCCTGCCAGAGGCACTTCAGGGCGTGGCCATTTGTGACACTCATGTCTGGCAGCTTTAGAGGTGAGTCAGTGGGAGGTCGCAGCTCTCCCAGCAGACTTTGCAGTGTCATTCTTCTCTAATGTTCACACAAGCTGTACTTCTCTGGCAGGAGCAAAGGCCATGGCTTGACCAACCAAGCAAGTTTTATTTCCTTGGTTTTAGTAAATGTTTGAAAATGAACCCTGAAATGGATCTCCTGTGACCCCATCATGTGCTGAGCCTCCTCCTTTGTTTTTAGTTAAATGCCAAATGGGACAGACACTAACCACTCCTGAAAGGCAACATTGCACTATTGAAGTTGGACATATTCTATCTTGAATACAAAATTGTCATCTAAAATGCTCTTGGAGGGCTAATTCCTTTCCTACCTCCTAGTATCTCAGGTCCACTGTCTATCCACAGGAAAACTTCTGATTTCCCTATCAGCTAGGTTATTCTTCAGTGACTTTCTTCTTTTTCAGTTCTGAATTTATCTTTCAATACACTTATATTGGTTGTCATTGTACACTCATTGTACAGGATTGATTAATGCCTCTTGTTCAGTGGGAAGGGTAAATTAGACAGGATTGATTGATTATTGTACATCTTATTAGTAAATAGATAAAAAGTTTGAAAATTACTAGGAATTTAGTTAAGTTTGAACTTCATTAAAGAGAGTAATTACTCATATCTAGAAGTTGTTTATATAAAATTCAAAATCGACTGAACATGTGAATTCTGCAGTATGCTATTTTATCACAGTTATATCTTCAAGTCTTGTTAGAATATCTATAAAAGTTCAATTTTAATATCCTCACTGGGATACTGCCGATACAAAATAAAGTACTGTGGATTTTAGATAGTTATTAATACATGTACACAGTTGTACACTTAAAATATATTGCCTCAAACATTTCATTGAAACAAATTTTAATTTATCATATTAATATTATTTTTACTTAAAGGGTAACAAACATCATATAGATGCCATAGAATTTCATAAAAACGACATTTGAGAAAAATTATTCTTCTAGTTCTCCATGGTGTTGCTTAAAAATGTGTAAGAAGCTTACAAAGCAGAGAACTGCCCAGAAATCTCCAAGCTCGCAGAAGTTGCTGAGGAACTCAAGAACAGGCATCATAAAGGTGAGTATGCTCAAGGATTGCTCTTCCTCCTCATTTCTGTAAATGTGTAACGTAACTATAGGAGAAAACACAGGCATGGCCTGGCAGACAGCATACCTGACACCCTGTGCTTCTAAATAAGAAGCACAACACACCATGCTCCTGACTGTTTTCAGAACACTGAATTCTGAAGTAGTATGAGTTTCCAGTAACTGTCCTGCAGAACACTCTGCACTCCTCACATCACCTTTTATGTGCTTCTTCTACATAGAGGTCCTGGTCCTATGAGAGCTCATTGTCCAATCCAAGGGAATGAGCAAACCAATCATAGTTGATAGGCTTCTACTATATAATGTATAATAGTTGTTCACATGTACTAAAGCAGACATTGTTTCCTGAAACCATCTCCAAAGTGGTTCATCTCAGTGTCCTTTACTGAGCAAGAGGCATCAGTCTTAGATGTAATTCCTACCTAGAAATAGTGAAGCAGGTTGTTGACTTCTTGGCTTTTTATATTTACCTTTCCTTTAATCATTCTCGATAAATTCTGAATGCCTATTTATACAGAAAAATGTCAAAATACATAGTAAAAATTGTAAATTTATCAGAGATGGGCATAAATATATACCCAAGTGGAAATCGTATTACTTTTTCATAAAAGCCACAAAGCACAAGAAAGTATTGAAGATAAAAAGTGGACAGTGAAAGTTATTAATAATAAAATAGTGTGATATGCATTATAACTATAGGGCAATAAACCCATTAACATGTAATGTATGTAGTACTGCTCCTACCCACTTCTGTCCTATATAGTGCTAGCCATTTACTATTTCACTTAAGAACATTATTAATAAAATTTATTGTACTAATAAGTTTTACTTAATAACTAGTACATATAAACATATTTCTACTCTCTTTTGGCTTATTTACTTTTGATTTGTGGAAAAGCTTTTTTACAGAAATTCTAACAGTAATCATTAAGAGACTCTGTAGGTTTCTGTTTCTTGATTCAATTGTTAGGGTTATGACCAATATATTTAAAATCTAAATTGATTTCTGTAATATTGTTCATAATATCTTTTTACTCTGTGTCTTGTGCAATAGTTAATATTGGCTTCTTTAGGCCCTCCCTTCTTCCTCCTCTGTAGGCCTTCTACCTTCTGTCTTCATCATTAAACTTTGAAATTCTGTGAAAATGTAGTCAATTATTTTGGTGTAAAAAATCTGTATGTATTTTTATTCTCAATTTCACTTACATAGTAGAAGCTGCTCAATGTTTGCTAAAGTTTTTCTGAATGGGTTCAGTTGGTATGGAATAAGATAAACAGATCAAACCTCCTGAGAATAGATATTATAGGTTTGTTATCTTGCGTCCTTAGTGAAACACTTTTGGTAGAAGAATGAACCAAGATAGTTTATGTCACCAATTAGGTCCAGGAACCTTTACCTAAATTCCTGAGAGCCACCCAAGGCTATACCCATGTGAGCAAACTGTTTGAGAGTATGGATGTAATATGATTGACACTTTTTGAGAAGAAAAACTCTATGCACTATAATCCAAAACCTATTGTGAAAACACTAACTTAGCCTATAACACTAACTTAGCTGCTTGTATTCTAATGCTAATTATTTCCCCTTAAACTGTTTCCAACCTGCCCTCCAGTTGGTTCTTATTGGTAAATAAAGATGCCAGAAGCCAATAGCTGGGGAAGAAAGACAGAAGAGGAATTTTAGGATTTCTAGGGCTTGGGACCTGGAGAAGGAAGAGGAAGAGACCCGCTATGCAGGAAGAAGTGAAGGAGAGGAGAGACATTATTCCTCTGGAGAGTACTGCCTAGAGGGGTACTAAACTGGGTCTAGAGCAGTCAAGGTCGAACACAGAATTAAGTAGAAACTAGGAATTATCAGCAGAAGGTAGATCCTATCAACATTGTAGGTTGGGCACTGGCATAGCTATTGTGCTGTTAAAGCATATTAAATTATGAAGTGTGTGTGTGTGTGTGTGTGTGTGTGTGTGTGTGTGTGTCTTTTTTTAACTTTTTTATTGATATATTTTTTTATTTACATTTCAAATGAATTCCCCTTTTCTGGGTCCCACTCCCTGCAAGTCCCATAAGCCCTCTTCCCTCCCCCTGTTCCTCCATCTACCCCTTCCTGCTTCCCTGTTCTGGAATTCCACTATACTCTTGCGCTGAGTCTTTTTATGGGGATAGCATTGAATCTGTAGATTGCCTTTGGCAAGATGGCCATTTTAACTATATTAATCCTGCCAATACAAGAGCATGTAAGATTTTTCCATTTTCTGAGATCTTCTTCCATTTCCTTCTTCCGATATCTGAAGTTCTGGTCATATAGGTCTTTTGCTTGTTTGGTTAGAGTCACCCAAAGATACTTTATGCTGTTTGTAGCTATTGTGAAGGGAGTCATTTCCCTAATTTCTTTCTCAGTCTGCTTGTCCTTAGAATATATAAAGTCTACTGATTTGCTTGCATTGATTTTGTAGCCAGCCACTTTGCTGAAGTTGTTTATCAGCTCTAGGAGTTCTCTAGTAGAGTTTTTAGGGTCACTTATGTACACGATCATATCATCTGCAAATAGTGATAGTTTGACTTCTTCCTTTCCAATTTGTATCCCTTTGACTTCCCTATGTTGTCTAATTGCTCTAGCTGGGACTTCAAGAACTATATTGAAAAGATATGGAGAGAGAGAGCAGCCTTGTCTAGTCCCTGATTTTAGTGGGATTGCTTCAAGTTTCTCTCCATTTAGTTTGATGTTGGCTACCAGTTTGCTGTATATTGCTTTTACTATGTTTAGATATGGGCCTTGAATTCCTGTCCTTTCCAAGACTTTTAGCATGAAGGGATGCTGAATTTTGTCAAATGCTTTTTCAGCATCTAATGAAATGATCATGTGGTTTTTTTCTTTGAGTTTGTTTATGTAGTGGATAGCATTTATGGATTTCCTTATATTGAACCATCCCTGCATCCCTGGGATGAAGCCTACTTGATCATGGTGGATGATCGTTTTGATGTGTTCTTGGATTCGGTGGGCAAGAATTTTATTTAGTATTTTTGCATCAATATTCATAAGGAAAATTGGCCTGAAATTCTCTTTCTTAGTTGGATCTTCGTGTGGTTTTGGTATCAGAGTAATAGTCGCTTCGAAGAATGAGTTGGGTAGTGTTCCTTCTGTTTCTATTTGGTGGAAAAGTTTGAAGAGTATTGGTGTTAAGTCTTCTTTGAAGGTCTGATAGAATTCTGCACTGAAGCCATCTGGTCCTGTGCTTTTTTTGGTCGGAAGCCTATCTATGACCCTTTCTATTTCTTTAGGGATTATGGGTCTGTTTAGATGGTCTATTTGGTCCTGGTTTAATTTTGGTAATTGGTATCTGTCTAAGAAAATGTCTATTTCCTCCAGATTCTCCAGTTGTGTTGAGTACAGGTTTTTGTAGCAGGATCTGGTGATTTTTTGAATTTCCTCGGTTTCTGTTGTAATATCTCCGTTTTCATTTCTAATTTTGTTAATTTGGATACTTTCTCTGTGCCCTTTGGTTAGTCTGGCTAAGGGTTTATCTATCTTGTTTATTTTTTCAAAGAACCAGCTTTTGGTTTTGTTGATTCTTTGTATGGTACTCTTGGTTTCTACTTGATTGATTTCAGCCCTGAGTTTGATGATTTCCTGTTTTCTTCACCTCCTGAGTGAATTAGCTTCTTTTTGTTCCAGGACTTTCAGTTATTCTGTTAATCTTCTAGTGTATGCTCTCTCGAATTTCTTTTTGGAGGCACTCAAAGCTGTGAGTTTTCCTCTTAGCACTGCTTTCATTGTGTCCCATAGATTTGTGTATGTTGTGCCTTCATTTTCATTAAATTCTAAGAAATCTTTGATTTCTTTCTTTATTTCTTCCTTGACCAAAATATCATTGAGTAGAGTATTGTTCAGTTTCCATGTGTTTGTGGACTTTGTATTGTTTTTATTGTTATTAAAGACCACTTTTACTCCATAGTGATCTAATAGGAGGCATGGGATTATTTCAATCTTCTTACATTTGTTGAGGTCTGTCTTGTGACCAACTATATGATCTATTTTGGAGAAGGTACCATGAGGTGCTGAGAAAAACGTATATTCTTTTGCTTTGGGATGAAAAGTTCTATATATATCTGTTAATTCCAATTGGTCCAAAGCTTCAATTAGTTTCACTGTCTCCCTGTTTAGTTTCTGTTTTCCTGATCGGTCCATTGGTGAAAGTAGAGTGTTGAAGTCACCCACAATTATTGTGTTGGGTGCAATGTGTGCTTTGAGCTTTAGTAAAGTTTCTTTTATGAATGAGGGCGCCCTTGTATTTGGGGCATAGATGTTCAGAATTGAGAGTTTTTCTTGTTGGATTTTTCCTTTGACCAGCAAGAAGTGACCTTCCATGTCTCTTTTGATGACATTAGGTTGAAAGTCAATTTTATCTGATATTAGAATGGCAACTCCGGCTTGTTTCCTGGGACCATTTGCTTGTAGAATTGTCTTCCAGCCTTTTGCTCTAAGGTAATTTTTGTCTTTGACACTGAGGTGTGTTTCCTGTATGCAGCAAAATTTAGGGTCCTGGTTACGTAACCAGTCTGTTAGTCTATGTCTTTTTATTGGGGAATTGAGTCCACTGATGTTAAAAGATATTAAGGAGTAGTGGTTATTGCTTCCTATCATTTTTGATTTTAATTTTATACATGTGTGGTTATCTTCTTTGGGTTTGGTGAAAGAAGCTTAATATCCTGCTTTTTCCAGGATATAGTTTCCCTCGTTGTAATGGTGTTTTCCCCTATTATCCTTTGTAGGGCTGGGTTTGTGGAAAGATATTGTGTAAATTTGGTTTTGTCATGGAATATCTTGGTTTCTCCATCTATAGTAATTGAGAGTTTCGCTGGGTATAGTAGTCTAGGCTGGCATTTGTGTTCTCTTAGAGTCTGCATGAGCTCTGCCCAGGATCTTCTAGCTTTCATGGTCTCTGGTGAGAAATCTGGTGTAATTCTGATAGGTCTTGCTTTATATGTTACTTGCCCTTTTTCTCTTACTGCCCTAAGTATTCTTTCTTTGTTTAGTACATTTGGGGTTTTGATTATTTCTGTTTTGGCCCAGTCTGTTTGGAGTTCTGTAGGCTTCTTTTATATTCATGGGCATCTCTTTCTTTAGGTTAGAGAAGTTTTCTTCCATAATTTTGTTGAAGATATTTGCTGGCCCTTTAAATTGTAAATCTTCACTCTCATCAATGCCTATAATCCTTAGATTTGGCTTTCTCATTGTGTCCTGGATTTCCTGGATGTTTTGGTTTACAAGCTTTTTGCATTTTCTTTAACTGTTGAGTCCATGGTTTCTATGGTATTTTCGGCATCTGAGATTCTTTCTTCTATCTCTTGTATTGTGTTGTTGATATTTGCGTCTATGGTTCCTGATTTCTTCCCAAGGTTTTCTATCTCCAAAGTTGTCTCCCTTTGTGCTTTCTTAGTTGTTTCTACTTCTGTTTTCAGATCCTGGAAGTTTTTGCTCAGTTCTGTCATTTGCTTGTTTGTGTTTTCCTCTAATTCTTTAAGAGATTTTTGTGTTTCCTCTTTCATGACTTCTGCCTGTTGATGAAAGTTCTCCTGTATTTCTTTAAGTAATTTTTGCATTTCCTCCTTACTGGTTTTTGTATTCTCCTGAATTTCTTTCAATGATTTTTGTGTTTCCCTTGTAAGGGCTTCTAACTTTTGATCCATTTTCTCCTGAATTTTTTTTATGTATGTGCTTCATGTGTTCCTGTATCAGCATCATGACCAGTGATTTTAAATCCAAATCTTGTTTCTCTGGTGTGTTGGGGTATCCAGGACTTGCTATTGTTGGAGAATTGGGTTCAGATGCTGCCATAATGCCTTGGTTTCTGTTAGTAAGGTTCCTACGTTTGCCTTTAGCCATCTAGTTCTCCCAGGTGTTAGATGGTCTTATTGTCACTGGCTGGTGCTTCAACCTACTATGGATCTTTAAGGTTATTTCTGCAGCACTGGATGACTGACTTTCCTCTGGCACAGATTACTGATATGCTGCCTTCCTCTTTTGTGCCTTTGGAGCCCTGCTCAGTCTTGCCTCAAACAATATTATGCTTAGGTTGTCAAGGTCAACCAGGTGTTCTCTGTCTACTCTATTATGGAGCGAAGATGGTATGGTGGGGGTCACTCCCTCTGTTGATTCTCACCTAGGACAGAGGTCCGGCGAAGGACTGGCTTGCAGATGAACCGCCTATGTGCTCAGTTCCTGAGTGCAGGCAGACCCCTGGCGGTTTGCACCACCAGAGATCTAAAGCTCAGGGTGATACAGTACCTAGTGACCCTTTTCTGTCCAGGCAGGCAGTGAATATGGCCACAGGGCTTCTCTCCTTCTGCTGCTCTCTGGGCAGGATACCTGTGTGTGTCTTTTATTCGGAAAATTCAACCACACCAGGACTTATTTACTAGTAATTATTACAACAATGGAGAACTTAGAAGTGCCATAAACTGGAATTTTTAGTAGACATTATGTGAACTCACTGCATCTTCTTTGTTTGAATGTGTCCTACCAATGGATATTCTGTCTAAATTCAGAACACTTCCATCTAGTATTCTAAAAGAGAAAATATGTAAACTCATTCTTCCCATGAAGGATAAGTAGAAAAGAATGATTGCTAGTATTGGCTGCTTTTCTTGTTGCCATAACAAAATATCTAAAAGAGTTCAAGTGGGAAGGATTTATTTTGGCTTCTAGTTTGAGAGTCTAGGTCGTAATAGTAAGGCAGACATGGCGTCAGGATGCTGAAGCTACTTGCTCACATCCAGGTATACCCCACTCACCTGTTTTTCTACTTTGCCCCTTTTTATTTGGGATGAGCTTTCAGTCCATACCATGGTGTTATCCATGTTTAGAGTAACATCTATTAATATTTTCTGGAAATGACCTCAAGGATATGCCCAGTGGTGAATTCCTTTGTGCTAAGTACAATCAAGTTAGAAACCAAGATTAACTATTTCCTTGCTTAAGTTTATACAAACTGCTAATGTAGACTAGTGTTGATAGTCACTAGCATGGGCATGTGACTAGGCTTAAGAATACTGACAATGGTTGATTTAAAAGGTGTACACACCTTCCCCATGGGAATTTGAGAAGTGTGTTACTGGCAGATCATTCCAGGTTTGAAAGGTGATTGGAAGTAGAAAATAAATATCCTGGGATGCTTTTTTGAAGTGGCTACTTAAATAGAGAAATATTAGGGATGAAAGAAATAAGTTGGACCTTAGATATGTCTCCCTTACATACTCTCAAGTACAAATTGCTAGCAAGAACTATTTTGGTCACTGACAAGAAAGAGACTGTTCAAAGATATGGGCCAGATTCCCTAAGGAAAGGCCCTGCACATAGCTGGCAAATAATATTGATGCTAGTAGTCCCTGGAGACTATAAATGAGTCCAGACAGGAATAGACATTCTAGATAGGGTTTTAGACACATGGTAGGAGATGAAAACACCATAAAAGGACTGGAACAGAAGACAGAGATGATTGGGAATGCCAAGTCACGTTTCCTCCAACTAAGTTACACAAGAGCCATTACATCTTAGAGTGGGCAAAGGAACATAATCCCCAGGAATGCTGGGATGAGAATAAGAATGGGCAGTATGAATACATTTCTACAATTGGGCAGATAAGAGAAGAAAGGTTTAGTTCCACCTCTTCCTGTGTGTGTTCTCACACCTAACATGAGGGGTCTAAGAAAGAATCCTCAGAAAACAGATTGGTTCACTTTTCTCCAGTACCTTGGTAGATGAGCTAGGGGAAGCTGGTCTTTCTACACAGTTTTCTCTCTGTGATCATTCTAATTCCACTGTCATTTTTCTTACTTAGCATAATAGTTTAAGGATCTGGATTGCAATTGTCAGTGGCTAGAGGGGAAAATCTTTAACAACAAATAAAACACCATATAACTTTAAAAGTTTATTTTAAAAGATTCATTATTTACTTATTTTTCTAAATTGTGTGTGTGTATGTATGTGTGTCATGCACATACATGAATGAAGGTATCTGTGAATGCGACAGGACTTAGATAGTCCTGGATCAGGAGTTACAGGTAGCTTTGAGCTACCTTTTATGGGCTAGGATTCAAAGTCAGGACCTCTATAGGAACAGAACAGACTTTCAGCAGCTGAGTCATCTCTTTAGCCAATTTTAACACTTTATGATGTAATTTCTAAGGACCTAATGAGCTGTCTTGAGGTTTTATTTGATGGGCTTAAGAACTAATAAAAATACAGTAAAAAGAAAAAAGCTATATTGTCTATTGTTTGAGGTGACTCAGTAATTTTGTAACCCAACAATCTGACTGTGTGTAGGTGGAAATGGGTTTAAGGGGAAGCACTTGCTGCACTGTTGTTGCTACAAATAGCTGGACCTACATAGTGGTCAACAATCCTGATTTTCCAAAAATTGATTGGAATAATTTTCAGTGATAGAGTAGTCAGTGGAACTTAGCAATTAGCAGCTCCAGGATCTTTTGAATTCTGTTTCTCAGGTTACATCTACTGGCATATGACAATATGATATAACAGGTGTTATTTGTGTCTATAGTGCTCATACTAATATTAAAGTATGGCTTTACTTGATGTAATATTATGAAAATAAGAAAAGAATGGCCTATGGAAGAATGGGATTTAGACAGTCACTACATAATATTTATGCTACATCATCCTATACAAATAAGAGTAAAATAAAATAAAAAATGTTGTGTATGTCCCAATGACAATGTTGGAAAGACTAGTTGTTTTGCTTAGTCTTCCCAAACACTTTCCAAAGTTTTATAGTTGCAACAGTTTTGTATATTTATAAGGTAATTTACTAATAAATGATAGGGGCACTTTACTGAATGTGGATGCCCAGAGCAGTCTCATTGTTTTGGCTGTGAGAGAACTTTAGACAAAGTCCAGAGAATTTTTTTTGCAAGGAAAAAAAATTTGCTCTTGTCTTAGAAAAGATTTGGAGTCTGTCTCTGACTCTTGAGAAATAACTTTTAAATATCTTTGAATTTCTTTTCACATTTCCATCCAAAATTTTCTTTCAAAATTTCCTTTAAAATTTTAAGTCCTGTTCTACATGCATGATAATTTCCAAAATACAAGACTTAAATGCATTTAGTGTGCACATGTCTGTGCACACTACAGTGTAGGAGTTGGTTCTTGCTTCCCACCATGTGGATTCCAGCAGGTGAACTCATGTTGTCAGGCTGCAATGAAAGTACTGAGCCACTGAGTCATCTTGCGGGAGTATCTTAGTGTTTCTCAAGTGAGAAGCAGACCTTTGCTATTCAGGGTGGGCCTCCTGGAGCACATCTGATATTATCACTAATGAGGTCATTTATAGTAGACCTTTGGGCAACATGATATCAGCTAGACACCCAGAATGTGGGAAACCCAGGACTGAGTTTAGTGAGCCCATCAGTCATGAACACATTGCCACGGTAAAGTCCTCAGAACTTTAATTCACGTGCGAGCCAGTCCGCGTGGGTTCAGAATGCTCAATTCATACTGCCACTCCCCTTTGCAAGGAGGATGAGACATTCTGAGAACAACTGAACTCTCCTCACATGAAGATCTCTTCTGGACACTTGCCTATGTGTTTCTTCCCCTGGGCTCATTTTAATGAGTTTTTCTTTATAATAAACTATAATCATGGATCATAGCTTTAGTGAGTTCTGTAAGTCCTTCAAGTGATTTTTCCAGCCTGAGAGCTGCTCATGTGACCTAGAATTTAAGTTGTTGTTAGAAGTCCTAGGCAAACATGGCAAAAAGCCATGGTCTCAAATCTGCCCTGTAGCTAATTTCAGTGTATGTTTCTGTGGGTGTATTTAGAAATGAAGGAATCAAGGAAAAAAATTAGGAAAACAATCTGTCCATGCTTAAATTATTTTAAATATCCTTGTAACTTATTTGAGGAAGCCACAAAACAAGGTATATTTAATAAAGGCTAATCCTTATTTTATGAAGAACATTTGGGCAGAGAGTTCTGTACATTAGAAAGAATTTATGCACTCCAGTGAAATTTCTCAGGGTACCAGCAAAGAAAATGATCCACTTTCCCTTTGTTTTTTGAGATAACTGTTAATTGCTTTAAGACCTAATTTCACAAAATAGACAGGTACTCTATGTAGTAATTTTATCAGGGCTATTTTATATATATGTGTGTGTATAAATTGATATATACAACATTAATATATAATTTATTCATATGTATGAATATATTCATATATAATATATAACAATGCATAACACATAATGCATAATGTACAATGTATAATGTATAGTGTATAATATAATATATGATATATGATATATGGTATATGATATGCGATCTACAATCTACAATATATAATATATAGCATATAGCATATAGCCAAACATATAACATAACACATGACATATAACATATAGCATGTAACATGTTACATATAACATATAAGATAAGCATATAGCATATAGCAAAACATGTAGCATATGACATATGACATATGAATACGACATATGACATACAACATACTACATATGACATATAACATAAGACATACGACATATAACATAACATACAACATGCAACACACAACATATAATATATAATATATAATATATAGTATATAATATATAATATACAATATACAATATGTAATGTGTAATATAACACATAACACATAACACATAACATATAACATAACATATAATATATAATAATATAATATTTATTTAAAAATAAAAATTAAATTAAAAATTCCAAGCTATGATTTGAGAAAATTAGTAAAGAATTATTTATACATTGAATCTGTAGATTGCTTTTGGCGAGATGGCCATTTTTAACTATATTAATCCTGCCAATACAAGAGCATGGAAGATTTTTCCATTTTCTGAGGTATTTTTCGATTTCCTTCTTCAGAGACCTGAAGTTCTTGTCATACAGATCTTTCACTTGTTTGGTCAGAGTCACAACAAGGTACTTTATATTGTTTGTGGCTATTGTGAAGGGTGTCATTTCCCTAACTTCTTTCTCAGCCTGTTTAGCCTTTGAGTATTGGAAGGCAACTGATTTGCTTGAGTTGATTTTATAACCAGCCACTTTGCTTAAGTTGTTTATCAAGAGTTCTCTGGTGGAGTTTTTTGGGTCACTTAAGTATATTATCATATCATCTGAAAATAGTGATAAATTGACTTCTTCCTTTCCAATTTGTATCCCCTTGACCTCCTTATGTTGTCTAATTGCTCTAGCTAGAACTTCAAGTACTATATTGAAAAAATATGGAGAGAGAGAGCAGCCTTGTCTAGTCCCTGATTTTAGAATTTCTGAAATTTCAAAAACATTCCAGGTAAGATGTGTTGTTTGTAAATGTCAGCAGAAGACATTAGCTGAAAAGAGAAAGGAAAATAAACTAAAATCCAAGATGCTAACATGGGTAAATGTACTAATATTAAAAACATATGGCTCCATCTGTAGTTCATGACAGATTCCTTTTTGAGGTTGCTTTTTTTCCTGACCCAAACTAAACACAAGTGGGTCGCACATCCCTTGTCATGTCTTCTGTAATTTTAATGACTTATTATTTTCACAGACTCACTTTTCTGAGAGCCTGGTTCCCCAAATCATACCTCTCAGAATTTCTGCTACTGAGTCTGTGGGAGAGGACATCTCATCCACCTGGTATGATATTGACCCTGCTTCTTTGCCTTATATAGATGAACACTGGCTTCCTGAGTCCCAGAAGGCTTTTCTCATCCTTCCCTTCTCAGTTTCTCAAGGTTTGCCATGATGCTCCAGAGGGGAAATGCACAGCTTCCACTTGGAGGAGGGGCTTATGACACCTTCTGTCTCCAAGGTGATGTTAATGTCCAAGGCGATGTATTGAACATGTAGGCTTCATGTCATCAGCTTCCCCTTCATCCAGGGTGTTTCTCTTTGTCAAGTGATGGATAAAATTTTTAAGTGAGGAATTCTTCCCAATTTCTCTTACAAAGCTCTGTTTTCTCCTGCTTTTACATGCATGACAAGAATTTTCCTTTACCAGTAACTTGGTAGAATTTTTTTAAAAGATTTTCAAATTCAATGTCTATTCGTAATATCAAGTGGCATTAAAAAACTTTTTATTGATTCTCTGTGATTTTCATACCATGTACCCCAATCCTACCAATCCCACTCATCTTCTAGTCCCTTATATTCTCCCTTCATCCTTGGAACCCCAACCTCCCTCTTAAAATAAAACACACACACACACACACACACAGAGAGAGAGAGAGAGAGAGAGAGAGAGAGAGAGAGAGAGAGAGAGAGAGAGAGAGAGAGAGAGAGCATGGAAAACATTTCATTATGGAAGCTACAGTATGTCACAGTGTGTCCCATAGTGTATACCCCTGTAACATATCTTTACTCACAAATGTTCATTGAAATGAGTATTTGCTCTGGTTCCTGGTCTTGGTTTCTCTGAAACCATCAGTTTTGGAACCTCACCGGAACTCCTCCTGATTATCCTGTTGTTGCCTTATTTCATGGAGCTCCTGCAGCTGTGGAACAGCAGGACTGGCCCTTTCAGGAGTCCCAACCATTCACAGATGATAGAGATTTTCAGAGTCCTGGATCTTGACCTGAGTGGTAGATGTCCTGCTCAGCCGACAGGCTCTAAGTCACACCACCAGGGTGAGCTCTGCAGGACTGCTCTAGCTCGACCACCCATTTCTCTGGAGGCAGGGTCAGCTCTTCTGCTTGCATGCCCTCTGGGCCTGCTCAGTTACAGCCATGGCTCCTTAGCCAGCTCCACTGTGCTTCTTAGTCAAAGCCCTGGGTCTACTTTCCCAAGTACTGCAGCATGCAAAGGGCTGGACCAGTTTTTCCTGTTGTCACACCCTACAGCTTGCAAGAAGCTGGCTCACCTGTGCCTTCACTATCAAGGCCAGCTCCACTATGTTACCCAGGCAAGGTGCATGGCCTGCTTTCCAGAGTTCTATAGCCAGTGAAGGGGCAGGGGTAGCTCTCCCCCTCTCATTCCCTTGGCATCAGGTCTCTCAACTACTGGAGTTATTGTGTATGTGAGGGAAGTAATCACCCCTGCACCCACACCACCTCACTGCAGAGTGGCAAGGCTAGCTCTCCAGAGCTCTCACCCTTGGGATTGGCTCACCCGTGGCCCCACCACCTAGGTCAGCTTTTCTGTGCCATCCAGGTGAGATGCAGGCCCAACTCTTCCAAGTACTGTGGCTGCTGAGAGACAGAGCCAGTTCACCCACTCTCATGAACGCAGGGTTAGATCTCTTGCTTGCAAGAGGGGAGAGTGGGCATCACCCCCACACCCATGAAGTAGCATTATTTTTTAGCCACTGGTACCATCTCTTTGAGCAGCATTTAAACAAATATATCAATCAGCTTGCCTCTTGATTTTCTTCTGTTTTTGTTGTGTTTGAGCTTTCTATGGATTGCAACAATTTCCTATAAGAATGTTGGAACATTCCAAGAAAAGAGGCTCATGAAGCTATTTTAATTATACTTCAGACTCTTCAGTAGATAAGCTCAGTCACTGACCCAAGTAGTGGATTTCATCTTAGGGAGATCTTGGTAGCTGTTTGAGACTATGGATCAGAAGAAACTAATTTGATTCTATATGACAAGAATCAAGAATATGAATAGACAATTCTTCATGGCTTTAGAATTAATGCATTTGTTGAGCCTAGAATAATTTTGTATCAGGCAAGAATAAGTTACTGTTGTAAGCTTACCATGTGATGTGCACTTCTCTGGTTGCATAGGTAATAAGGTCATGCAACTTTACTTTGCATGATAAGAATAAGTTACTGTTGTAAGCATACCATGTGATGTGCACTTCTCTGGTTGCATAGATAATAAGGTCATGCAACCTTATTTTGTCGTGCCATGCATGTCAGTGCATGGTACGACAAAACTCTGAGGTAGATTGGTACTGCAATTATCTCCATTTTGCAGGTGAAAAGAGAAGCAGAGACTAAACTGTTTTGTTTCGTATGTGTAGAATGTTATGGATACAGAATTTGAACCCTTGGTTTCAGAGAGCTTGCCAACCCTTTGAATATATATTAACACACACTTAGACATCTGGGATTGATTTTCTTTCCTATTTTTTTGTATTCACAAATATTTTTTTCTTTTTCTTTTTTTTTATTTTCTATATTCTTTGTTTACATTCTGAATGCTTTCCCCTTTCCTGGTTCCCTCCGCCCCATCGGTCTCATAAGCCCTCTTCCCTCTGCCCATTTCCCAATCACCCCCGTCCCATTTCCCTGTCCTGCTATTTCCCTAAAATGCTGGATCAACTCCTTTCAGAACCAGGGCCCTCTCTTTCCCTCTTCTTAGATATCATTTGATATGCTAACTGTTCATGCGAATTCAGAGCTTCTGGGCTAATTAATATCCACTTATCAGTGATTGCATTCCATGTGTATTCTTGTGAGATTGGGTTCACCTCACTTAGGATAATATTTTCCAGTTCCAACCATTTGCCTAAGAACTTTATTAATTCATTGTTTTTAATTGCTGAGTAGTACTCCATTGTGTAAATATACCACATTTTCTGTATCCATTCCTCCACTGAGGGGCATTTGGGTTCTTTCCAGCTTCTGGATATTATAAATAAGACTGGATATTATAAATATGAACATAGTAGAACATGTGTCCTTATTGTATGCCGGGGAATCCTCTGGGTATATGCCCAGGAGAAGTATAGCAGGGTCTTCCGGAAGTGTCATGTCCATTTTTCTGAGGAACTGCCAGACTGATTTCCAAAATGGTTGTAAAATCTTGCAATCCCACTAGCGGTGGTCGAGTGTTCCTCTTTCTCCACATCCTTGCCAGCACCTGCTTTCTCCTGAGTTTTAAACCTTAGCCATTCTGACTGGTGTGAGGTGAAATCTCAGGGTTGTTTTTATTTGCATTTCCTTAATGATTAATGATGTTGGACATTTATTGAGGTGCTTCTCAGGCATCCGAAGTTCTTCAGGTGTAAATTCTTTGTTTAGCTCTGTACCCCATTTTTTAATAGGGTCATTTGGTTCTCTGGGGTCTAATTTCTTAACTTCTCTGTATATATTGGATATTAGCACTCTGTCAGATGTAGGCTTGGCAAAGATCCTTTCCCAATCTGTTGGTTGATGTTTTGTCCTTTTGACAGTGTCCTTTGCCTTACAGAAAATTTGTAATTTTATGAGGTCCCATTTGTCAATTCTTGATCTTAGAGCATAAGCTATTAGTGCTCTGTTCAGGAACTTTTCCCCTCTGCCCTTGTCCTCAAGGGTCTTCCCCAGTTTCTTTTCTATTAGTTTCAGTGTGTCAGGTTTTATCTGGAGATCCTTGATCCACTTGGAGTTGAGCTTAGTACATGGAGATAAGAATGGATCAATCCACATTCTTCTGCATGCTGACCTCCAATTGAACCAGCCCCATTTGTTGAAAAGGCTATCTTTTTTCCACTGGATGTTTTCAGCTCCTTTGTCGAAGATCAATTGACCATAGGTGTGTGGGTTCATTTCTGGGTCTTCAATCCTATTCCATTGATCCACTTGCCTGACATTGTACCAATACCATGCAGTTTTTATCACTATTGCTCTGTAGTAAAGTTTGAGGTCTGGGATACTGATTCCCCCAGAAGTTCTTTTACTGTTGAGAATAGTTTTAGCTATCCTGCGTTTTTTTGTTATTCCAGATGAATTTGAGAATTGCTCTTTCTAACTCTATGAAGAACTGAGTTAGGATTTTGATGGGTATTGTGTTGAATCTGTATATTGCTTTTGGCAAGATGGCCATTTTAACTATATTAATCCTGCCAATCCACAAGCATGGAAGATTTTTTCCATTTTCTGAGGTCTTCTTCTATTTCCTTATTCAGAGATCTGAAGTTCTTGTCCTATAGGTATTTCACTTATTTGGTTAGAGTCACCCCAAGATACTTTATGCTGTTTGTGGCTGTTGTGAAGGGTGTCATTTCCCTAATTTCTTTCTCAGTCTACTTATCCTTTGAGTATAGAAAGGCTACTGAATTGCTTGAGTTTATTTTGTAACCAGCCACTTTGCTGAAGTTGTTTATCTGTTGTAGGAGTTCTCTGGTAGAGTTTTTTGGATCACTTAAGTATACTATGATATCATCTGCAAATAGTGATAGTTTGACTTCTTCCTTTCCAATTTGTATCCCTTTGACCTCCTTATTTGTCTAATTGCTCTAGCTAGGACTTCAAGAACTATATTGAAAAGATATGGAGAGAGGGGGCAACCTTGTCTAGCCCCTGATTTTAGTGGAATTACTTCAAGTTTCTCTCAATTTAGTTTGATGTTGGCTACTGGTTTTCTGTATATTGCTTTTACTATGTTTAGATATGGGCCTTGAATTCCTGTTCTTTCTAAGGCTTTTAGCATGAAAGGATGCTGAATTTTGTCAAATGGTTTTTCAGCATCTAATGAAATGATCATGTGTTTTTTTTCTTTGAGTTTGTTTATGTAGTGGATTGCATTGATGGATTTCCATATATTGAACCATCCCTGCATTCCTGGGATGAAGCCTACTTGATCATGGTGGATGATGGTTTTGATGTGATCTTGGATTTGGTTAGCAAGAATTTTATTGAGTATTTTTGCATCAGTATTCATAAGGGAAATTGGCCTGAAGTTCTCTTTCTTTGTTGGATCTTTGTTTGGTTTTGGTATCAGCCTAATAGTGGCTTTGAAGAAGGAGTTGGGTTGTGTTCCTTCTGTTTCTATTTTGTGGAATCGTTTGAAGAGTATTGGTGTTAAGTCTTCTTTGAATGTCTGATCGAATTCTGCACTAAAGCCATGTGGTCTTGTGCTTTTTTTTCCATTGGAAGGCTTTCTGTGACCCCTTCTATTTCTTTAGGGATTATGGGACTGTTTAGATGATCTTTTTGATCCTGATTTAATTTTGGTATTTGGTATCTGTCTAAGAAATTGTCCATTTCCTCCAGATTCTCCAGTTGTGTTGAGTATAGGCTTTTGGAATAGGATCTGATGATTTTTTGAATTCCCTCAGTTTCTGTTGTTATATCTCCCTTTTCTCTTCTAATTTTGTTAATTTGGAAACTGTCTCTGTGCCCTTTGCTTAGTCTGGCTAAGGGTTTATCTATCTTGTTGATTTTTTCAAAGAACCAGCTCCTGGTTTTGTTGATTCTTTGTATGGTTCTCTTTGTTTCTACTTGATTGATTTCAGCTCTGAGTTTGATGATTTCCTGTCTTCTACTCTTCCTGGGTGAATTAGCTTCTTTTTGTTCCAGGGCTTTTAGTTGTGCTGTTAAGCTTCTAGTAGATGCACTCTCCATTTTCTTTTTGGAGGCACTCAGGGCTATGAGTTTTCCTCTTAGCACTGCTTTCATTGTGTTTCATAGATTTTGGTATGTTGTGCCTTCATTTTCGTTAAATTCTATAAAGTCTTTGATTTCTTTCTTTATTTCTTCCTTGACCAAGTTATCAGTGAGTAGAGTATTATTCAGTTTCTGTGTATAAGTGGGCTTTCTTTTGTTTTTGTTGCTATTGCAGACCACTTTTACTCCATAGTGATCTGATAGCAGGCATGGGATTATTTCCATCTTCTTATATTTGTTGAAGTAAGTCTTGTGGCTAATTATATGATTGATTTTGGAGAAGGTACCATGAGGTGTTGAGACAAAGGTATATTATTTTGCTTTGGGATGAAATGTTCTATATATATCTGTTAAATCCAATTGATCCAAAGCTTCAGTTAGTTTCATGGTGTCCCTGTTTAGTTTCTGTTTTCCTGATTGGTCCATTGAGGAGAGTGGGATTTTGAAGTCACCCACAATTATTGTGTTAGGTGCAATGTGTGCTTTGAGCTTTAGTAAAGTTTCTTTTTATAAATGAGGGTGCCCTTGCATTTGGATCATAGATGTTCAGGATTGAGAGTTCTTGGTGTATTTTTCCTTTGACCAGCAAGAAGTATTCTTCCTTGTCTCTTTTGATGACTTTAGGTTGAAAGTCAATTTTATCTGATATCAGAATGGCAACTCCAGCTTGTTTCCTGAGACCATTTGCTTTGAGGAAAACTAGAACAAATGTGTATTTGCATGCTACATTGCCTCTCTAGAAACTTGCTTTCTTATTATTTACTCTCTGCTCATGAAGCCCTTTTATCCTCATGCAAATTGATCTGCTTATTTCTTAAAGAGTAGGCTTAGATATTATTAAATAATCCAGAATTAAGAGTCTCAAAAAGTTTGTACGTTTTTTCTCTCTTATTTATATAACATATCAGAAAAAAGAACTATTCATGACAATGAGGCACAGTCATGAAGATACCTTTCAGGACCACACATATACTTAATTTCAAGGATCCAATCTTCATGGACATCAGGTTCATGCTGTTGTACATTTCTATCAAGAAAGAAAAGAGGAAAAAGAGTGGTTTTGATCATATGAAACTGGTGGTAGATCTGAATATAGCTGCAAAGGAAGCTGAGAAATATAGTTTCTACCTGAGTAGTAATTTCCCTGCTAATAGTCATGAATGTAGACATTGAGAATAATTAATTAGTGACTGAAAATAATGTTACATTTGTGTGTATCTGTTTATTATATATGTGAGTCATGTTTAGAAGCAGATAATACTGATTGATCTGTTTTGAGTAGGTTATCCACTCTAGAATATAAATGAAAATGGAGAGCATAAATAGCTGACTTAATATAATTAATGGTTTGTTATGTTTTCAAATATTCTATTATCAGTAATATACCAGATAAACATGTCCACAATAATTTGAATTTTAGAAATTTGTGTAAATTCAACTACTTTTATTTCAAATTCTGTGAGTTTTTATCTAGTATATAATTTAATGATGTTAGGAAGCATTTAATTCCAGATAATTGTTTTTCCTCTTTCCACAGGTTATTGTAACATATTTATTGCTATATTTAACTTTTATAAGGCACTTTGTATATGAATAGTTGTGCATAATTTATAATGTTCCAATTTTTCTTATTTTTCAAGTATAAATGCATGCTGACAACTTCCACTCCTATATTTGGCTGTTCTGTCGATGCTAGCAAAAATGTGGCCACAGTGCAAAAGAGAAAAAGATGCTACATTCAGTTTTTCTGAGGCTGTTGTAAAAGAAAATAATGCTACCACAAACTCAGTAACTAAAACAACACAGAAATTTATTCTCTCCATCTGGAGCCTAGAAAAACTGGAGTCTCTGTGGCCATTTTCTCACTGGGACACTGGGGGACCATCTGTCTCTTGCCTCTTCAGCTTCTGGTGACTGTCTTCACATTTCTGGGCTTGGGAGCTGCTCTCAGATCACACATGCTTTTCTGTGTTTGTGTCTTCATTGTTTCCATCAAAACATCATAATGACACTGTCACGACTTTAACAGTCCACCAAGATGACTCAGGATTATCTGCTTGTTTTAATAACCTTAGCTGTATTATATCTGAAAAGGTCTTCCTTTCCAAATAGGTTAATAGTTGTCATTTCCAGAGACCATGTGAATATCTACTTTATTTTCAGTATCTTTTATGCAAGGGAAATACATTCTCTGTGTATTTCACAATACATTCTCTGTGCTAACATCTATTTCATACATGGGGAATTCACTCACCTCATCCTAACATCTACCAAAATCTCAACACATTACTGGTTAGCTCAATTTAACTTATCACATAAATATCAAAAGCACAAAAGTCTCAAATACCATTTACTCAATCAAAAAATAATGATGCTCTCATTGTGATTTATCCTAGATCAAAATTTCTCTCCATTTCTAAACCTTTAAAAACTAGAGGAACAAAGTATTCCAGTGAAATAAAAATGAGAATGTATGAATCCTGAACAGTGGGGAAATACAGAGCTATGGCTTGGCACAGTGTGCACTGTCAAGAGTCTGAAGAAAGGTAGTGCTTGCTGTTCAATATCCAGCTCTTACATGTTCATACTGAAATCCCTTGAATGCTCATCAAAAGTTTATTAACTGGAAATATTTGTCAAAATAAATGGAATAGAGAATGAATGGTCAGAGACATTTTTAGGGTATAATGTGGAGAAAGGACAGTAGTTAAGACACCCTGGAAAGAGACAATTGATAATTAAATTAGAACTGAAACTGTAGAAATGTTATCACTGTGTTTTATTTTTTTAAAACAAGATTAAAAGGCCTGGAATAAAACTCAAAATATTAACTTCAAATAAAAATAGCCAAAATTGGTCTCAAATTTGTTTCAGGATTTCCTTGGTTGTCCTTTTCTAGGAATAATTATTAATGATGTGTATACACATTCAAATCTTTCTGCCAGAAATATGTATTTGAAGATACAAAATGAATGCCAAAATTTTAATTTACACTCTTTGCATATTTCTAAGATACCAAGAAATTGGAGAGAAATAATGTTTTTAGTAGTCATAGGCATCACTTAACAAAGCTGTATCATAAAAGTAACAGAAAATTACTTTTGCACTCTTCTCTGATCTTTTGATAATGACTTTTCTCAGATATGTCCAAAATTAGGTTCTTAATAGTATTTTTAAACTTTCTTTCTTTCTTTCTTTCTTTCTTTCTTTCTTTCTTTCTTTCTTTCTTTCTTTCTTTCTTTCTTTCTTTCTTTATTTATTTATTTACACTCCAGATTTTATTTCCCCTGCTGCCCCCAATCCACCCTCTAGTTCCATTCTAGATCCATTACCTCCTCCCCATCCCCTTGAGGATGTCTCTACCCCCTATTCTCTATCCCATCAGACCTCTAAAATTCCCTGAGTCCTCCAGTTTCTTGAGGATTAGGTGCACCATCTCTGACTGAATATAGACCTGGTAGTCCTCTGCTGTCTATGTGTTGGGGGCTTCATATCGATTGGTGTATGCTGTCTAGTTGGTGGTCCAGTGTTTGAGAGATCTTAGGGGTACAGGTTAATTGAGACTGAGGGTTGCCCTCCTCCTCAGCTTCTTTCAATTTTTCCCTAATTCAACCACAGGGAGCAGCAGCTTCTGTCCATTGGTTGGGTACAAATATCTGCATCTGAATCTTTCAGCTGCTTGTTGGAACTTCCAGAGTGCAGTCATGCTAAGTCCATTTTTGTGAGCACTCCATAGTGTCAGGCCTTGGGACCTCCCCTTGAGCTGGATCACACTTTGGGCTTGTTGCTGGACCTTCTTTTCCTCAGGCACCTCTCCATTTCCATCCCTGAAGTTCACGCATGTCTTTTTTTGGGAGGGGTTGGGGGGGTCTGAGTTACCTCACCTCACTCAGGATATTTTCTAGTTGCATCCATTTGCCTGCAAAACTCAGGTTTTTATATAAATGGTCAAATCAAGGTTTAATAACAACTACCAAGCATTTTAATAGGATTTGAGAGCTCAGAGATGATTCAGTGACTAAGCACACTGGCTGTTTTTGCAAGGAGCATGGATTCAATTCTCAGCCCCATATGATAGCATACAACTACCCATAACTCCTATTCTAGGGTGTCTGGTGCCCTCATCTGGCCTTTGTGAGCACTAAGCATGTAAGTGGTGCTTGCTGATACATGCAGACTAAATATCATCACAGTAAAATAAGATAAAATTGGAATAAAACTCGATTTGAAGGCTAGATGTTTAGCTTGGTCATGTAGCATGTTAGGAAGGAAGACCTTGGTTTAATCCTTAGTGTGTGCACAAATACACATGAACATACACATAGTGCACACACATTCACATACACACAACACACACAAGTGTTCACAATCACACACACATGTGCATGCACACACATAAACATGAGCACACATATGCACTCAACACATATACATGTAGACACACATGTATGCACATGTATGTGGGTATGCACACAACAATACACATATAGGTGCACATATGAATACACATATGCATACAATACACTCACATACACACTCAAACACATGCATTTGTACACACATGCATTCAAATTTCCAAACACATGCATGTGCAAGCATATATATGCAAAGCCATACACATGCTCAACCATATGTGCACAATGACATGTACATACATATACATAAGTGCACAAATGTATACAGTTCACATACTCATGAATGCTTGCACACACACACAGGCCCACATACACACATGAACATGCACACACAGACATGGACACACACACACACACACATGCACGCACATACACACATACATACTCATGGGCTTACTTATGTACTTTGTACACATGTACAGGCACACAAAATGTATACAAACATACATTTGTGCACATACCCATATACACATTCATATGAGCACACACACACACAAATACACACTCATATACACATGCAAATAGCTGCAACTTTAAAAATATCTTACAATATTACTTTTGGACCAAGGAACTTAGTTCCAAATTCACTTAGTTTATGTTTAATATTATGAAAGGCCATGTGTAGCAATCATAGTTTATATCTTTGCTAATTTAAAAAGATATCCATATGATAGTTACTGTCAACAATAAGACTAGAGTCTAAAATAAAGTATCTCTTAAATATAAAAAAAATTCTAAAAATGTGAGAGACCAAAAGGGTGGAAGGCTCAAGGTCAAATTTTCAAAAGCCATCATTTGTTTGTCTGTGTCAAGAACAGATTCTCCAGTGGTGAAACGTCCTTCTGTGGAACTTTTCAGCACTGAGTAGATTCAAGAACCACAGGAGTCTGGTCCAAATGAGAACCAAGGCAACCATAGCTCTGCTGTGCCTACCAAAGCCAAAGACAAGCAGGCTCCTCTTGAGGAGGAGACCAAGCTGACAGGAAGAAGGATAGGACAAGCCATGGACTGCAAGGAGGTGACTTCTGGGAGCACAAACAAAGCCATACCGACTCTGAGAATGAAAAGTGAAGACGGCATTGAAGATATTCAACATGCTGTGTCCTGTTGCACATATAGTTGTCTTAAAGTGCATGTAGCCTCTGGTCTGCCTGTTGTACATGCCTATAAAAGACACTTTGAAGTGCTGCATAGGATTAATATAGATAGTTTGGGCTAATAAGAGTAATTATAATTTTCATATCACCTCAATTTCAGAAAAGATTATAAGTATGGTCCCCTAAATTTCATTTATTTTAAAGCACTTGAGAGTAAGTTAAGAATGTGAAGCTCCCTCCCTTCCTAACATGATACTATTTTCTCTTAGGCAGGACATCTTCAGTACGTCTACGATGTGACCAGGATCAGGAACTGGACCTTGTTACACTGTGACTCTCTAATCACGAATTGCTTGAAGTTCCAGTACAGTTCTTTAGTCAAACACAATCCTCACATCCCACTCAATTTCTTGTCAGTTGTATGACAAGACCCTTTATAGAGAATATATCAGTGGAGTGTCTTGGCCCTCAGTTGTGGCATTTCTTTACATCTGGGAGCTGTTTTGGGGAGCTCACCTTTTGTGGCACATTTGTTTTGTGTAATTTCAATTAATTTGAATTTTTCTAGTGTTTCATGGCTGGCTTTAGATTGGCTTTGACTGAATTTGAGGAACATGATTGAAATGACCATGTCATCCTATGAGATCAGTTTGTGTTCTCTGAGCTCTTCTACTAATGCAATTATAAAGCTCACACATTTGTTTAGCCTTGTATGTATCAGTTACCATAATAATTTTGAGACATGTCCACTGATGTATGTATTTAACACTTCAATATTTCTATTGTTAAGGAAATCTGTGTTCTAAGACTATATTGTACTTTATTGATGCACTGCTGATGAATATGTGAATTCCATTTAAGGATTAGAGTATTCTAATGAAGCTGCCATGAACATGTTATCTGTCTTTCATTGGACTTTTCAAATTTATTGGGCAAACATATAGGAGTTAAATGGATATGTACTACTTCCAATATTTGCTGAAATTATTGTAAAAGTAACTGGGTCACTTCACGTTGCTCTGAGATGTAAGGAAGAGTTCTGAATGTGCTACACTCTTCCTGGTACTTGAATGTGGAAGATGTTGGATATGTTAAACCATTCCAGTGGGATTTTACTGGGTGTCACTGTGGCATTCAACACAAACTAACAGCAATTATTAAGTAGCTTTACCTTTTCATATACTCTTTTTACCATTCATATATCTTTTTCTTGTGAAAAGGGTGTATCTCTGACTATTTTGCCTGTTCTTGGGACTCTTTTCCTCCTACTTGGTTGCTTTGTCCAGACTCAAAATGAAAGCTTTTGCCTTGCCTTATTGTGTCTTGTGTTGTCAAGTTCGGTTTTGCCTCTTGGAAGTCTACTCTTTTCTGAGGGGAAAAGAGGGGGAGAGGATCTTTGGAAGAAGAGAAATGGGAGATAGAGCTGGGAGGAGTGGAAAGATATCAAACTGTGGTTAATATATATTGAATGAGAGAAAAATCTATCTAAAATAAGAAAATGATATACATATACATACATCTATGCATATATTGGGCTAATTTGGGTTAAGTTCTAAGAGATTCATTTTCTACTTGAAATGCAAGTTCTTCTAAAAAATCTGGATACCAATTTTGGGTTAAGTATAGCATTTAAAAGCTACTTTAGAGAACTGTTATTGTTGTGCAAATGGAAAGTTTCTAAGGCCCTGACCTTTGTTCAACTCTGGAACTAGGGTCACAGAGTCACCTGCACCCTCCCTCCCACCCCACGACTCAGCTGCAGCTGCTGGATTTTTCCACTTCTATGTGCACATGTTCCTGTTCACCTTATACAAACTACCCCCTGGCTTAATATGCTGCTGTCTCTGACACTCAGGGGTAGCCATTTTGTGTCTTGGCTAAGGAAATTTCTCTAGGGAGACCTTGCTTTGTGTGTGCCTTTCTTATAACTCTGTCTTAGTTAGGGTCTCCATGGCAGTGAAGAGACACCATAACCCTGGCGATTCTTATAAAAGAAAATGTTTAATGGAATCTGGCTTACAGTTTTAGAGGTTTAGTCCATTATCACCATGGCAGGAAGCATGTCAGCATGCAGGCAGAAATGGAACTGGAGGAGCTGAGAATTCTACATCTTGGTTCACAGGCAGCAGAAGGGGACTGCCCAACTGGGCATGGCTGGAGCATATAAAACCTTAAAACCTGTCTCCACAGTCACACATTTACTCCAACAAGGCCACACCTACTCCCACAAAGCCACACCTCCTAATAATGTTATTCTCTATGGGCCTATGGGAGCCAATAGGATTCAAACTACCACATTCTCACTCTCGTGAAATTCTTGGGTACCCTTTCATTTATTATTTGTATATGTGTGTGGACACGCATATACCACACTCTCGTGTAGAGGTCAGAGGACAATTTAGTGGAGTCAGTTCTCTCTTTTCACTATGTGGACACTAGGAATATAACTCAGCTCATCTGGCTTGAGGGCAAGTCCCTCTCTCTGTTGAGCCATCTTTCTTGCTCAGGATTACTATGGTTTAAATTTAATACAACATTAACTAAACTTGCTGAATCTATTCTGTTTTCTTGTAGTGATTTTGTAAACTTTGAGCCTACATTTACCTCTATGTTGCATAGTAGATTCTTCCAGATTGAAACATTCAATCAGCCATGGAAACACTTTAAGCCAGAAGAAGGTAAGAAACTCAAAATAACTTCAGGAAGCCTCCCAAACTCATCAGATTCACTATGCTTCTGAGTCTTCAAGATTATATAAACAACAACAAAGACAAAAGACCACTGAGAGTTGCTTGTAGATAAACCAAGTATCACAAAAGATTCTGAGATCAGATCAGCTGCCTGGAAGAAGCAGAGACATTAGGAGCTTCCTGGACGAGGTTTAGAACAAGTGAGTCACCTGGAAAGAATGCTGTCCAACATACTGAGATGCTTTTAGGTTGTGCAGTGTGTTCCAGATCCACAGCTTTTGTGAACTGGCATTCATGCTGTGATGGACTTTGGTGATACAGAAGTCTTTGAGTTATTTCTGCTCCTGTAAGTAACTACCATATTCTTGTAAGTAACCCCAATAAAGCAAATTGATTCACCAAGTTGGAATTTGGTAGTATCCTTACTTTGATTTGTCTAGGACTCCCTATCTGGAATAATTAGATGTGTGTGTGTGTGTGTGTGTATGTGTGTGTGTGTGTGTGTCTTGCATCTCCCCAGAAAGTCTTATCACATAACACTCTGATGTTACGTTCATTACAATTAAATTATATAAATATGTACAAATATATATACATACACACATATGTACACATATATATGTGTACATGTATATATATATATATACATGATAAATATTTGAGCCCTTCTTCCACATGGCACCTAATTTAAACATTAACTGACCATCAACATATGTTTTTTGTTTGGAAGCTCTGTTTTTTATAGTTGCACACCATTATTTTACAATAAGAAAACTGGTGTTATTTTAAATATATTTGTTTATTTAATTACTACCTCTTTATGTGATGGGCTTCTGCTGACTGCTGCTATTGATCTCCATATGAAAACTCTTCTCACCTGACTATACCTCCTATGCTCATGCTTGATATGATGTGCTCTTCTGGAAGAATACCCATCCCCACTCTTATATTGAAGCAGTACAAGGTAAAGCAAAGCTGTGCAAAGCACTGTCTCCCACACCTTTGCAAATATGAGCTTTATCTTCATGTCTTTGGGATTCAATTGTCCTGAAGAAAAAAGAGGTGGACGAAGAAGAGGATGTAGGAAATAAAGAGGAATAATGGCACAGAATAAAAGTAACAATATTTTGTTTTTATCTAAATAATATTTGAATCATGGTTGTATTCTACTGTTTGTATAGTCGAAAATTATCCTTAGAGCATGAGAGGTCTTGTAGTCATAATAATTATAAATAAGCATAGCATTAATGCTTTATATCTATGATGGTTAATGCTAATAATATTAACTGAACAAAACTTAGAATCCATTGAGAGAGCCCCAAACATTACTATGGGGGATTCTTTTCATTACATTAATTGATCCCCACAGATGATCTTGACCTATACAGAAGTGGAAAAGGTGCATGGACTGTTTGAAAGAATGCTTGCTGAACACTACCATGAATTCATTCCCCAGTCTTTGCTTCTCACTAGAGACATAATTTAACAAGCTCCTTCAAACACCTTCTATTGTGACCTTTTTTGAATGAGGGACTGAATTGGAAGAGTGAGCTAAATAAACCCTTTCTTTTTCTTTCTTTTGTCCATTTTACTTTCTTTCTTTTTTCCCCAACTAAATCATTTAGGTGTCCTTAACGAAATGATTAGAAACCACAACTCTAGACAAACAAGGTTGAAAACAACATTTTTTCATGCTGCATAACAAAACCAACCCTACAGGAAACACAATAATAATGTTCATGGTTGGGTCTGGATATAAAAATCATTCATACAAATTTCATAACCTAAAGAAAGAAGGAGAAAAAAGCCAAAGACAGAATTCCAAACACCTTCAGAGTGGAGGTGTAGTGTCAATCCAGAAATATTCCAGAACCCTTCAATAAACCAAGGGAAAAGCCCTAAAGATGACTTTGTCATGGAGTGTCAAACCTTAGCAGTCACCAGTTGTAGTCAACAGTCCTGAGACTGACTGTACTTGCAAACTGTCTTCACTTCCCTCAGCTTGTGGGTGTCCTGTTAAGACTGGGGCAGAAGGGTGCTGTTTGATCTGCTCACATAAACCAGCATCACGATTGGAGGACTGGTGGTGGTTTCTTTAGTTGGAATATATTATCACAGCAAAGGAAAAGAAGTAAGGCCATTTCTATGATATACTGATTGGGTCATTATGGTTTTTTTTATTTTTTCATTTTTTTTATATGAAGAATCTGGCTTCATTCGGCAACGTTCCACCATGTTCTGGATAACTAGAATGAACTTACATATTAAGATAATGGACTAATTTGTTTGATGATGAAAGGTATATAGATAGGATTAAAGTTGTGTACAAACCATGCAGACAACAAAGCAACTGTAAATGTTAATGAGATTAAGGCCATTAAAGGCCAACTGGGTGCTCTGCATTAGGGAAATGGCAAAGCAAGTTATTTCTTTAGCTGCAGCACATGGAAGTTGTCATAACTTATCCTAGCGGGATAAGCCATATCTTGAACTGGCAGTGGAATTCTATAACATTGTCCACATGGCCTTGGTTTCAAAAGCCTCACAGATGAAGAATTGAGGTAGTCATGAAGAACAGATGAAACCAGGCATGTGTGGCAGGGCTGGAAGTCCTGTGGAGAGGCTCTAAGAGGCCATGGAGCAAATCTAAGAAGCCTAAACTGCAGCAGAAAGACCAGTGGACTATTGGAGCTGACTGCCCCACAGGCATCCAATAAAGGTAGTTTATAGGTTTGAAGTGGAGCTTGCCCCAGAGTCCACACTGCTGAAAACAGGAAAACTGAAGGGTGAAGTCAGGAGATTACTTTATGAACTCTGGGTAATGGAAATGAAATGATAGATTAGTTTTCATTCCCTTCTGCATTTTTGTTTTTCTCTAGTTTGATCATTCCTTTGGATTCCAAGATTTCCCCTTTTAGGAATAAGAATGTTTACTTTGTCATGAAATATTGGAAGTAAAGGACTTGTTTGGAGGTTATAGGATCTTACAGTAAGGGACTTTGGACTTTTTTTTTTTATTCGATATATTTTTTGTTTACATTTCAAATGATTTCCCCTTTTCTGTCCCTCCACTCCCCTAAAGTCCCATAAGCCCCCTTCCCTCCCCCTTTTTTCGCATCCACCCCTTCCCACTTCCCTGTTCTGGTTTTGCCCTGTACTGCTACACTGAGTCTTTCCAGAACAAGGGGCCACTCCTCCATTCTTCTTGTACCTCATTTGATGTGTGGATTATGTTTTGGGTATTCCAGTTTTCTAGGTTAATAACCACTTATTAGTGAATGCATACCATGATTGATCTTTTGAGACTGGGTTACCTCACTTAGTATGATGTTCTCCAGCTCCATCCATTTGCCTAAGAATTTCATGAATTCATTGTTTCTAATGGCCGAATAGTACTCCATTGTGTATATAAACCACATTTTTTGCATCCAAGCTGGAAAGAACCCAGGTATCCCTCGACTTTGGACTTTTAAAGTGTTGAATGTTAATGAATATGTGGACTTTTAAACTTGAACTGCGTTTTAGGTTATGAGAAAAACACAAGGTCATTATTAATAAGGGGTGGAGTGTCAGGTTTTAAATATCATGTCTTGAGTTATCAAATGATATGTACAGAGTTGTATTGGGCAGGGATAATTATAAATCTGACAATGCCTACAGTTATCTGGGAGACAGGCTTCTATGCATGCCTGTGAAGGAGTGATTGTCTTGAATACATTAATTTATGTGGAATAATTATCTTAACTGCATCAGAGGATCCTGGACTGTGTGAGAAAGAGAAAGTAGTGTAGTCACCCACTGTTCCTTAGTTCTGAGAGCAAACGAAGTGTGACTAATTCTACCAAGTTCCTGTTGCTGTGATTTCTCTGTCTCAAAGCACTATAGCCAGGATTTGTGAAAATAATAAATTCTTTTGAGACCCAGACCTTGGCTGCTTTTTCCTTTTTTTATTTGATATATTCTTTATTTACATTTCAAATGATTTCCCCTTTCCTGGATCCCCACTCTCTGAAAGTCCCATAAGCCCTCTTCCCTCTCCCTGTTCCACTATCAACCCCTTCCTGATTCCCTATCCTGGTATTCCCCTATATTGCTGCACTGAGTCTTTCTAGGATCAGGGGCCTCTCCTTCCTTCTTCTTGGGCATCATTTGATATGTGAGTTGTTTCCTGGGTATTCCAAGCTTCTGGGCTAATATTTGCTTACCAGTGAGTGCATACCATGTGTGTTCCTTTGTAATTGGGTCACCTCACTCAGGAAGACAGTCTCCAGTTCCACCCATTTGCCTAAGAATTTCACGAATTCATTGTTTTTAATAGCTGAGTAGTATTCTATAGTGTAAATAGACCACATTTTCTGTATCCATTTCTCTGTTGAGGACATCTGGGTTCTTTCCAGCTTCTGGCTCTTATAAATAGGGCTGCTATGAACATAGTGGAGCATGTATCCTTATTACATGCTGGGGAATGCTCTGGGTATATGCCCAGAAGTGGTATAGCTGGGTCCTCCGGTAGTATTATGCCCAGTTTTCTGAGGTACTGCCAAACTGATTTCCAGAGTGGTTGTACCAGCTTGCAACCTCACCAGCAGTGGAGGAGTGATCGTCTTTCTCTACATCCTCTCAAGCACCTGTTTTCTCCTGAGTTTTTGATCTTAGCCATTCGGACTGGTGTGAGGTGAAATCTCAGGGTTGTTTTGATTTGCCTTTGGCTGCCTTTTCCAATGGGACACAATTAACACAGTTGCCTCCAAACACACACCCTGCTTTCTACCTTATATAGTTGTGCAGATGTAGTTACATGAGAGACCATAAAACATATGGAATTTTTGAAGACTTCGGGTACTTGGCATTGCTGCAGCATCTAGCAGAGACACTGAAGATGAAGACAGCATGGACATCCCCTCTGGCAAGAAGAGGAGAGGTAATCTTCCCAAGGAGTCTGTCCAGATTCTGCGACGCTGGCTGTATAAACAGAGCAAGAGAAAGCACTACAGATATACTTGTCCACACCTGTTCATTGACACGTATTCCAGGCTCCTCCCTGACTAGGTGAGAAAGGATGGCAAAGATCCAAATCAGTTCACACTTTCCAGCCACGGGAACAGGATTTCAGAAGCTAGCTCTGTAGAAACTAAGATAGGTATCAAAAATGTCATGCCAGTTCTAGAGGAGATACAAGTTCATTCCTGCACTGGACTCAACCTAACTCTAGGAAGATCAGTGTCTCCTACACCTTCTTCCCCAGGATCCATTTTGGCTTACCCATCAGTGATCTGCCATACCACCATGACTGCATTGAAAATGGGACTTTCTCTCTGCCAAATGATTGATGTGGCATATAACATGGATATACAGCAAATAGTGTAGCAACTTTACAGACATCTTCTTCATGTTCCCAAATAATGCTTGCAAACCCCAGAGAGGTCTTTTCAACACTCCTCCCAGCTACTCGGTTAGACTTCAACCAGAATTTTAGCAGATTCCAGATTCTAATGAATGTTGCACTCAATGGCAGCAGAGATGAGTCTTCAGGTCAAACTCACAGCTTGAACATTTTTCTTCAAACGAAGCCATTCCCCAAAATATGGTCCTGATTGTTGGGGTGAGAGCAAGAGACACATTATTTTATATTTTTTCTATTAATATTTGCACATGGGATTGCTCAAAGGAAGTTTACAGTTGTTAAGATATAGCCAATGGAATACAGTCATTCCAAGAACTACAGACTAAAGCTACTGTAGAAACAAAGGGTTTTCTTTTTCAAATGTTTCTTGGTAGATCTTTCATAATGTGAGATGGTTCTCAATATTGTTTGATCTTCTCTCCACTCTTTCTTTTTTAAATGTGTTTTTTTTTTAGAAGCCCTAACAGCTTTCTCTCCCCAGGTAGAACAAGATGGCCACATACAGTCTAATGAACAAACAAATTTTCAGGGTTTTTGTTTGTTTTTTAGATTCAAGCAAGTGTGAATCTAGTAGGTGGAGTTCTTTTTTTTTTCTTCATGATGTAATAAAGTATTTTCTTAAAACATTCCTTTTCCCTAATAATGCTTTTGTCAGGGTGTTTTATCAAAGCAACCAGAAAACAATATTATTCACACTGTCTATTTAAATTAGCTGCCACTTTTTCCTACAGAGTTCAGAGCATTCTGGCTTATTTCATATTGTTTATTCTTTCTTAATGGTTTTGCTCTCATCATTGTGACCATAGGTTTTAAGCCACAAACAAAGATTCATGATGGAGAAAATGTGCTAGAAGTAATGTCTCATAGTCAAGTTTAAAGTTGATTTCCCTAAGAATCCTTAGCAAAATTTTGAGGCCATTTTCAGAGAAGTAAAAGACTTTTATAAATACTTGGATAAAGAGCTACAGGGGTCAGTAGTGGGGCTATGTCTGTGAGTGGAGGATGATATCTGAATACTTTGCATGGATTTGTATTCAGATAAACCTCAATATGAGGGCAGAAGAGATCTGGAAAGCTTTAGCAAAAACAGTTTCCTCACTTAGGATGATATTTTCCAGATCCAACCATTTGCCTAAGAATTTCACTAATTCATTGTTTTTAATAGCTGAGTAGTATTCCATTGTGTAAATATACCATATTTTCTGTATCCATTCCTCCATTGAGGGACATCTGGGTTCTTTCCAGATTTCTGGCTATAATAAATAAGGCTGCTATGAACATAGTGGAGCATGTGTCCCTATTGCATGCCAGGGAATCCTTTGGGTATATGGCCAGGAGTGGTATAGCAGGGTCCTCCGGAAGTGTCATGTCCAGTTTTCTGAGGAAACGTCAGACTGTTTTCCAGAGTGGTTGTATCAACTTGCATTCCCACCAGCAGTGGAGGAGTGTTTCTCTTTCTCCACATCCTTGCCAACACCTGCTGTCTCCTGAGTTTTTACTCTTAGTCATTCTGACTGGTGTGAGGTGAAATATCAGGGTTGTTTTGATTTGCATTTCCCTAATGACTAAAGATACTGAACAAAAGAACACACATGGAATGCAGTCACTGATAAATGGATATTAACCCAGAAGCTTGGAATACCCAGGAATATCCAAGACATAATTCACATATCAAATCATTCCCAAGAAGAAGAAAGGAGAGGGCCCTGGTCCTGGAAAGGCTTGATGCAGCATTGTAGGGGATTACCAGGACAGAGAAATAGGAGGGGGTTGATTGGAGAAAGGGCAGAGGGAAGAGGGCTTATGGGACTTATGGGGAGGGGGAACCAGGAATGGGAAAATCATTTGCAATGTAAACAAAGAATATGGAAAATAAAAAAATGAAAGTCACCCTTAAATTAAAAAAACAAAACAAAAATAAAACAACAACAACAACAACAACAACAACAACAAAAAACCCCAAAGTTTCTTTCAAGCTGAGTATTGCTTCTTGTTACGATGTAGATATATGGGTATCTATATGGGTATATATGGGTATCTATATGGTATCTATATGGTAGATATATGGGTTCTAAAGAGGTGTAAACACAAGGACAAGGACTGAAAAGAATGGAAAAGGAATCTCATCATAAGCATTTTATTTTGCCATTTTTATGTTTACTATAATAGAAACATGGTACAAATTACCATTAAGTTATTTTAAAAATTTCCAAAGGTCCTGAGGAATAATTTTATTTATTTTGGCTTCTGGAATATAACTTCCAGTCTGTAAACAAGGTCATAAAATTTTAAAGCCAAGGACTATAGAATTCCGAATGAAGAACAATATGTATGTAAATAGCGATATTAAGTGTAAATGAATGAGAAAATAAATAAGAATTTTCACACTTCAATGAATACTTTAATACTAAAAAAAATTATGTTCCCTTTCACGGAAATTTCCAAGTGTGAAGAATTGCTTAATTTTACAAAGGCAGACACATATACATAAAATTTTCTTCAAAATTAACTTAGACTATGGAAAAAAAAGTTTCATTTCTGTGGTTGTACAATAAGACTTAGGGCTTTGTGCATGAGTAGAAAATGTCCTGCCACTGAACTATACTCTAAGAAATAACTATTAATTTTTATTAAGATGCATGTGAAAATCTGTACTCTCAGGACTAACAAGAAGTATGGATTATTTTTATAACTGTCCACTAATTTAGTAGGCATTTACTTACAGATAACATAGAGATCAGATGTACTAATTGGAAAGTCTTTAATTTTCAGATACATTTTATGACATACAGTTATGAAATGTGGATTTAAACATGTGGTTGCAGTTAAGATTATAATCGCTTTGATATGGTTGACACACTAGCAAATTACTAATGCTTAGGGAACTCTTAGGTATTATTTCGATGGAAGTAGTTTTGAGAGAACTCTGAAGAATCTGTAACATGGACCTGAAGAAAGAGAGAGAAAATTCAGACAAAGAGACATTTCTAATGAAAGGGGGCAAAAGGAGAGCATTCTGGGCTGTGCAAGTTCAGTAATGGTCTATATACAGGGAATAAGAAAAGTCTCACAGATGAAGGCTAAATTATGGTTATTAAAAAGTTTATAAATGATATGATATGCCAATTATTTTATTATTCATGAAATGTTGTTAAAATATTTTCACTTGACAAAAATGTCAAGTTGACTTCTGATAAAAGAGCAGATGTGTATATTACTTTGTGGAAGTGAAGGAGAAAGTCAGAATCTAAAAATATATGTCTAGCTCTGCTTACGTATTTATTTATATCATATAAATCTAAATATGCTATCCCAAAGAGGGTTTTTCTTGATGGAAACAGAAGGATACTACAAAACAACAGAGACAAAAGCTCCTTACAGAAAGAAAAGCCCACAGAACACAGCTGTGCAGTGGCTGCTGGGAGAAGGGGAGCCAGTGGGAATTGCAAAGCAGAAAAGGCTCCCTTTGTTACACCGTGAGACTCAGAGGGCAGTAGTACGGCACCATCTAAGGAGCGAACCTAGAACCTATTAAAAATATATTTTTTTTAAAGAAATGGGTAAATCACTTGACCTGTATATTCATTTAGTCGCTGATCCATTTCCCAAATGTTTACTTTGTTGAGAGCTACAGCATTTCATATTCTTTCCAGACATTTGGTCAGTTGTGCTCCTTGAATAAGTGCTTGCTCTAGTTCTCATGGTATATGGGAATCAGAACCATGCCTGACAAGCGATCTAAGGACATACGTGGAGTGAACAAGGTGGTGGAAAAGGAAAAGATACACCCACCAGCAAGTTCTCCCTCGGCACAGCTTTTCACTAAATGGTCTGGACCAGAGCATCTTTTCTTCTTAAGGTATTTTACAGAGAGATACTATTATAGCAAAATTGTAGTTTTCCATTTATCTGACAAATATTCTCAAGATACTTATGACTTGTGAGCTGTCTTTAGTACTACTTTTTAAAGTTTATTACAATTCTTAGCTTAAACTCCCCATGGATAGAAGATGCTGAACTGTATAAAAAGAGATAGGGAACTTGGGAGCACCATGTGTCATAATTCTGTTCCAGATTGTGAATGAGATATTTGAACTGTGACCCAGAACAACCTTTTTCTCCCTTAATTGTTCTTGCCAGGGTATTTTATCAGAGAAATAGGAAAAGAAACTAAGACACTAAAATACCTTCCGGGGGTGGTGGCAAACGCCTTTAATCTGCACTTGGGAGGCAGAGGCAGGTGAATTTCTGGGTTTGAGGCCAGCTTGGTCTACAGAGTAAGTTCCAGGACAGCCAGGGCTACACAGAGAAACCCTGTCTCGAAAAACCACAAGAACAAGAACAAGAACAACAACAACAACAACAAACCTTAATATAATCCAAATTGAAAAAATTATTTAAGAAAAACACTTAGAATAGTTTGGTATTCTAAAATTTGCTAATATAAAATTATTCATTTCTTGTGTTTCTTTATTAAAATATAGCATTTAATGCACTGTATTTCTCTCCATGAGAAATACTCCTTTGTCAATAGGCTTAATGGGGCACTCTAATCACATTTTCAGTGTCTGGACTCCAAGATAGTATATTAAAAAGGAAAACTATGAACTTTGTTGGCACCTATAAAGACCAACTTCCTTTAAAAGAAAATTAAGAGCTCGGTTTCTTTGGTTCTGTAACCAACTTTGGAATGTTCTACTGAGTTCTTTTAAGTCAACCTAATTTATGGCTAAAAGTATTATGGTTACTTCAGTATATAGTTAATTCATTTAAACAGCTTTGGATTTACATCTTATCCAAAGATGGTATAAAATATATTCTCTCTTAGAAGAGTTATTGTCCTTGGTCTCTATTACTGTTAGCTTTTTAAAATGAGAGTTCTTGCTGTCTTAAAACTGGAAAAGAAATGTGTTTAACAACAAAATGAAGTGTGTGAATGGGATTTCAGCAGAGTCCAAGGAGGAAAAAGTAAAGCAGAATAACAACTTGCTCATTTATTCATTGGCTTTTTTTTTTTTTTTACTTCTTGAAGCACACATGACTTCTAATTGCTTGAGAGGGATTTCATGTTTGACATGGTCCATTCATATTGTTGATACAGTTCAGATGCTTAGTAACAGAGATACATCTGAGAAATGTGTTATTCAAGAAATTCATGGTTCAGATGCCATCACTTTATGTGCTGAAATTTCATGCAGCTAGCTGCACAGTTGGAATGCTCACACATTATCACAAAATCATGTGAATAATGTATTGTACTACAACACCATGTTGACTATCATTACCACACAAGAAGAATTTATTAGTTCTATTCTAATTTTTTGGGGGGAAATTCTGTTGAAGATCAAACTCAATACCTTGGACAATGCTTGACAAATACTATTCCAATGAACTATATCCTTAGCCCTCAACTCCACTGTAATCATACAGATGCACCTTCTGTCTATATGGTTGTGGTTTTTAATCAGCCAAACTGTCAATATGTGGTATATATAATTTGACTGCAAGATGGTTAGATGGAAAATGTGAACTGGAATTAAGCTGAGATTTTAAAACATTTCAAGAAGTCTAAAATATCTTTAATATCTAAATGATCCATAGCAATTATCTGATTTTTGCTGCAAGGTGCTGAACCATGGCCTAGTATTTTGAACTAGTATAAATACTTCTTTGTACTCAAGTATAAGATTATCCCCATACAGACTTCCAGGGTCATAGGTAAGAGTCCCTACTGAGGTCTGGTAAAACTAAGATGACCTCAGTCTCATACAGTGAATGAATAGTTTGAACACCCTATTGTCTCCAAGGAAAAGAAGGATAATGCTAGGCATTGCATGAAATTCAACAGCAGGAAAATTTGGCATGTTATGATATGGCCAGTCAGTCATTCCTAGCTACATGCAGGGTGAAAACTTCCTGTGGCATGAGCAGTCATAATTTGCTCTTGAATATCACAATAAGCAAAATGTAAAATCTCCTCTTTGTGTTTACATGTGCAAATTAGATGAGGAAAATGTCTGCAGATCATATCTTCATATAACTTTAATTTATTCCTATTTATTATTATTTTTTTAATATTTTTATTTTCTATATTCTTTGTTTACGTTCCAAATGATTTCCCCTTTCCTGGATCCCCCCTCAACAATCGTCCTTTCAACTCACACAACTGACTGTCAACTTAGATAACTTCTGTCACATTCATTTATTTTTAAAATGTCCCCTTTCTGATGATATGAGCTGTTTCCCCCCAGGTTTCCTTAATAGAAGTCAACATGATCCAGACTATACAATCTTTAGTAATGGACTACCTGGAAAGCTTCCAGTCTCTCTGTTCACAATATATTTACATCTTTCAATCCTCTGGGTAACTCCATATTAAAAATAACTGCATGTGGCTTATGATATACTCAAAGCTGAATCCAGTGTCCTCCCTTTATCACCTCTATCTCTGATGATCCTCTATCCACAGTCCTTTCCCTGGGGAGGCACCGCTGGAACATACTTGCCATTCTGATTCCATCTTACAATATCTCATGATATTCATGATATTTCACTTGCCTTTATTACCAGGTCTTCCTAACTCGATTCAGTTCAGTTTATGACCAGCATACACTCCCACTTAGGGTTGTCACTTACGTGACCTTTTCAGATGAAACACAAGGAGATTGTTACTCCCCAATTGATATTTTTCAGTGTTTAATCCACTAAAATGTTCTCTGTACAAATGCAATGCTCATGTAGCTGTTGTGTTTCAGGTTCTCGGACAGGCATTGAGTCTCTGTGATATCCACTCTTCTCTCCTCTATGACTGGCATCTATGCCCTGTGTTCTTAGAAGATCCATGAAAGCCAACAGGGTCTGTACAAGATCCTCCTGGTTTCCTTCTGAACTGCAGCACTTACCAGAGGTTTTTTCCCTTCATAAATTGGGGTTGGTGAAATATAAAAATGCCTTTGGCATAACTGAATAGTATAACTAAAACTTTAAAATGAGAAATTGCTGCATGTATGACACTTGTTTTTAATATGGTTTTCAGCTTGAATCATCTGTGGCTTCTATAAAACCTGCCTACATTGATTACAAACTGCTTGATTCTTAACCTATTGGGCTGAGAATGTAAGAATGGCAGTACTTGTGGAAATAATTTAAATGTTCCTGACAAAACATATGTGAAGTCATATTTAAGATCGTGTTTCCTTTAAAGGATCCAAAGTTTCTTATAAAGTAAATATGTTGAACAGAATGAGTTGTACTTATTATTTAATGGAATAAATAATTAAATAGTAATAAAAATAGAATAAAACTATAGTATTACAGCTAACCTAAGCATAGAAATTAATTTTTCCATTTCTGCTTAGTTCTTTATTCCTAGATGGTTTCTGCTTTATCCGTAACTGTAAAACTCAAAATAAATCTTAAAATTTCAATTGATATAATTGTTTTCCTAATAAAGAATTACAAGTACCATGAAACTTGAACATTCTACTTGAAGTTCATTCCATTATTCTACAAAAAAAAAGTTTTGTTATCATTTAGGTTCAGCAATGAATTATCTTTGTGCAAACTCATCAGTATATCTAGGGCCATCAAAAGTTATTTTCCCCTCATGTAAACATCCTTGGCGGGCATGGCATAGGAAATCAACATCAAATCAAATCTTATTCATGGTTCAACTGAAAGCATCAAGAAGTATGGTGGAAAATTTGAAGAAGTGGAAATATAAATAAGATATACATTTGGCTTTTAATTTTAATTCTACGTTTAGTGGAGCTGAAAGAAAGTACTACGCACATGGAGGAGAGACAATGTATCTAAGGATGAATATGTTGGGGTGGAGTCAGAGGATTTTTTGATGATAAAGTTATATTCAGGAATCAACTTATCTAATTAGTATTGTGGACATAGTGCTTAAGGCTTGTGTTGCTGCAAAATGCTGTTTTCTTAAACAGAAAAATTAAGGTAGCAATAGTGAATACAAAGCAAAATTATAATAAAGAATTTGTATAAATCACTTATGAAATATTTTTAATGCTTTAGTGAAAAAAAGTTTTCCTTAAGGGAAAGTGGCCAGGGCATAGCAAAGTCGTACAGTTTTCCTTGCTGGAACAAGGTTACGGCATATATTGTTAGAGACAAAGCAAAGAATCAATAATGCTCATAATGGAAGAAAATATACAAAAGTATAGTCCAAGCCCAAGATATATAAAGAAAGATGCAGATTTGCAGGAAGAATGGGGCTATAGTATTTTCATAATCAAAAAAGACTAATAAATATGGATATAACATGGTTATAGCCTGTGTTTTATCCATGTGTAACCTTTATGGTTAAAGCACAGTTTTACACTTAGTACTACACCTTCACAAAGAATTTTTCAAGTTCTTAATATGTGCTACACATTATATTTACCATGAATTTGAAGACATAGAAAGTCTTATTGTATAGAATTAATATTTTATTGGTTCACAAAAACTATCAAATGAATGATACTTTTCCAAAGCAATAGAGGCTTTGGGGACAGAAAGTAGTCCCATAAGTAGAAGTAACACAGTGTGCCATTGTGGATGCAATGGCCAATATTGAAAGTGGATGAGTGCAGAAGAGGGAGAAGTTCCAGTAGTAGGCAACCTTGCAATATGAACCAAGACCAATATGGCCTCAGTGAGACAGCCAGAGAATAAGACTAAGAGTTCATTGTCATAAAAAAAAAAAAGACTTCGTCATTTACTTTGCATAGTCTAAGGAATATCTTAAGTAAATTAATAAGCATCACATGGTTATTTAAAATAATTCTGCTTGGGGTTTTACTTGATAAATACGATCTTTGATTTGACTTGGAGTTTCATTCAGTATTATGTCAGTCCCTGAAAAATTCTAACCCAAAGCAAAACTGAAAGTTCAGGACTGATTCCTTCAATAGCTCCACATTAACTCTAAGCAATCAAAATAGATTCTACTAATTGAAATAAAAGCTTTGAAAGCTTCAGGAGGTTGTTTTAAGGTCAAATATCATCTGTATTTGTGGAAACATTACCTATATCATTCTTAGGTGATTATAAAATTAGAAAATAAGTCTGGGAGATTTGGGGTGATATATAACCTATATAATATCTGCAGATACAGTAATTCTGTAGGGAAAATGGCATTTTTTACATGTATTTTCATAGAAAATTGTTCAAACTACTGTACTTGTTGTTTTAAGGAGGTCATTGCACTCTCAGATGTTTTTCTAAAATTTGTCAATAGAATTTGTATGATCCAATTTATTATGAAAGACTGATTACTGAAATTTCTTAAAATAGTCCTTCCACTTATGAATGATAAATAAATATTAATCAGATTTTACTTGAGTAATACTCTTCAAAGAAGTAGACAAATAGGAATTAATCCCTAAGTCCCTAAAATTAAATATTAAAATATAATTTTAATTCTAAAATTAATACTCCAGTTTTTGAGAAGAGCAACATGAGCCAAGAAGTAACCCTTTAATGTAGATTTTCTCCTCTTCCTTCTCCTTTTCCTTCTTTGTTTTTCGAAACAATATTTTTCCGTGTAGCCTTGGCTGTTCTGGAACTCACTCAGACTCAGAGATATGCTTGCTTCTGCCTTGAAAGTACTGGAATTAAATGCATCCATGACCACCACCGAGCATAAACTATGTGTGTGTGTGTGTGTGTGTGTGTGTGTGAATAATACCCCCTAATTGCAATTGCATCACCATGTTGGCAGTGAAGGCAGGGATTACCTAAAACTATTGTTTATATTTTGTTTCTTCCTGTAACTCTCACAGAAATACTTGTGAAGCATTATAAAAAAATGAAGCTCAAGAAAATTTTATATTCTTGGGAAAGCAGACAGATTTTATTAGCCCAAGAGGCAATATTCATAGAGGCTGAGAGCAAATACTGAGTCTTATACATATCTGGGAACAAATCCAAGCTCTTCCCTTTCCTAGATACAAAGCAATTTGTTTCCAAGATCTTTACTTTTCCAAAGCATTACCTCACCTGGAAAATAGTCCTACAATACCTCACTCACAGAGTTACTATGAAGTTGAAATAAGGCATTATGTATTGGTCTTTGAGTGTATTACATGAAATTTAAGTAATAATTTGCCATTTGTAATACATTTTCTAAGTGTCCCAAGTGATCTCTTAATTAAATTATTTTGAGTCATTTGCCATAAAAAAATGATGTGGTGACAAACACATCACTAGAGTTAGACACCAGGTCAGTAATCATTAACATATTAACTCACTTGATTATTAAGTTTTCTATTCAAAAGCATGGCTCTAAGCCATAGCATGAAAATGTTATTTTGACTGAAGGAATGAACAAGTGATTTTATAGTAGAAGCAGATCTTGAATAGACACCACTGGGAACCCTGGTTTCTGATGGAACCTTGGGAGATATGATAGAAAATATATTTAAAAATGTCAACAAGAGTTTTTATTATTCCCATGCCCTTTCATGGTTCATTGTTTTCAAGAGGTGTGGCCAAATATCTACATAAGTTTCTTAAATCTCAACTGGACATGTTGACTAGTTGGCCAGCTTAATGTTGGCATGACATTTTTTGTAACTTTAGACACTGTCATCATAGTCTCAAGTTTCCTTCCAAATCTTTTGGAGTATTTATTCTTGGGTTGCCTTATCAAGACAACAAATTGCCATCCTGTGAGAGGCCTATACCATCCCACATGTTCAGGAACAAGTAATGTGCTCTCCAACTGGGTTCCCCATTGGGAATGCTATCAATTACTAAGCATGTTAATACATACTTTGGATGACTTCAGATAACTGTAGCTCCATCACAGGTAAGACTGTTGCCACATACAAGGCCCGTAATGAAGAGTGAACAAATTGAGAGCCCACAGAAGCATATGATAAAACTGTAACCCCAGGTCACCAAATCATATGTTTTGTTGGCAAGTCAGAGATAGACTCTGCAGTAAAGTACCAAAGTATATTTAAAGTGTTATCTAATAGGGATTTGGAAGAAAGTGAGCACAGACAGTTTTTTCTCTCAATTATTGTTTCCCCCAGAACCAGCCTATCCATACTGAGGGCATAATTTGGACATAGCCAACTTTCTTGATTAGTATGAATACCAATGTTTTAATAGAATTTTAGTTTCATGCCATTCATCAGTCAGCCAATGTTTTGGGGCTAGGCAGATAGCTCAGTTGGTAAAGTAATTGCTTGCAAGCAAATGGAGATGGGGTCAACTTCCAGAACCTATGTTAAGAAAATCTGGCTCTGATAGTATATACTTATAATCTCAGCCCAGTGAGCTAGCTAGATATTTTTTAAACTTGCAGTCAAGCTTAAAAAATATCTAGCTAGCACTTGGAAAATGATAGCTAAAGTTGTCCTCTGGTATCCATGTACACATACATGGATACACATCTTAAAAACACATATCTCCAGATCCACCTTAAAAGCACATGCATACATTCATAGACACACATGGAGTTTATTAAGATTTCAAAAAATCATTGAATTAAAAAGTGTAGAGTAAGATTTTTTATATAATTCTTTGAGGCATATTGAAAGGTCAATCGAATTTTACTGTTTTTCTTGTGTACAGGGTAACATATTTTTTTTTAAAAAAAATCTATAAAGGCAGGTATATTGCCACAATGAAGAAGAAGGAGCAGAGGGAAAAGAGAAAGAGAAATTGCACACAAGGAGACAGAGATAGAGAGGAAGAGATGGCAGAGAGCACATGAGGCACCATTTTTATCTGTCTGTTTACTGTTTCAGCAGATTGGAAATCATGATTAAATACTCCCTCTGGGGAGGAGAGAAGACAGAGCCAAGAGAGTCAGTGATAAAGGCTGTTTCTAATACCTGAACTTGTCATTCCTGGTTTTCAATTCTCCTTCTCTTCGCCCATCTCTAGAGTGGTTTCTTTCTTACAGCATGTGAGAGCTTTCTTAGAACCTGTTATTAGCCACAATTCAGTTTGTTACAGCTAGATGAATCAAATGAAGAAATACATATAACTTTCTAACTACCCATAACATTGGGAAATTTTCTGGGAGAAAGAGACATGTATCTATTCCTCACAGGTTCTGTATAGGAGGAGGGCAAAACGTTCACACAATAGCTTGCTGTGCTTACTCTTATTTGAACATCAGGGCTATCTCATGCACAGTGATATCTCCCTCTTATTTTTTTTTTACCAAAATTACTCTCTTTTCTATGAATTTAATCACATTTGCAATTATAAGCTAAGTTGGGTTAACTATTAGATTACATTTTATTGCATCTCTATAATTTTGATTTTATTCTGAAAATAATATTCCAATCAAAATCATTTATTCTAGTTCTTAAATAAGATTTTGGCCCCAATTTAATGTTGATTTATTTTTGTGCCTTTATCTACATCACATATATTAATTATCCCCACCCCCAAGTTAGGAAGCAAAATATTTGGTCAGACAGATGATTGAGAAATAATTTATTTGATAATGGATTTTATTGGCAAGTTAATGAAAGACATACTTGTAAGGAACTTAGGAGTTTCAAGCTAAATAGGCTTAAAAATAAGTTTGAGGTACTTGTTTACATGAAATAGCCAACATGAAGGTAGTGGGTAATATGTATTTTTCTTAGGGAAGGACTATATAAAGGAATTCTGGATTTGATTACACTATTATAAGAGAGTAAACAGTGCTCATAGTAGAAAATACCACCACCTTTATACTTCATTTAATTTTCCTAAGAAACTAATATTTACTCTACTCCACCATGTCCCAATCTTCTCCTATGTAGAGAAGATAAGCTCATGTTATCCAGTGTTTGAACCGAGGACTGAGCCAAATATCAGAAGGGACTTATGGGAACTGATCACAACTATTGCTCCTGGAATACTTTCATATAGGCTGTGGGGGGGGCCCTGAGAAAGTTTAGCTACTGGAACATGATCTGTAGGAATTCGAGGAGATGATGGGGAGGAATTTAACAGAAGAACTGTCACTACTCTCAACAGCCATTTCTGAGACCAACACCCCATAGAGAAGTTTAAGAGGTGATGAGTCACATGACACAAGGGTACAGAAATATCTTCAAGACATGCCCACTTTCCCTCTCCCACTGCTACTGCTGCTACCACCACGACTACCACTTAAGTTGTTGTGTCTGGATATAGCCATCCAAACATTCAGTGGATCATTTCTTGCCTCCTCTGGACTCTGCAAGAAAGTACACTTAGTACCTGGTGTTGAGGGATCATCATTGGGTAGTGAGTGTCATACTCCTTGTGGTGGTTTCAATGGGTTTGGTCCTCATAGACTCATGCTTTGAATGCCTTGTTCACAGGGAGTGGCACTATTAGGAAGTATGGCATGGTTGGAGTAGGTGTGTGGCCTTTTTGGAGGAGGTGCATCACTGTAGAGGTGAGCTTTGAGGTTTCTAATGCTCAAGCTTGACCCAGTGCAGAAGACAGCCTCCTCCTGGGTTCCTGGGGAAGACAGTATCCTCCACAGTGCCTTCAGACCAATATGTAGAATTCTCCTTGGCTCCTCAGGCACCATGTCTGCCTGCCTGCTGCCATGATCATAGTGGACTGGACCTCTGAAACTAATTTATCTCCAATGAAATGTTTATCTATATGAGAGTAGCTTTGTTCATTGTGTCTTCATAGAAATAGAAATTCTAATGAAGATTAGTTTAAACCTGATAATGGAGAGGACAGCTGTGCTTCATGTGGGGTGACTGGGTGAAAAATCTCTTGCTCTAGAGGAGATTTCTCTCTGGTGGACAATCCTAGCCAATTGTAAGCTGTGTGTGAACAGGCACCAAAAAACAGGGAGAAGAACTCTCAAAAGGGGAGCAAGGGAAGCTAGTGTTACCATGTATATACGCAAGGGGAAAAGTGTTTGTCCAAGTTAAATTATGTTCAGGGCAGCTTATAGCTTTCAGTAGGAATGAACATCAATGTTCTTAAGCATCCTTGACATTGTCATCTTTGACGGAATCTCACTGAGGACAGAACCACAGATCAAAGGTAGCTGATATTAAGTTTGAATGCTGACTTTTAACATGTGGCATTCATATACTCCTTACCTGGCCATGTTTGTATATAGGTGTGAGGTAGATTCTCGGATGCTTTTAGACTATAAACATGTCTCTCTAATGGTGATCAATATAATATGAATAAGTTACATGCTAGCATTTTTAGGTTGATTTGGCACTAATCTTCACTTCCTACTGGTATATTTTGAAGGTCAACAAGTTGTTGACCTTTAATTAAACTACAACAAGAATGGTTCTACTGCAAAGACTAGCACATGCTACAAATCTCTGCTTCATTTGTTGTTCTGTTGTTTGTACCTAAAATATTTTTGGAAGAAAACTTTTTATTAAGCTTGAAGGTGTTTGCTTAGAGTTACTCGGTTGTGAATGAAACAATAATTAGGAAACTTATTTCTATGCTCAAATTTATTTTAGATCTTTATTAGATTAAAATTATTAGATCTTTGAAATGTCACTTATTACTGATAAGCGAGTGACATTACTACCTCTCCCTCCCTCCCTCCACTCTCTGTTTTACTTGCAAACATAAAGTGAATTGCTAACAATATTGACTTCAAAATTTTACTTATTGTTTAGTTGCAGCTGTATGTTTTCTATAGGTAATAGATTTTAACAGATATTATTGAAGTTGCTTATAGAATGCTTATGCTATAGATAATTGTTTTATAGATAAATGGTTTTATTTATAAAAATTAATGTTCTATGTCTTTGATTTTAATTTTATTTATAAATTTTTATTAGTGTATATTCATTACAGAGATAATGTGCTTTGCTACCAGGTTTTTCCATACATCTTTATCATGTATTTTGATCATATTTGATATCTCTTTTTCTTGTTTGTCTTTTCTATTTATACATATTCTTCCTCTTCCCAAGAAAATTCCTTTCTAGTTTTATGTGCTGTTATTATTTAAAAACTTAGACTCCACAGAAAAAAAGAATATGTCTTTCTGGCACTGGATTGCTTTTTTAACATGATGATTTCAATTTCTACCCTTGTGTTCAAATAACACAATTTTATTCTTTATAGAAGATTAACAACTCCACCAAACAAACTTAATCATGTAATATTTGTCCATTCATCTGTTGCCTGGCACCTAAGCTAATCTCATGACTCAGGTGTTAAAAATAGGCATGTAGTGAACAGAGATGGACACATGTTTTATATTATTAAAGTTTAGGTATGTACTAACTTAAAAAAGCTTCACAAGTCTTAAATTAAAAATCCTCATAACTCTGTAGAGATATAGGTAGTTTTACACATTTTGTACATTTTTCATACACTATGGAAGAATGGTTATCTTAGGAGAGAATAACCAAAAATCATTTCCAAAAGGAAACTTTTATGGATAGACCTTAAAGTAAGGTGAATGGATTTTGAGAAGTAACATGATATTGTAAAGCTAATGTGATTCTGGGCACCCATATAGCTATATTCTGGATCCATTTATTTTTAAAGAAAGAAACTATATTACCCCTGAAGAGAAATGAAATATGGTATAATACATAAATGATCCAAGTACCTTCTAGCCACAGAATTGTCTCCTTTCACACTCATCACCCCTGGCCCCTGGTACCTTTCCTTCTCTTCCAATTTTCTATTTTATATTCTTTACATTTTTATCTCCTTCACAATTCCTTGTCTGAGAGTTTATTAGAAAATCCTACACACCGTACCTATATAAGTAAGCCTGTCTAACTGTGACACGATCCTATACCTCAAGTCATTCACGTAGATCCTACCTCTACAACCTCCAAACAATGCCATTCTCCGAGGATCATGCATTCAAATACAGGTGGCAGATATTTCAAGTTCAAACTCTTAACATTCAAGAGTCTCAAAAGCACCCAATAGTTCCAATTTCTGACAGACTGTATCACATAATTATCCATAGGATTTTCTTTCCATCTTGCCTGGCTCAGCTTTTCCTCTTGGTGGTTTTATCTTTTGGCAAGTTCATACCACAGTGGATAAAGATGAACTCTAGTAAGGTTCTCAGAAGTATAAACTCCAGTGGCCAATTCTCTATTCTTTGAAATTCCTAACAAATGCTTTTATTGGCTTGTGTGCTCTTTGTAGGACATAGAGGTAATGTTCTTTACATTGCTAACGCTTAATCAGATACCAGCTTTTGTTTTGGCTTGTGTTTAATTCTGCATGCATCAAGACTGGCTGACTTCACTCAACAAAGTAAAATATCATAGGTAAAGCAGAACATATTAAAAACAAAGAAAAGATATCTAATAAAAGCCTACAGAAAATCACATGCACCCCAAAACTCACAATATTATGTCCTGGGTTGTGTGCCATCCAACTTATATGTTGACACACAGGGACCAATGAGGTTAAATTCCTTTCTTTCCAGTCTACTCCCACTAAAGCTTTTCCCCAGAATACAATTTTCACCTTTATGGTCATGGATTTCTAGTTATAAGGACTGTCAGAGAACATGTTTCTGTTATTGAAGCCACTGAGGCCACGATGTTTTGTTTTGGCATCCAAAGAAGGCAAATACATACAATAAACTGTACTTTAAAATAACACAAGTTGATCCTTTTCATGGTGGAAGTCTAAATTCTGGTAAGGTGGCTTACTAATATAGGATCTGTGCTAGAATCTGGTCCTGGATATCCAGCCTCAGGGTCTGTGTGAGAGTCTGCTACATTCTGGCATAGCTCCTGGGCATTGACGGAACCCATGGTTATCCTGAGCAGGCATTCACACCATTGCAGTCACTGCCTCTCTTTTCACATGGCCTATGCTTTCTCTCCTTATAAGGATGCTGGTCATTAGGCTGACACTTACCCAGTATGAGTCATTTTAGTTTGATTATATCTGCAAGGATTCCTTTTCCTAATAAACTCATGTGTGTGCAATTGTCCGTGTTCCTCTGTGTGTAGTTGTGCATATGTATATGTGAAGGTCAGAGGTCTTCACTAGCTGTCTTTTATTCACTTTCCAACTTACCTTTCCATTGTTTGAGAATTTCAAACATGTGAAATTCAAACAATGTGTTTTTATCAAATTCCTAACCCTCTTTTCCTCCCTTCAACTCCTCTTGTATTCCCCTCACAATATTCTGCCCCTACTTCATGTTTTTATTTGTTTGTTTTTGTTTGTTTTTAGCTTACTGAGTGCATTAATGCTATCACTATGTGTGTGGATTTAGACCTATGTCCTACCGAATGTATAGCCTCTCTGGGTTTGTGTTCCTGAATAAAAGTGACTCTCCCACTCCAAGAGGAACAAATGCATTCACAGAGTTGTGACTACATATAACTGACATGAAGCCAAATTAGACAAAATCTCAACAAGAGTAAAGGAGAAAGGTCATGAACTCCTATATCACTTTTTGAGACAGAACCTCTCCTTGAATCCGGAGTTCATGCATTGTTTAAACTGACTGGCAAAACCCAGCAGTTCCACTCCTGTTGCCTGAGCCACACGTTCACTGTGAAGTAACATTCTTCCATGCTGGGTTTATGATGTTAACAAAGCTTATTTGATAAGCACAGGTCAACCCACACTATTATATCATTTAAATCTTTGACAAAGTGGTATTAAAGAGGGGAAGATCGTTTCCTTTTATCATTTCACTTTACTGGTTTCTATCAATAACAAGAATAATTTATAGTGGAACATTTAACAATACTAATTTGGTGATGATTCTTGCCATGATAACCCAACACTTTATCAGTATTGATCACAAATTAGCAATGTGCCACCTATATAAACACTGAAAATGCATTTACCCTTTTCTAATTCATATTCCCCATAATGATTTGTTGCTACCATTGCTTCCTTTGTAAGTTGAGCTGGGCATTCCATGCTTAGTATCATTCCACTGTGCTGAACTACCTATTTAAACAAATCACAAAGCATGACACAGGACAGAGCCCAGAGGCAAATATTTTTAGCTTCTTCCATTTAAAGTCCTACTTTAATTGAGACAGAGTACAGGTTGCATCAAGTGGTAGGTCACAACACTCCCATAAACCTTCCAATGGCATATCCAGAGTGAGAGCTCTGAAGTTTCCCATCTGCAGGCATCCAAACTGTGTGTGGAATTCGCCTGACATGGTAAGCTACCACTTCAGCACTGAGGTTTTGTGCTTTCTTATTCTATTTTCCTCTTCAAAATAACTAATTGTTCTGATGCCACTTCTCACAGATTTGACAATTTTGAATTAAATATTCAACAGGTTAAAATAATTATGTTTGTAGAATGTATCTGAGGTCTCTTACAGGAGCAAATTTTATGCATTGAACTATAATTATGGCAAAAAGCCTATGGTCAGAGAGGCCATAGATTTTGGGCCAAAATCCCCTATAGTTATTTTGCTAAATCATCATACCATCAAAGTTATGTCAAATTATTTATGCTTATAGCTATAGATCTGAGCTGATTTCAACCTTGATTGGAGTACCTCCTTTTTTTTTTCTTTGCAGTGGGTCATAGTCAACAGACAACTACAGAGCTGGTTAATGTGTGGAGAATAAGAAAAAGTTGATGAGCTCTAAAGAGAATATCAATATCAATTCCTACTGTACCCCTGAGGTTCAGGGTGCATTATGGAAGAGGAAGCAGAAAGAATGTAAGAGTTGGGGCATGAGAAGAAGTCCTACTGTTATCACGACAAGACACGGCCACTGTACTCATTGAATAATAGCAGCTGTGGTCCTCTGCACAAGTACTGCATGCATTCCAACCAGGACCGATTCGAGCACAGATGGAGAGGAGAGCATCAAGAATCTCCCTGTATTGAGGATTGACAGGATGAGAACAGTTACTGGAGAAGGAAGAATGATTACTTTTAGGAGATGTGGCCATTGGTGTGTTTGTCATGCTCAGTGTATGGTCCAATACTCTTGGACAGCACTGACAGTGGGAAATGAGAGTGAGAGTTAGAGGGGAAAAATGAAATAGATATTATATACATGCATGAAATAATAATAAAGAAAGTTAAAATATAAGTGTGTGCCACAGGCTTCAGGGGCTTTACATAAATGTACAACAAGTATATGTTGCTTGAAGGAATGATTATCATCTTGTTCATATTTTTTTATTTCCCTAATTTCTTAGGTACAATAGCTTAGAAAACTGAGTTTCAATTAAAACATATGATTTGGTTCTTTTTCGTGGAGGTGTGTGTAAAGAGCAGGAAAGATGAATCAAAAGGAGGGAAAGAAACAAGAAGGAGGACGGGTATGAACCTACATGTCAGTGGTTTCCTTAAAAAGGGTAAGCATGACTTTAGTGATTATAAATAAGAAGGCCCAAGTAGGAACAGGAATGGAGCAGGAACATGCATAACTTGTTAGATACTGGGGTCAAGAACTCATGTTTCTAAGCATATTCCATATGGTTAACAGAATGGTCTCCATAGTACTGACCTAGCTAAATGTTAGGAATAGCAGTCTTCTCTTACTCTGCTTGAAAACCCTTTCTGTAGTCCTGATGGGGCTCCGCATTGTTTGGAGCAGGTATAGGGTTTATCTAGCTGAATTCAAAGGCAGGTAGCTATGATGCAGAAAGTAGGAATCATCAGTTAAAAGAACTATCTGCACATTAGGTATGGCAAACTATATAGTTGTGGATATTCTGAGTGGGGAACTATTGCTATTTTCCCTGTCATTCATAGGAGAAAGAAGCAAATATGGGTGATGGGAACTCCAGATCTGAAGGGAGGAGTGATCTGAAAAGTTTTCAATAGACTACTTCATTAGGAAATTAAGCTGAAAATCTGAATAGATTGAGCCAGGTGAAGTTGGAAGACCCGAGTATCAGAGAGAGTAGAGCACCACAAAAAGAAAAATTGGGCATGACACTTCCTGAGGACCCTGTTATACCACTCCTGGGCATATACCCAGAGGATTCTCCAGCATGCAATAAGGACACATGCTCCACTATGTTCTTAGCAGCCCTATTTGTAGTAGCCAGAACCTGGAAAGAACCCAGGTGTCCTTCAATGGAGGAATGGATACAAAAAATGTGGTATATTTACACAATGGAGTACTATTCAGCCATTAGAAACAATGAATTCACGAAATTCTTAGACAAATGGATGGAGCTGGAGAACATCATACTAAGTGAGGTAACCCAGTCTCAAAAGATCAATCATGGTATGCACTCACTGATAAGTGGATATTAGCCTAGAAACTTTGAATACCCAAGTCATAATCCACATATTAAATGATGTCCAAAAAGAATGGAGGAGTGGCCCCTGGTTCTGGAAAGACTCAGTGCAAGAGTATAGGGGAATACCAGAACAAGGATGCGGGAAGGGGTAGATGGAGGAACAGGTGGAGGGAAGAGGGCTTATGGGACTTGCAGGGAGTGGGGACCCAGAAAAGGGGAAATCATTTGAAATGTAAATAAAAATATCAATAAATAAAAAAAATCTAAAAGAAAAAAAAAGAAATCTTCAGGAGTCTGCAAATGTTAATACCTATGACTATAGTAACAACACAGATGTTTGTAGAGGTAACACCTCAACATGGTAGAAGTGACCATGCCTGCTGTGCAAGAATGAGAGAAGTACTTAATGCCATTAATAGAACACTCATGACTCAGAAGAAGTTATAAACATTAGAAACTAAGTAACTTATCATATAACATAATAATGTAACATAATAATGGCTTGGAGAATGAAAATGGACAGGAAAGACTGAGTGTGATTTAGCCCAGAGACACCTTGAAGGTTAGGAATATATTTGTTATCTTGGTAATGGTTTGTGGAAAGTATCTAGTTAAAATTCCTGACATATTTTGAATGTGTTTAGCATATTTTATGTTGTTTCCAAAAACAAATTTAAAGGACAAAGGAGTCAGGATGAGTTTTAGGAACAATTACTAAAATATAGAACATATGTATGGTCTGTACTACTTAAATTCCTGATAATTCAGTAGTGAGAATGTCAAACATCTTTGCAAATAGAAATTTCCTGTCTATTGGGAAAATTGACAGTAAACAATGATTAACATTAAAACATGCAATTAAGGCAAGTACATAGAAAAGTCTGTATATCATATTTACTAATTTTTGCTTTAATTGTACATACTGGTAGACTGTATACAATGATAATTTGACATACCTGCAGTGTGCAAAACTTAACCCAGTTTGGTTAACATTTATAAAAATATTGGCTAGCATATAATTTCAATATTTATCAGATACATTGTGATATTTCAATTTACTTATAGTATATTTACTGATCAATTATGGGTTACTAATATTTCTAATTTGTTCATAAATATCATTGATCTTCAGCATGTCATAACGTTGGTACTTTTAAAGAAAATATTGATTTTTATGTCATAGTTAAATGACAATTTATGATAATTTTTACAATAGAATTCTTTTAGATAATTCTAATGAGTACTACCATCTTTTACCCATTTAAGCTTTTACTGCCATTAATATTGTCTCTGAAACTTTATTTTAAATTTTATCCTTTGTTTCTTGTCTGTGTTTCAAAGAGTCCCTGTAATTTTTAGCCTTAGATATCTTGCTTATTTTGTGGTGCCTTTGGGAGTGGGTCAGATTTTCTTGAACTTCATTAAAATTACTATTTCCTCCACAAAATTGCTCCTCATATTCAGTTTTAAAGTAGGTTTGAAATAGATTTCCAGTTTCTGAACTGTCTTTTCCTTTATTCCAACAGGCATGCCAAGTAAGATGAGACATGTGTGAGTGATAAACTTGCAATATTTCTAGAAACTTGAAATTTATGCACAGTTTCAACACAGGCAAACATTGTCTCTCACCAAGATAATATTCTAGCTAAAAGAATACATTTCTGTACCATTTAGTTCAAAGATGAAAGTTATTCCAACTTTCATAAAACTACTCTTGCTATATAATCCTTATACTGAAATGTGATTTTCAATCTCATGTTCAGGCTCTCATAGGTAAGAAAAAAACACAGTCCTGTTGAAAATAGTGATTGGCCAACTCATGGTGAATTTCCCTCTTGTTTTTTGGTACACAGCACAGCACAGCAAGCTTGAGGGCTGAGAATACTAAAATCTCAGGGACCAGAGCTGTGACAAGACACTGACCATGATGCTGAGGGCTAGACTCTACTGTCAGGTATTCAGTTCTCTAATGTGGAGGCAACCCAAATATACAATAGAACAGCATTTCAAATAGCTGTCAAGCTGTGAATGCTAGGCTTGTTTGGGAATTATTCCTCCTGTGTCTCGGCATTTAAAGTAATACTTCAAGAAATCATCGTTGTGTTTCCATATTTAGACAAACAGAAAAGGCCAGACATGCTATTCCTTACCCGTATCAGCCATTGAACTCATGACCTCAACTCCTATGACAGCATTCTTTTCTTCTGACAGACCTCACAGTTTTTTGGGTCTTTTTCTTCTTCCTCTTTCATTAAATATTTTTAAATATCTATCACTAAGCAATTAACATACCTTCTGGGGAGGTAGTCTACTCTTTATTTACATACACGTACACTGGGAGAAAAACCAATTATTACATTAAAACAGGTCAGATGACATGTCCCCAGAAAGATCAGAAAAGTAAAGGGCACGCTGAGTTCCTTCTGCTTCAGCTCCTTCTATGATGATAAATCTTGTGACTTTCCCCTTGTTCTTCAAATTCTGAACACGCTCACTAGGTAACATCTGTAAAATATCAAGTTAGTGAGCAGTAGTCAGCTGTGGGGAGTACCTAGCTGGTTGACTTTGTTACTGTGGTTCCTACTGGGCATCTGTGGGGAAAGTAACTCGATATGATAGACTGCAAATAGAATTGTTACAGGACTGTATCTGTTTTAAATAAAAATGAAATCCAGAAGAAAAAAAAATCATCCAATAACCAAGCACGGTTCCTATTCTGCCATTGATACAGCTGAAAGATGAGGAGATCATTAGAAATGAATCTATTTAAAGAGTATGTTACATGGTTCCTAATGATGCTAAAGTGAGAACTTCTAATATTGTTTACAAATTTAAATCAAAACAAGTTGACGGTTAAATGCTGAATTAGGAAAGGAATGCCTGGTCAGATTGATGCCCTGATATCTCAGGCAAATTTCCCATTGTTTCTCCTGGTGTGAAAAAAAAAGAAATAAAAATTATGCCAAATCAAAGCCCAAAGCCCTAATAGTTCCATGCTTCCACAGAAGGGAAAGAATAATAGAGAAGATTGGAACATCTGTTAACATAAACTTATTTTCTTCTCCAACCAGATGGTATGCCTTGCAGGTAGAGGCTGCCTCATATGCCTTTGTTATGGTGACACACTGAGTTTACTGTGAAGAAACTGGTAAACATTCAGGAACTATGTAGCAATGACAATAAAAACAATGAAGACACAGTTATTTTAATTTTAAAGAGACGAATTCTGAGAGTATTTTGTAATAAAAAATGGATTGCCATACCCTGCTCCATATGACAGCATGTATATTCTATGAAAGCAGAAAGATTTTTAATCTCTTGAGTCAAATTGATGGAAATGAACATTCTCTTATGATTCTAATTTAACTGAAGATCTTGATGCTTTGGTAGTCATTTTCATATGTTCCTGGGAGACACAGCATAGAGATTTGAATTTGTACTTGAGTTCTTGCTATGCAGTTTTTCTAACCAAGATGTCAAACCATTGCTCAATTATAACTTTCATAGGAAGGTATAACGATGCCAATGGCAGAGGGGAAGGCACCGTGTTTATAATTTGCCACTGTTTATAGCAATATGTGTCTGGATCAATGAAAATTAATCATGTTGAGCCATTTGCTTTTCACAGAAGGAGTATATAACTTCCTCTTACGCACACATAGCTATTGGTGACTAGATTTTCTTTGTTGCCTTCAATTCTCTATTCACATGATGCTTTATTTTTATTCTGTATATAGAAACTATTCTAAATGTCATGACTTTCAAAAGAAAGGGACATTGTATAGAAAATATAGAAACAAAAGGCTAAGCATTGATTTCCTTGATGAAACATCCATTTCTAATTATAGTTTTCAGCAGATTAAAGAATGCTAAGAGAGCCTAAAATTAGGACAATTCTTCAAATAGAGAAAAATGCTTTTTAAAATGTTGTCTCTGCTGGAAGATGAAAATACTTATTTGTCTATTGTATAGAATTGAACCTAGTCTTTAAGGCCTTTCTAACAGGCTCAACAAGACCTTGAACATTTCCCTTGCTATATATTTTCCTTCCTAAATTTCATTTGAGATTTTATAGTTACTCATTTTTCTCTTAAAGCAATGCATTCCTTGATATGTATTTCTGAACATTAAAACACGTACATATTAATGCGTTATATTGAACACTGCAGTTACAGTGGATAAGATATTTTCTCTGATAGCAAATTAGAGCAGTGGATGGATATTCCTATTGATTAGTAATATACTAATAACTCATAAAGAGGACATAGGGAAGAAAGCTCCAATGCTTTTTACGAATCTTTTATTCAAGATAAGTTTGCTTAAATGCTGGGCATATAAATAAAAAAATCTTATGCTGCTGGATAGTGTTCTATTGTCAACTAATAATTTCTATAGAATTTTAAAAGATGACAGTAGGTTCTGAATTAAGAACTGAGTTACATTATGGCATTGCATATTCTCAAGCATGATATGAATCTGCCATATAGCTCTGAGGAAACTATAAGCCTCTAGGGATTTCTGAAGTTTAAAACTAAAATGCCTACTGTCTCCTGAATTTTTGATCTTAGCCACTCTAACTGGTGTAAGGTGAAATCTCAGGGTTGTTTTGATTTGCATTTCCCTAATGACTAATGAGGTTGAACATTTTTTAAGGTGCTTCTTAGCCATTCGATGTTCTTCATGTGAAAATTCTTTTTTTTTTCCTGAATAATTTTCTTTTTTTTTTCTTCTTTTTTTTAAATTTTTTTATTCGATATAATTTATTTACATTTCAAATGATTTCCCCTTTTCTAGCACCCCACTCCCCGAAAGTCCCGTAAGCCCCCTTCTCTTCCCCTGTCCTCCCACCCACCCCTTCCCACTTCCCCGTTCTGGTTTTGTCGAATACTGCTTCACTGAGTCTTTCCAGAACCAGGGGCCACTCCTCCTTTCTTCTTTTATCTCATTTGATGTGTGGATTATGTTTTGGGTATTCCAGTTTTCTAGGTTAATATCCACTTATTAGTGAGTGCATACCATGATTCACCTTTTGAGTCTGGGTTACCTCACTTAGTATGATGTTCTCTAGCTCCATCCATTTGCCTAAGAATTTCATGAATTCATTGTTTCTAATGGCTGATGTTTAGCTCTGTACTCCATTTTTAATAGGTTTATTTTGCTCTCTGGTGTCTAACTTCTTGAGTTCTTTGTATATATTGGATATTATCCCTCTGTCGGATGTAGGGTTGGTGAAGATCCTTTCCCAATTTGTTGGTTGCTGTTTTGTCTTCTTGACAGTGTTCCTTGCCTTACCAAAACTTTGTAATTTTATGGGGTCCCATTTGTCCATTCTTGATCTTAGAGCATAAGCTATTGGGGTTCTATTCAGGAACTGTTCCCCTGTGCCCATGTCCTCAAGGGTTTTCCCCAGTTTCTTTTCTATTAGTTTCAGTGCGTCTGGTTTTATGTGGAGGTCCTTGATCCACTTGGAGTTGAGCTTAGCACAAAACTCAGGAGACAATAGGTGTTGGCGAGGATGTGGAGAAAGAGGAACACTTCTCCACTGCTGGTGGGAATGCAAGTTGGTACAACCACTCTAGAAATCAGTCTGACTGTTCCTCAGAAAACTGGCCATAACACTTCCTGAGGACCCTGAAGTACCACTCCTGGGCATATACCCAGAGGATTCCCTGGCATGCAATAAGGACACATGCTCCACTATGTTCATGCAGCCCTATTTATAATAACCAGAAGCTAGAAAGAACCCAGATGTCCCTCAGTGGAGGAATGGATACAGAAAATGTAGTATGTTTACACAATGGAATACTACTCAGCAATTAAAAACAATGAATTCATGAAATTTTTAGGCAAATGGTTGTAACTGCAAATTATCATCCTAACATGGAATACAGTCACTGATAAGTGGATATTAGCTCAGAAACTCTGAATACCCAAGACACAATTCACATATCAAATGACTCCCAAGAAGAAGAAAGAGAGGCCCCTCGTCCTGAAAATGCTTGTTCCAGCATTGTAGGGGAATACCAGGACAGAGAAGTAGGAGGGGGTTGATAGGAGAATGGGCGGAGGGAAGAGGGCTTAGGGAACTTATGGGGAGGGGAGAACCAGGAAAGGGAGAATCATTTGGAATGCAAACATAGAATATAGAAAATAAAAATTATAGTAAAAAAATCCCAAAAAACAAAAAAGAAATGTAAATGAAGATTATATTCAGTAAAAAAGAAAAAAAGTAAAACAAAAGGTCCAAATTAATACAATAAATAAATAAAACTAATATGTGTGCCCCCCAATCATTTTTCAAAAAAAAATACAAAATCAACATTCAGTTGACAAATAATGTCTAATTCTATTCTATAGTTGGTGATCTTAATTAAAGTTGTGCTTAATTATGTTTTGAAAGATGCCATGAAGAGGGGGTTTATTTCATCATGACTGACTAGCACCATATGTTTCGAATAAACTCTCTCAATCTCACCTTAGCATTAAAATTCACAAGAGCAACTTTTTACATTTCATTTTAGCATTAGCAAGGGAGCAGTCAACACACACAGCAAACTGCAGTCCTTTGAGATGAGCTCCTCAATGGTTTCAATGCAGCATGAACCCTTTCTGTTTGTGTTTTTGTAGAACTGTACACATGGAGGGACCCCTGGCTTAAGCTGCATGTGTAGCATAGGATGGCTTAAATACCAGAGTGCCTGCACTTTTAAGTCGGTGCTATGCTTCCAAACTGAGGTCTCCATGCTTGTATGACAAGCACTTACTCACTGAGCTATTGCCACACCCAAGTAGACATCCTTTGTCTGTGGGTTTATCTCCTGTGCATAATTATCACAGAAGCATATGATGAGCTGGTAGCTAAAATATACAGATCTAAATAATATATTCACATACAAATAGAGAGAATTTAGATTGATATTGGAAATTTCTCGATGGTTGTACTTAACCTTTGGCAATACTTGCTGAAATATAATTGAATTATTTAAGATGACTGATTTTGAAAAAATAAACTCTAGCCAATTAGTTGTTACATATCACACTCAGCACATGAATGATAAAAGTGATTTAAGCCATCCTCTGCTACATATGCAGCTGGAGCCATGGGTCCCTCCATGTGTACTCTTTGGTTGGTGGTTTAGTCCCTGGGAGCTCTAGGGGTACTGGTTGGTTCATATTGTTGACAGGAGTGTGTAGGTTGGTGAGCAGGGGGAGTGGGGATGGGATAGGGGGTTTTCAGTGGTAAAACCAGGAAAGGGGATAACATTTGTAATTTAAATAAAGATAATATCTAATAAAACTTTTAAAAATAAAGAAAAAATAACGTGATTTAAGCTATATAGATAACCTTGCCCATCTTTCCCCATTTTCTTTTCTATTAACAAAGCATTGACAGTGTACATTTCCCTGCACATTTACTAACCTTTCTAAAGTCTATAGAAGAAACTTTCCCTAGTGTCATTTAATGAATTTCAACTCGGTGAAATACCATCTGTAAACCATGAAGTCAAGCCTGCGGGGGGAAAGCAAAGGTCAAGAAATTAATTCAACACATCTCTCAGCTTGCATCCAACAGCTTATTTTATATAATCTTTCCCATGCAACTGCTATAAAACCCCTCTGGAAAGAGCTGGGCTCATTTTTTCTTTGCTACGGAGGCAACAGAGTGAATTTGTGCTTTCAGAAGGGAAACACTGGAAACTGCCCGTGTGACAGGCATTCTCACTGGTTCTGGTCCCATCCTAGCCATGTCCTAGTGTGGATCTGAGTCAGAAATGTAAAAGTTTGCTAAACCTTTGGTAGCCCAAAACACGCAGGCTTATTCAACATTCTTCCTCAAAATGTCAGAAAATATAAAATAAGAAGTGATCTTAGAAGAATCCAGGATACATAAAGGGAAAGTAGGGTGGGTTTGCTGTTGGTTCTGATTTCCTCATTAAAAGAAAAAATTATTTTGTTTACATTGGTGGGCTTTTTCCTTTTTTTCTGTTTGGTTTTTTGTTTGTTTGTTTGTTTTTGTTTGTTTGTTTGGTTGATTGGTTTGGCTTTTGCCTGCATGTGTGCCTATGGGAAAGTATTGGAACCCTGGAAATAGAGTTACACAGTTTGTTAACTGCAATGTAGGTGCTAGGAATTTGAATCCCAGTCCCTTGGGAGAACAGCAAGGGCTCCTAAGTGCTGAGCCATCTCTCTAGTTCCTAAGTTCTGGGTCAAAGCTTCTCATTTAATTTGATTAGTCACCCCTCTATCAACACCATAGAAAGTTGTTTAACATATTCAAAGGAAATGAACTTGAATCCATGTTTTATCATATTTATAATGATACAGCAATGGTTATTTTATATTTCAGAAGAACATTTATAATTTTTATGTGAGAACAGCTTTGAAGAGTAATAATGCTGAGCATGGTGGTGTATGCCTGGAATCCCAGCACTCTGGAGGTTGAAGCAGAAGGATCATGAATTTGAGAGGTCAGACTGTCTCACCACAATAAGATGCAGTCAAAAACCATGGAAACAACAGAGAGAAGCAAAAATGAAAACAGTCCTGTTCTCCTCCTAAGATGTCTAACTTGAAAAACTATGCTTAGAGGAAGATTAAAGTAAAGGCAGTAGAGAAAGTAGTGTTTTTTTTGTGTGATTTCAGTAGGTAGAAAGAGATTTAGTGATAGCAAGGAAGTATTGCAGCCTGAAGAAATGGCCAGACCAGAGAGCAGAAAAGGGCCTTGGATCTCCTGGAACTGGGGCACAGACAGATGTGAACTGTGGGAAAAGCAGTGTATGTTCTCACCAGCTGACCCCATCTCTCTTCTCCCTCCAGCACATGCACTTGAGTATCTGCTAGGCAGCTGCTTACATGCAAGGCTCTGAACAAAACTGTATGACTCTGCTTTAAAAGAAATATATTTAAAATTTTGTAGCTGCTTAATGTCAGGCTGCTTCATTTAAAATTTTGCACATGAATGACTATGTTTTTCTCTACCATAAAATGGAACCAAATATAAAACTGCTGGCATTGAAATCCTGTAGTCTACACGTTCATCTATCATTATACAGCAACTGACTACTATCTTCAAGACACCTCACTCACTGTTAAAAACACCAGCTTTCATATCCACAGTCAAATAGAAGAGAGGAGAGGAAAGCAGTTAATTCCGTACATGTCCTGTTTCATAATACCTTCCTAGAACTCCCATTTGTAACCCATCAAGTAAAAATTACAGTAGACTGTTGCCTCGCATCGAGAGGCCATTCATGGTAAAGTCCCATGTCAACAAGAACATATGACGCTGTTTGATCTTCCAGGATGTGAGGAGACTGGGGGACAACAGCTCACTCCCCAGACAAGAGAGTATTTATTAGATCAAGGAATTTTCCTCTCCTCTAACTTTTACAAGAAGAGCAATATACTTTGTGGTTTTGCTTTTTCAGAATTTTTTTTTTATCTCTAAAGCCAAACTCTTCTGCTCAGAGAACTGGAATAGTATTTTATAAAATGAGTGTAATCTAATACAAAGATGATAAATAAAGTCTAGTTAAAAAAAAAAACCTTTAACCTATTTTTCTTTTTTTAAAAGATATTGCATAGAACTTCTTCACGTGAAGCAAGTAGCTACCTGAAAGGCTGGGTAATATTTGTGTCAGTGCTTTAGGGACTCCACCAGATACTGCTTTGTTTCTGAGGTAGAAACAGAATGGGTACTGCAGTGAGGTCTTAGTGGTATTGTCTCTGATAGAAATCTGATTATGCTTGTTTAAATAAAATGTTGCTTAGTTCAGATTTCATGCATTATATTATTATTAATTATTCCTCATACACGTTGGGCTTTGGGCCACATCTTGTTAATGATAAGGTGAGAAAGGCAATCCTATCAGAGTCTCTTTTCTACTGCTGAGTATTGAACATTCCTGCCTTGAGCTCCTCCTGCCTTGGACAACTATGTTGATTCTAAAACTTGTATGTTTTGAGTAGTCTTGGAATAAATACATGTACACAGGCACATCTATTGTATGCTGTCTTCAGTTTCACTTGATTTCTTCATTTTTTCTAAGTTTATAATTTGCCATCACTTATTTTAGATTTTTATTTATTCTTTCACAATTTTGAAGAGGCATGAAGGTATAATACTCTTTGATAATAGTCTCTTTCAATACCTCCTATTGTACCCTCACAAGTCTCCCTCCTACTCTCATTTCTTCTATTTCATGGCCTACTTTCTGCTTGGATATGGCTGGGAGTTATTTACATGAGCAAGGACAATGCAGTCTTGTTTATAGCAGAGAAGACTCTGACACTCTTTACATCAGTAATCATTACCTGTGCAAAGCTTACAACATAAATGTCCAGTAATTGAATAGTAAAAAAAATATATGATACACACAACATCAATATAAAGTTTTACTTTCAGAAAAATATTGCAAATGTAGAACCTAGATCTCTCTCTCTCTCTCTCTCTCTCTCTCTCTCTCTCTCTCTCTCTCTCTCTCTCTCTCTCTCTCCTTCCCTCCCTCCCTCCCTCCCTCTCTCCCTCCTCAATGCTAACATTTATTATCATTTGCTTTCTTAAGTTTAAGCATTCTGGGTAGAATAAAACAGAATATCAAAATAGTTTTAATTTACTTTCCATGATTGCTAATTATGAAGCAGGCTGAGAAAGAAATTAGGGAAATGACTCCCTTCACAATAGCCACAAACAGTATAAAGTATCTTGGGGTGACTCTTACCAAACATGTGAAAGATCTGTATGACAAGAACTTCAAGACTCTGAAGAAGGAAATGGAAGAAGACATCAAAAAATGGGAAAACCTCCCATGCTCATGGATCAGTAGAATCAATATAGTTAAAATGGCCATTTTGCCAAAAGCAATATACAGATTGAATGCAATACCCATCAAAATCCCAACTCAATTCTTCACAGAGTTAGAAAGAGCAATTATCAAATTCATCTGGAACAACAAAAAACCCAGGATAGCTAAAACTATTCTCAGCAACAAAAGAAAGTCAGGGGGATTCAGTATCCCTGACCTCAAGCAATACTACAGAGCAATAGTGTTAAAAACTGCATGGTATTGGTACAGTGACAGGCAGGAGGATCAATGGAACAGGACTGAAGATCCAGAAATGAACCCACACACCTATGGCCACTTGATTCTCGACAAAGAGGCTGAAAACATCCAATGGAAAAAAGATAGCCTTTTCAACAAATGGTGCTGGTTGAACTGGAGGTCAGCATGCAGAAGAATGCGAATTGATCCATCCTTGTCTCCTTGTACTAAGCTCAACTCCAAATGGATCAAGGACCTCCACATAAAGCCAGACACTCTGAAGCTAATAGAAAAGAAACTGGGAAGACCCTTGAGGACATCGGTACAGGGAGAAAGTTTCTGAACAGAACACCAATAGCTTATGCTCTAAGAGCAAGAATTGACAAATGGGACCTCATAAAATTACAAAGTTTCTGTAAGGCAAAGGACACCATCAAGAGGACTAATCGGCAACCAACAAATTGGGAAAACATCTTCACCAATCCTACATCAGATAGAGGGTTAATATCCAATATATATAAAGAACTCAAGAAGTTAGACTCCAGAAAACCAAACAACCCTATTAAAAATTGGGGTACAGAGTTAAACAAAGAATTCTCACCTGAAGAACTTCGGATGGCGGAGAAGCATCTTAAAAAATGCTCAACTTCATTAGTCATTAGGGAAATGCAAATCAAAACAACCCTGAGATTTCATCTTACACCAGTCAGAATGGCTAAGATTAAAAATTCAGGAGACAGCAGGTGTTGGAGAGGGTGTGGAGAAAGAGGAACACTCCTCCACTGCTGGTGGGGTTGCAAATTGGTACAACCACTCTGGAAATCAGTCTGTCGGTTCCTCTGAAAACTGGGCACCTCACTTCCAGAAGATCCTGCTATAGCAAGCCTGGGCATATACCCAGAGGATTCCCCACCATGTAATAAGGATACATGCTCTACTATGTTCATAGCAGCCCTATTTATAATTGCCAGATGCTGGAAAGAACCCAGGTATCCCTCAACAGAAGAGTGGATACAAAAAATGTGGAATATCTACACAATGGAGTACTATTCAGCCATTAGAAACAATGAATTCATGAAATTCTTAGGCAAATGGATGGAGCTGGAGAACATCATACTAAGTGAGGTAACCCAGACTCAAAAGGTGAGTCATGGTATGCACTCACTAATAAGTGGATATTAACCTAGAAAACTGGAATACCCAAAACATAATCTACACATCAAATGAGGTACAAGAAGAAAGGAGGAGTGGCCCCTTGTTCTGGAAAGACTCAGTGAAGCAGTATTTGGCAAAACCAGAACGGGGAAGTGGGAAAGGGTGGGTGGGAGGACAGGGGAAGAGAAGGGGGCTTACGGGACTTTCGGGGAGTGGGGGGCTAGAAAAGGGGAAATCATTTGAAATGTAAATAAAAAATTATATCGAATAAAAAAAAAAACTATAGTGACTTTTTATAGAGAGCTCTGACAGACAGCACCAAGTACGCAGACATAGGCTAACATCACTTGGGTCTCAGCCTGTCAGGCTTTTGCCTGCACCTAGGGCCTGGGCAGCTCTGCGGGCAGTGTGTGAACCAACCCTGTCAGGGGTTGTTTGCCTTGCAGAGTGATCAGCACTTGGAAAAGGTCCTCGCAGCATCTGCCATCTTTATTCCATGACTGAACAGACGGGCACCACCAGGTTCACAGAGACAACCCGAGTATAGCATTGCTTAGGGCAAGACACACCAGGGCTCCAAGGGCACCCAAGAGGAGGGCAGCACATCAGCAATCTGTGCCAGGAGAAGCCCAGTCATCCAGTGGTGTGGAAATAGTCTTACAGGCTCACAGGAGGTTCAAGCACCAGCCAGTGACAACAAGATGAACTAATGCCAGAGATAACCAGAAGGCAAAACGCAAATGTAGGAACATTACTAACAGAAATCAAGGCTATATGGCAGCATCTGAATGCAATTCTCCAACAACAGCAAGTCCTGGATACCCCAACACAGTAGAAAAACAAGATTTGGATTTAAAATCACTGGTCATGATGCTGTTAGAGGAACACAAAAAGGACATAAATAAATCTTTTAAAGAAATACAGGGGAACATGAATAAGTTAGAAGCCTTTACAATGGAAACACACACACACACACAAAAAAAAACCACTAAAGAAATTCAGGAGAATATGGGTCAACAGATAGAAACCAATAAAGAGGAAATGCAAATATCACTTAAAGAAATGCAGGAGAAATTGAATCAACAGGCAGAAGTCATGAAAGAGGAAACACAAAAATCACTTAAAGAATTACAGGAAAACACAAAAAAGTGAAGGAACCAAGCAAAACCATCCAGGATCTAAAAACAGAAGTAGAAACAACTAAGAAATCGTGAAGGGAGACAACTTTGCAGATAGAAAACCTTCGTAAGAAATCAGGGGACATAGATGCAAATATCAACAACAGAATAAAAGAGAAGAATCTCAGATGCCGAATATACCATAAAAACCATTGACTCAACAGTCAAAAAAAAAGCAAAATGCAAAAAGCTTGTAACCCAAAATATCCAAGAAATCTAGGACACAATGAGAGGAACAAACCTAAGGATTATAGGTATAGATGAGAGTGAAGACTTACAACTTAAAGGGCCAGCAAATATCTTCAATAAAATTATGTAAGAAAACTTCCCGAACCTAAAGAGAGAGATGCCCATGAATATACAAGAAGCCTACAGAACTCCAAACAGAGTAGACCAGAGCAGAAATACCTCCCGTCACATAATAATAAAAACCCCAAATGTACTAAACAAAGAAAGATTATTAAAGGCAGTGTATTAGTTTGGGTTCTCTAGAGTCACAGAATGTATGGATAGTCTTTATATAGTTAGGGAATTTGTCAAAGGCTTACAGGGTATAGTCCAAATCCACAACAATGGTCAGCAGCAGCTGTGGATGGAAGTCCAAGGATCTAGCAGTTGCTCAGTCCCACGAGGCAAGCAGGCAAGGAAGAATGAGTCAATATTCCTTCTTACAATGTCCTTATATAGATCTCCTGCAGAGGGTGTAGCCCAGATTAAAGTCTGTAGGTCTCCAGCAGAGGGTGTGGCCCAGATTAAAGGCGTGTGCCTCTATGCCTTTAATCCCAGATGATCTTGAATTAGGAGATCTCCTTGTCTTAATGTTCTGGAATTCATAGCCACTATGATTCAAGATCTCCATGCCAAGAGCCAGGTAAGAAACTTATATCACTGAGCCTCCAGATTAGGATCATAGGTGAGCCTCCCAATTCTAGATTGTAGTTCATTCCAGATATAGTCAAGTTGACAACCAGGAATAGCCACTACAGGCAGTAAGAGAAAAAATCCAAGTAACATATAAAGGAAGACCTATCAGAATTACATGAGTCTTTGCACCAGAGACCATGAAAGCTAGGAGATCCTGGGCAGATCTCATGCAGACTCTAAGAGAACACAAATGTCAGCAAAGACTACTATACCCAGCAAAACTCTCAATCACCATAGATGGAGAAACCAAGATATTCCATGACAAAACAAAATTTATACAATATCTTTCCACAAACCCAGCCCTACAAAGGATAATTTGTGGAAAACTGCAATACAAGGAGGGAAACCTTTCATCAAACCCAAAAGAAGATAACCACTCAAATATAAAAATAACATCAAAAATGACAGGAAGTAAAAAATCACTATTCCTTAATATTTCTTAACATCAATGGACTCAATTCACCAATAAAAAGACATAGATTAGCAGACTGGATACATAAACAGGACCCTACATTTTGCTCAAACAGGAAACACACCTCAGTGTCAAAGACAAACACTACCTTAGAGTAAAAGGCTGGAAGACAATTTTAAATCAAATGGTCTCAGAAAACAAACCCGAGTGGCCATTCTAATATCAGATAAAAGTGACTTTCAACCTAAAGTCATCAAAAGAGAAACGGAAAGACACTTCTTGCTGGTCAATAGAAAAATCCACCAAGAAGAACTCTCAATTCTGACCATCTATGCTCCAAATGTAAGGGCACCCTCATTCATAAAAGAAACTTTACTAAAGCTCAAAAAGAATACAGATGGAATGCAATCACTCATAAGTGGATATTAATTAGCCCAGAAGCACTGAATACTGAAGACACAATTACCATATCAAATGATTCCCATGAAGAAGGAAGGAGAGGGCCCTGATCCTGGAAAGGCTTGATCCAGCATTGTAGGGGAGTACCGGGACAGAGAAAAGGAAGGGGAGTGATTGGAGAATGGATGGAAAGAATAGGACTTATGGGACATAGGGGGAGGGGGGAACTTGGAAAGGGGAAAGCATTTGGAATGTAAACAAAGAATATAGAAAATAAAAAAAAATTGACTTTCAACCTAGTGTTATCAAAAGAGACACAGAAGGACACTTCTCACTGGTCAAAGGAAAAAATCCACCAAGAAGAACTCTCAATCCTGAAAATCTATGCTCCAAATGCAAGGGAACCCTCATTTGTAAAAGAAAATTTATTAAACTCAAAGCACACATTGCACCTAACACAATAATTGTGGGTGACTTCAACACCCCACTATTCTCAATGGACCGATCAGGAAAACAGAAATTGAACAGGGACACAGTAAAACTAATTGAAGCTTTGGAACAATTGGATTTAACATATATATACATATACATACATATATATAAAAATACATATACATACATATATATATACATATATAGAAATATTTAACATCATCACTAGATTTCATAAAACTGGCATAGAGGTGAATCTGAACACAAGGAAATAACAGTGAACAAAAGAGAAGCACTAATGAATGGTTTATATGAGGATGATCTTACCGATGTTAAAGGAACAAAATAAAATTGGAAGCTTTCTACTGGTTGTGTGAGGAGAGATGTTTCTCAGTTTAGTTATGTCATACTAAAAGTCTCATGAGTGCTATGTTCAGATAAGTAAGCAGCAGAAGATTTAATCATTTTGTAAGTATTTCTTTATATTTATTTATAAATTAAGTTATAAAATAATGGAAAAAAGCAAAAGAATTTCCCTTTCTTTCAGCACCTCTTGGTACCTTCTCCAAAATCAACCATAAAATTGGTCACAAGACAGACCTCAACAAATATAAGAAGATCGAACTAATCCCATGCCTCCTATCAGATCACTATGGAGTAAGAGTTGTCCTCAATAGCAACAAAACAACAGAAAGCCCACATACACATGGAGGCTGAACAATACTCTACTCAATGATACTTTGGCCAAAGAAGAAATAAAGCAAGCAAGCAAAGATTTTTTAGAATGTAATGAAAATGAAGGCACAACATACCCAGATCTATGGGACACAATGAAAGCAGTGCTAAGAGGAAAACTCATAGCCCTGAGTGCCTCCAAAAAGAAACTGGAGAGTCCATATACAAACAGCTTAATGGCATATCTGAAAGCTCTGGAACAAAAAGAAGCTAATTCAGGGAGAAGTAGAAGACAGGAAATCATCCAACTCAGGGCTGAAATAAATCAAGTGGAAACAAAGAGAAACATGCAAAGAATCAACAAAACTAGGAGCTGGTTCTTTGAGAAAATCAACAAGATAGATAAATCCTATCTATCCAGACTAACCAAAGGGCACAGAGACAAAGTAACAGAAATGAAAAGGGAGTATAACAATAGAAACTGAGGAAATTAAAAAAAAATCATCAGATCCTACTACAAAAGCCTATATTCAACACAACTGGAAAATCTGGAGGAAGCGGAAAATTTCCTAGACAGATACCAAATACCAAAATTAAATCGGGATCAAATAGATCATCTAAACAGTCCCATAACCGCTAAAGAAATAGAAGGAGTCATAGAAAGTCTTCCAACCAAAAAAAGCACAGGACCAGATGGTTTTAGTGCAGAAGTCTATCAGACCTTCAAAGAAGACCTAACACCAACACTCTTCAAACTATTCCACAAAATAGAAACAGAAGGAACACTCAACTCGTTCTATGAAGCCACAATTAAGCTGATACCAAAACAACACAAAGGTCCAAAAAAGAAAGAGAATTTCAGACCAGTTTCCCTTATGAACATCGATACAAAAAATACTCAATAAAATTCTTGCCAACCAAATCCAAGAACACATCAAAACAATCATTCACCATGATCAAGTAGGCTTCATCCCAGGGATGCAGGGATGGTTCAATATAAGGAAATCCATCAAAGCAATAAACAAACAAACTCAAAGGAAAAAAAAAAACCACATGCTCATTTCATTGGAGGCTGAAAAAACATTTGACAAAATTCAGCATACTTTCATGCTTAAAGTCTTGGAAAGAACAGGAATTCAAGGCTCATACCTAAACATACTAAAAGCAATATACAGCAAACCGGTAGCCAACATCAAATTAAATGGAGATAAACTTGAAGAAATCCCACTAAAATCAGGGACTAGACAAGGCTGCCCCCTCTCTCCATATCTTTTCCATATAGTACTTGAGGTACTAGCTAGAACAATTAGATAACACAAGGAGGTCAAAGGTATACAAATTGGAAAGGAAGAAGTCAAACTATCACTATTTGTAGATGATATGATAGTATACATAAGTGACCTATAAACCTCCACCAGAGAATTCCTACAGCTGATAAACAACTTCAGCAACGTGGCTGGATATAAAATCAACTCAAGCAAATCAGTAGCCTTCCTATACTCAAAGGATAAGCAGACTGAGAAAGAAATTAGGGAAATGACCCCCTTCACAATAGCCACAAACAGTATAAAGTATCTTGGGGTGACTCTTACCAAACATGTGAAAGATCTGTATGACAAGAACTTCAGATCTCTGAAGAAGGAAATTGAAGAAGACCTCAGAAAATGGAAAAATCTCCCATGCTCATAGATTGGCAGGATTAATATAGTAGAAATGGCCATCTTGCCAAAAGCAATATACAGATTCAACGCAATCCCCATCAAAATCCCAACTCAGTTCTTCATACAGTTAGAAAGAGCAATTCTCAAATTCATCTAGTATAACAAAAAACACAGGATAGCTAAAACTATTCTCAACAGTAAAAGTACTTTTGGGGGAATCAGTATCCTGGACCTTAAGCAATACTACAGAGCAATAGTGTTAAAAAACTGCATGGTATTGGTACAATGACAGGCATGTGGATCAATGGAGTAGGACTGAAGACCCAGAAATGAACCCACACACCTATGGTCACTTGATCTTTGACAAATGAGCTGAAAACATTCAGCGGAAAAAAGATAGCCCTTTCAACAAATGGTGCTGGTTGAATTGGAGGTCAGCATGCAGAAGAATCTGAACTGATCCATTCTTATCTCCTTGTACTAAGCTCAATTCCAAGTGAATCAAGGACCTCCACATAAAGCCAGACATCCTGCAACTAATTGAAAAGAAAGTGGGGAAGAACCTTGAGGACATGGGCACAGGGGGAAAATTCCCGAACAGAACAAGAATAGCTTTTGCTCAAGATTAAGAATTGACAAATGGGAGCTCATAAAATTACAAATGTTCTGTAAAGCAAAGGACACTGCCAAAAGGACACAACAGCAACCAACAAATTGGGAAAAGATCTTCACCAACCCTACATTTGAAAAAGGGCTAATATCCAATATATACAAAGAACTCAAGATGTTAGACCCCAGAAAACCAAATAACCCTATTAAAATGGGGTACAGAACTAAACAAAGAATATTCACCTGAGGAATATTGAATGGCTGAGAAGCACCTTAAGAAATGTTCAACATCCTTAGTCATCAGGGAAATGCAAATCAAAATAGCCTTGAGATTTTACCTCACACCAGTCAGAATGACTAAGATCAAAAACTCAGGAGAAAACAGGTGCTGGCAGGATTGTGGAGAAAGAGGAACACTATACTCCACTGCTGGTAGGATTGAAAGCTGGTACAACCACTCCGGAACTTAGTCTGGTGGTTCCTCAGAAAACTGTGCAAGACACTTCCTGAGGACCCTGCTATACCACTCCTGGGCATATACCTAGAGGATTTCCCAGCATGTATTAAGGGTACATGCTCCACTATGTTCATAGCAGCCCCATTTATATTAGCCAGAACCTGGAAAGAATCCAGATGTCCCTCAACGGAGAAATGGATACAAAAAATGTGGTATATATACACAATGGAGTACTATTCATCCATTAGAAACAATAAATTCATGAGATTCTCAGACAAATGGATGGAGCTGGAGAACATCATCCTAAGTGAGGTAACCCATTCTCAAAAGAACACTCATGGTATGCACTCACTGATAAGCAGATATTAGCCTAGAAGCGTGGAATACCCAAGACACAATCCACATATTAAGTGATGTCCAAGAAGAAGGAAGGAGTGGCCCCTGGTTCTGGAAAGGCTCAGTGCACCAGTGTTGGGGAATACCAGAACAGGAAAGTGGGAAGGGTGGATGGGGGAACAGCCGAGGGAAGAGATCTTATGGGACTTTTGGGTAGGGGGGAATCCAAGAAAGGGGAAATCATTTGAAATGTAAGTAAAGAATATATTGAACTAAAAAAAAAAGACATTTTTTTAGCCATTTATATTTATTCCTTATGAGAACATTCTCTTTTTATCTACAGCCTTTTGTTTTCAATGATGTTTTCTTTGTTTAGTTTTGAAGTTATGTAATCTGGACCATAATTCTCTCTCTTATGTACAATTGACAAAGATCTTTTCCCATTCTGCATGTTGTTTCCAAGGGTCATTTGGGAGTTTTCTTTGCGTATAGATGTTTTCTAATTTTATCACATTCTTTTTGTCAATTGTTGCTGCAGTTTCCTGAGCAAATAGAGCCCTATTTATGAAGACCTTACCATATACTTATATCTTGTAGAGTTTTTCTTACCTTTCACACTAGATATGGTTCTTACACTGAAGTATTTGATCAGCTTGGAATTGATTTATGTATACGCTGAGAGGTAAGGATTTAGTTTTAGTTTTATACATGTAGACACCTAGTTTTCTCAACTCAGTTGAAGAGGCTGCTCTGTCTCTGTAAGTCAGGTGGTTTTGATTATTTGCCTGTATATCTGTGTCTTTTATTTCATTCCATCGTTCTCTGTGTCTGTTTTTATGACACTCTAATGCCGTTTTTATTACAATGGCTTTGTAGTATACCTCCAAAAGTACTCTTTCTTGTTCTAAAAAAATTATATGTGTGACTATTTTGATTGCATCTATGTCTGTGCACTATATATATGTCTAGTGCCAGAAGTGGCCAGTAGATTGTGTTAACTCTTCTAGAACTGGCATTATTTGTTGTGTGAGATGCCATGTGTGTGCTAGAAACTGAAATTCTGTCCTCTTGAAGAGTATCAAGTGATGATAACTGCTGAAAGATTTCTCTATCCTGTGCAGTAGTATCCTTTTTGCTGAAGGCTGCTTTAGGTATACTTTCTTGTGTGTCTGCTTAAATTTCATATTTTCATTTTATCTTTCTAGAAAGGATGGCCCTCGAATTTTTATTGGTGATATACTGAATTTGTGGACTGCTTTTGGTAAGATATCTATTTTCACAGTAATGATTATCCCAATTCTTCAGTAGAATAGCTCTTTATCTTCCAGTGTCTTCTTTAATTTTTTCCTTCAGTTTCTTAAAATTATTGTATTTATACATTGTTTAAGTTTTTGGTTATTTTTATTCCAAGGTATTTAATTTATTTTTGTGGCTATTGTGAAAGAGCATGTTTTGATTACTTCCTTTTTAATATATTTGACAGTAATATAAAGGAACATTACTGATTTTGAGGGTTCATTTTGTATCCTGCCTTTTGTTGAATGTTCTTTTCATCTCCGGAGTTTCTAATGGAATATTTAATGTGTTCTGTACTTATATACAAACATATGATTGCAAATAAAATGGTCTGACTTCTTCCTTTGCTAATTATACTGTTTTAATTTTTCTCTAATTGTATTTATCTAGCTAATAATTCAAGTACTAAAACAAATAGGAATCGAGAGAGTGAATACTGTTGTCCTGTTTCTAATTTTAGTGAGAATACTTTACATTTATATATATGATGGTTGCTATAGGTTTTTCATATATCTCATGGTTTTTTACCATGAATGCATCTTGGAATTTGACAAAGACTATTTCTTCCTCTATTAAAGTGATCATATGATTTATCCTTAAGGCCATTTATGTGCTGAATTACATTTACTACTTGATGTATGTTAAGTCATCCTTCAATCTCTATAATGAAGACAATAAGTTCATGTTGATCATTTTGATATGTTCTTGAATTCAATTTGCTAATATTTCTTTGTGAATTTATGGATTTCTGTTTGTTTACTGCTTTAGAGAAGGTGGGACATGGGAGAATGGAGCCAATAAATGAGAAGGGCTAAAGGCTCATACAATAGCCAACTTTATTCAGAGCACAAGACAATTATACTCTAACAGTTAAGTGGAGTCACATGACTAATATATACAGTTACAAGGGCAAGATGTACATGGTAGACAAACTGCACATGTAAAAAAACATGTCTTTTTCATAGAGGCACAGGAATAAGACCAGCTTAAATAGACTCACTTTTATTTCCTACAATTGGTAGATGCACCAATATTCCAAAAACGGAAGCATTTGCACTTTGCTTATTTTTCTTCACCTTGCTAGAGAGTCCATTCCTTTACAACATTGAAGATTCCAGTGCATATAAGACCAGCTGAGACATCCATCCTTGTAGACTAAGCAACAATTGGATTCTTGGACTTTCCATTTATAGCCAGCCATTGTTGAATTAGCTGAAGTGCAGTATGTAAGTCATTCTAATCACTCCCCTTTATATATTTTTTATAAGTTCTGTTACTCTAGTGAACCCTGAGGAGTACAGAATTGTGTTTTACTTTTTCTCTGTCCTTCACTGGATATGACATGACCTGTAACCCCAAGCTCCTGCTGCTCTTCCTTCCTCATAATGATGGTATGTAACCTGGAATTGTCAGATAAAATGAACTGTTCTCCTCTAAGTTATTTATTGTCAGGGTATATTTTCATAGCAGTGGAAATAATACTAGAAAATATAACAAATTGAAAAAAAAGCTAAAAGAAAGGAATGTTATAAATCTCTTAGCACTGCCTTATTCTAATATGTATCCTGTAGCTTTTGATAGATATTTTTTAAAATTTTCATTCTTACTCAGTTCTAGAAACTTCAAATTTTTCTTCTAATTATTATTCTTTAAAAATTTGTTCTTGTAACTTATATCCTGTTTGAATTCATTGAGCATATTTATAATTGTTCATTTGAATGCTTTTCTATAATTTTATCCATATGGATCTCAGCAGATGCTATTACTATGGAATTAACAATTTTGAAGGTGGGTATAAATATTTCCTTGGTTTAAATCCCATTTTGCTTTTAAAAAATGTTAGGACTTGCGCATCAGGACTTTGTTCATGGATTGTATTTTGGTATCTTACTTTGGTCTAACTGCATTGGGTGGGTATTTGTATCTCTGCTTGTTTTTTTGTTTTTTGTTTTTTGTTTTTTGTTTTTTGTTTTTTTTTTTTGATCAGAAAAATGGTGTTTGAAGTTCAAATAGGAGTATAGCTGTCATTAATTCATCAATGGGTCAGTTAAAGAGTTATGACCTCAACTAGGATTGAATTGAGTACTAGAGTGGAGTGGGTACTCTGAAGGAGTCGAGGATGATGCTGTTATACAGGAGTCATATCCTGACCTCATATATGAATGGGGCTCTAAATCAGTAGGAATATGGTGTGCCAGAGTTTCCTGAATCACTATACTCTCACATCATGACTCTGAGGGATTTCTTTGTGATTAGGTAAGTGGTACCAGAATCTATTGGGGCTCTCTGGTCTCTAATCTCAGAAGTTGGTAGTCTTTGTGGTGGCTACTTGGCAGTTTCTTAGTTCCACATCTCTAAAATAAGAAGTTGGTACTCTTTTCAATGGCTTCTTAATGGGGTAAGTGATGCTATAGTTACTGAAGCATCAATTTCTAATCTCAAAAATGGATAATTTATTTGTGAAGGTAATTAGTGACAGTTAGGTGTTCAAGTCACTGGAGCATTAGCCTTTAGACTTAGAAACAAGTAGACTGCCCTTGTTGCATCTATTCAGTGTAACTCATATTAGGGTCCACTGAGTCCTGGCCGCTTTCCTCTGTAGTGGTCATCAGTAGTCTATCTATAAGGGCCATAGTAGGGAAAGGGCTTCTTGAATCCAGCTTCAATTTCCTAACAGTCAGACTAGTGGTAAGAATGAAAATCTGTATAGATGCAATATAAAGTAATATGGAGGTTCCTTCAAAAGGTAAAAAAGAACTACCATGTGATCTGTCCAGTCCACCTGAGACTAGATCAGGATAGTCCTAGTTGTTAAGTATTTGTGGTAGAAAGAATGAGTCATATATATATATACATATATATATATGTATATATATATACAGTTATACAGTTATACAGTTATATAGTTATATAGTTATACAGTTACACAGTTATATAGTTATACAGTTATATAGTTGTATGTTAAATGTATTTTATACAAAATATTTATATGTATAAAAATAAATTATATATTAAATATAATATATTTTATATTTGTTTTGTAAATTTTAATTTGTGGTAAGACTACTTTGGCTGTTCCTCTTACATTTTACCTGCATAGTTAAATAATGTGAATAAATAGTTCAGTTTCCTAATGTGATAGTTTATAACTTTCAACATGCTGTCTTGCATAGCCTTTTACTTTAGTCTAGGCATTGTTTTCCAAAGCAGATAATTTGCAATTATTATCCCTAATTCTTAGACAACAGAGGCATCATGTATCTAAGTATTCAAGATTTTGGTCTAGAGCCTTGGGTGATAGTTCAATTTGTTAAAAGTTCTTGCAGTGCATGAGTTAAACCCACAAAACCTATGTAATGAACCAGATTTTGTGGTGCACACCTGTAATTTTGATATTGCTACAACAAGATAGCAAGCAGATGCGGGGGAAAGGGCAGTTGTTCTAAGGTAGGCTGTATTATATATAGCAGGAACCATAAGAAAGGCCCCATCTCAAAAGATAGAAAGAAGGCTAGATTCAAGTCCTATAAGTTGTCCTTACTTCCACATGCATACAAAGGCAAATTTTTGTCTGCCCTCACATACTTCACATACAGCACACACACACACACACACACACACACACACACACACACACACACCACAAATGTATTGGTCTGCAAATAATATAATTTAGATTATGACTGATTGAAAATATATTTTACTAAAACAGCTCTTATACCTACTAATAGAGACTTTCTCAGATAAAATTACGTTTGTCGGCTGTTAGCAGTTCAATGGATCAAGAAAGTTCTACTAGCTTCTCATCTCCTCCTTGTTATTTGAATTCATAATTTCTCTTACCCTTTTCTTTACTTCTTCACAGCAATGCTTTCTATTTATTCACTAGTAAATTATCATTTTTATCCATATATAAAGAGCTGGACTGAAAGTTCAAAACTTCTTTTGTTATTATAACTTTGCTTCTGTTGCGAGGTTCAGTGACAGGAAGAAAATTTCATCTAAGCAATTATCTATGAGTTCCTGCAAGAGCCCTGAGTGCTTTTCATAACCTTCTTTTGTTAAATGTTGTATTCCTATTGCTTATGGTTTCCTCTCAGGCTCACACATATCGACATATACAGAAGGGTACCACTTGGTGTATATTTTTGTATTTATCCAACTCTAATGCCTCAACATCTGTGACAAGAATAGAATGCAGACCAGCAGGAGGTCCCACATTTTGAATGCCTTGACAAAATCTTCCAGTTCTTGGACTTGTGCTAATTTGGACATAGCCTTCTTCTTCTTCTTCTTCTTCTTCTTCTTCTTCTTCTTCTTCTTCTTCTTCTTCTTCTTCTTCTTCTTCTTCTTCTTCTTCTTCTTCTTCTTCTTCTTTTGAGTTAATTTTATTATTTTTTATTTTTTTATTCGATATATTTTTTATTTACATTTCAAATGATTTCCCTTTTCTCGACCCCCACTCTCGGAAAGTCCCATCAGCCACCATCCCTCCCCCTGTTTTCCCACCCAACCCTTCCCACTTCCCTGTTCTGGTTTTGCCCTATACTGCTCCACTGAGTCTTTCCAGAACAAGGGGCCACTCCTTCATTCTTCTTGTACCTCATTTGATGTGTGGATTATGTTTTGGGTATTCCAGTTTTCTAGGTTAATACCCACTTATTAGTGAGTGCATACCATGATTCATCTTTTGAGTCTGGGTTACCTCACTTAGTATGATGTTCTCCAGCTCCATCCATTTGCCTAAGAATTTCATGAATTCATTGTTTCTAATGGCTGAATAGTACTCCATTGTGTAGATATACCCCTTTTTTTGCATCCACTCTTCTGTTGAGGGATATCTGGGTTCTTTCCAGCTTCTGGCAATTATAAATAGGGCTGCTATGAACATAGTGGAACATGTATCCTTATTACATGCTGGGCAATCTTCTGGGTACATGCCCAGGAGTAAACCCAATTCAACATGACTTAGGTCTTTGAACACCAAGTGTCTTTGCTCTTTGTTAGATATTATTAATTTGGCCTTGCATAAAGAGCAGGAACTCAGGCTTCCAACTTAGCAGATCTACTTAGTAGAGCCTAAGAGAATAAAGATGTCAAGGCTCATGAAAGCTAGGCCACCTTCAGGATGCCAATCAGCCAACCTTGATCATGTTCTTTCTATCAGCTAACAGTGCTTGGATTCTAGAAACTTGCTGGATCCAAATTATTATTATATGAATGCTCAAGATCACGGGAATCAAGGACAGCATGTACATGTCTATGCTTTAGAAACAACTTGGCATAACCATCTATTTCATAGATACCTAGTTTTTGTAAATTACTTTTCTCTAGGAATAAAAAATACACATCATAAAGCTATTAGTATCTTAAATTCTCTATTATAAGCTCAATATTGACCACATAGTAACCCCAGAGGCACCAGTGACATGAGGGACTGTGTACTGAAAGAGGAGAACGAGACGGAGGGCAGGAACATGAGAAGAAGGACAAATATTCACTAAAATGTCATAAAGAAAATTTTTACATATGATCTTATAATACTAATGTAATATATGCTGCTACTAATGGTACATATCCAGTTTGATTTAAATGATATATTTTAACCATAGTTTAAAGTTAGTGTCATTTTTCTGTATAACTAGCTACATATAGCAAGATACTAGTTTTTACAAGTTTTCCTGTTTCCTAATCTTTTCCTCTCCTTTGTGTTGCAGATTTTTATGCCTAAGAAACAAAAACATGGAGAAGCAGAGATTTCTTTGAATTGTTCTGGAAGAAGGAACCCAGGACTCTGAACTGAAGGAGGGCTCATCAGGAGTGCATTAAATATTAACAGCATTGGAAATATATTGCAGAATTTAAAAAAAGTAGAGGGTTGCAGAAAGTCCTTGATTTTAAGGAAACATGAAAAATAAAACTATGTAAAATTAATGAAAAGTCCTCCAGTCTCCTCTCTCTGATATATCAGAGCCTGCCAAAGGAAACAATGAATACATTGCCTTCTGCAAACAGGCTTTTAATGGTTCCCAGCAGAACCAGACACACAGTGTATTGTTCTAGCACGAATCCTGATGGTGTGACTCAGGCCATAGTCTCTTCATTTCCACTTTTTTACCTGAGGTTCGCAGCCATACCATGTTTCAATAATTAGTCAGCAAACAATGATTAGTCATTGCTATGATTTTTTATTTTATTCTCCCAAATAGACGTGTTGAAGTCATAATTTCCAGTACCTCGGAATATGACCTGACTTAAAATTAGGGTGATTGTGTAAACAATTAGTTAAGATGATCTCATGATGGGGTAAGTTGAGGCTCTCGTCCAATTGATTGCTGTGTCTACAAAGACACAAAAGTACAATGAAAATGACATATGAGAACAGAGATTGGTGCAAGAACTGTTGGCTCAGACAGAGGTTAAAGAAGTGGACTTTGGTCCTAAAATTAAAGATACTTGGGAGTCTGAGGCTACCCTGAGCTACACTCTGGGCCACTTTAGTAAGATTCTGTCCATATATGTGTGCATGAATGAATGCTTAAATATATACATATGTAAATTAAGCAGAAAGAGAAATATGGAGTAGCTTCTCCCTCAGAAGCCTCTATAGAATCCAGCCTTACCCACACCTTGATTTGGACACCTAGGCTACAGAAAAGTGTGGGAATAAACTTCTGGTTTTTGAAATCACACAGTTTGGAGTATATTGTTTAATCAGTCCTAGGAAATGAATGTACCCAGCATCTCCAATCCTTGGCGCCCACTCATTCTCTTAAGGAACTACTAAGTACCTTTGTGCCTACATTATCCTCTCAGCCTACCTTTTCCACTCTAGTCATCACCATGGCAACCATCTGCTCACAGATGCAACCTGGCAGCACTGTTTCTCATCCACAGTGGATGTCTGTTGCACTTTCCCTCTAGTCTCAGAGGGGGTTGTGAGACTGTGCAGCTGTACCCATACATGGACAAATTAAAGCAGCACCAAAAACAGAGTTTAGCACCCAAGTGAAAGCTGGTGGGACTCAACTGAGTACACTTACTACTCTGTCATGTTACCTAAATGGAAAATTTCCCCTCAGAACCACAGGGAGCAGAAGCTGCCAGGAGTTTTATTTTTGAATTCTCTTAATTATTTACATTCCAAATGTAAATACGTATCCCTTCTCCTGGTATCCCCTCCCAGAGTTCCTCACCCCATGCCTCTGAGAGAGTGTTCCCACCCACCTCATCCCCTCACACATCTCACCCACATTCCAGTATCTCTTTTTCCTAGTGCACCAAGTCTCTGCAGGATTAGGCACATCCTCTCCCATTGAGGCCAGGCAAGGCAATCCTTTGCTATATATATGCTGGGGGCCACAGAACCAGCCCATGTACGCTCTTTGGTTGGTGGCTTCTTCTCTGCAAGCTCTGATAGGTCTCGATTGATTGATAATGTTCTTCCTATGGGATTGCCCTCCATTTTAGCTCCTTCATTCCTTCCCCTAACTCTTCCATAGGGTTCCTCAACTTCAGTCTTATTGTTGACTGTTAAATATCTGGATCTGTCATAATCAGCTGCTGGTAATCCTCTCAGAAGACAGCCGTGCTGGGTTCCTGTCTGCTAGCACAACATGGCATCAGTAATAGTATCAGGGTTTGGTGCCTACACATGGGGTGGATCCCAAGTTGGACTGTTCACTGTATGGCATTTCCTTCAGTCTGTGCTCCATTTTTGTTCCTGCATTTCCTTTAGACAGAAACAATTCTGGGTCAAAAAATTTGAAGATGAGTAGGTGGGCCCATCTCTCTACTGGGGACCCTGTCTATCTATTGGAGGTGGTCTCTTCAGCATCCATATCCCCACTATTGGTAATTTCATCTAAGTTCATTCCCATTAAATCCTGGGAACCTCTTACATCCCAGGTCTCTGGGATTTTTCTAGAGGTTCCCCCATGCCTTCCCCGCCCACAGCATCCTCACCCAGAGATGCATATTTCCATTCATTCTCCTGGTCCTCTGGTCTTCTCTCCAGGCATGCTTTAGGTTGGCTTTCTTACCCTCTTTGCATTGTTTGTTTATGTTGTTGTTAGTCCTTTTCTTTTCTTTTCTTTTCTTTTCTTTTTTCTTCTCTTCTCCTTTTTTCTTCTTTCTCCTCTTTTATTAATTTCTGAAATCTTCTAATTCTGTAAGTTCTAGTAACACATGTTGCTTCAGAAGTGAAGAATAAATAAGTTAAGGAAATTACCACACACTGGCTTCCCAGTCTTTGGTTCTCTGCCTAGCAAATTTCACTTTACACTTAGGTTATTAGCTTATGTTTCTGAATCTTCTGACAATTTTAAGGTCTTGTGACTGTTGCTACCATTGCTGTGGCAAATGTTTGCTGATCTGGTTTCAGATTTTATTAGCCCAAGCAGAAGAGAAATAAGTCACAACCAACTAAACATACAAAAATTAAATAACAACTTCAAAAATACCACAAATAACAAATATCTTCTCTGTGCCAATAATTAAAAGTTATCCCTTAATGTGAGAAGTGGTTAGAGCCCATGTTCTGCCTCTATGGAGAAAATATATCTAAACTAAATTTTCTGAATTTTTATGACTCTTTGATTTTGCTTTCTCCATTTGAGAAAATGTACTATTTTAATTTCATCCACATTCTTTTACTTTCTCTGCGTCTTTAGTGAACTTAAGTAATAAGTCGAGAAAAGCAACATGGGAACATTTATGAGATTTCCTGTTTACTTGGCTGTCTTAGTCAGGGTTTCTATTCCAGCATAAACATCATGACCAAGAAACAAGTTGGGGAGGAAAGGGTTTATTGAGCTTACACTTCCATGTTGCAGTTCATCACTAAAGAAAGTCAGGACTGGAACTCAAGCAGGTCAGGAAGCAGGAGCTGATGCAGAGGCCATAGAGGGATGCTTCTTACTGGCTTGATTCCGCTGGCTTACTCAGCCTGCTCTCTTATAGAACCCAAGAGCACCACCCACAAGGGGCCCTCCCCACTTGATCACTAATTGAGAAAATGCCCCACAGCTGGATCTCATGGAGGCACTTCCCAACTGAAGCTCCTTTCTCTGTGATAACTCCAGCCTGTGTCAAGTTGACACACAAAACTAGCCAGTACACTTGGCCAATGGTAAATAAAGCAAAATTTAAAAACTTCTTTTTCCTTGTGTTCAAAGGATATACACATTACCAAGTTGGATAAATTGAAAATTTTAATTATTGTATAGCATTGAGCAAGATTCTATCAATCACTCACTTATTTTGCTCATTTACTCTATGAACTTAAAGCAGACTATGCACAATTTATTACCTATCAATAGTGTTTGCAAACTATCACTTTAGAGAGTATATTCAGCTCTCTAAAATTTTTTTAGTTTGTTAAAATAGCAGCTGAAGAAACCAAGGTATTAAGGCAATTATGTTCTTTTAAAGGTCCAGTTACATTCATTTTTTTCTATATCTTTTTGTTTTTTCTGGTCAAGACAAAATTTTTGATCAATACAGTGTACTGGGAAGAGGAAACACACTGCAAAGGATGTAGTTTAGTTTTGCTTCATATTCTAACTAAGGTGTCTTAGTCAGGGTTTCTATTCCTACACAAACATCATGACCAAGAAACAAGTTGGGGAGGAAAGGGTTTATTCAACTTACACTTCTACACTATTGTTCATCACCAAAGAAAGTCAGGACTGGAACTCAAGCAGATCAGGAAGCAGGAGCTGATGTGGAGGCCATGGATGGATGTTATTTACTGGCTTGCTACCTATGGCTTGCTCAACTTGCTCTCTTATAGAACCTAAGACTTCCAGGGCAGGGATGGGACTACCCACAATGGGCCCTCCCTCCTTGATCGCTAACTGAGAAAATGCCCCACAGCTGGATCTTATGGAGGTACTTCACCAACTGAAGCTCTATTCTCTTTGATAACTCCAGCCTCTGTCAGGTTGACACACAAAACCGACCAGTACATAAGGTGATGACTGTATCTTTGTCCCATTTATCTCAACTCTGACCTTGTAGTCTCAATGTCTTTATATAGGATTTATAAGTATTATATAAGTATGAATAAATTTATTACACTTTATGCTTTTATTGGTGATGCATATATGTATATGTATATATGTATATACATATATATGTATAAGCATATGCATATACATATACACACACCATATATATATATATATATATATATATATATATATATATGAAAAATTTACTCTGTGGATTTTGTAGGCAAGATAAGTTTTCAATTCAAACCTGAATAAATCATTAGGCTTCTCTAGTAGAGGTCCATGAATTGACTCTCTAATTGGACTTAAGACTCACTAAACAAGAAGAAAAATCATGTCTAGTTTTGAAAATTTAACCACCAACTACACTGGACTAGTGAAGTTGTGGACCTTAGAGGAAAATCTAAAACTATTATTTAGTAAACGAGCATACTCCCTAGCTATAGTCTGTATATCTGTCCATATACACACAGGTGAGCATAGGGTTCATGTCTCATTAAGGAAAACTTTCTTCACAATAGACAGAGAAGAGATCATTAAAGAAAATCACAGCCAAGCAAGGAACTGTGGAGACCAGCACCAACATCTACAATAAAACCCCCAGATCGAAGGCTTAGGGATCAAGGCAGAAGACAGATGGTAAAATTCAGAAGATCATGGAATTTTCTGTGAGATTATGTTTCAACTAGAAATGTTATAACGTATAACCTTCTTTTACTACCAGGACTCCCTAAACTTGATCTGAAGAAAGATGCTACCAATGGACATGTGAGCATAGATAGGGGAATGCTCATAAGACCTTAATATTACATAAAGAACTACTAGTAATTAAGGAATTCAGAGAAAGGGAGAAATAATCTTCTCCTGGAAGAGCACATGAAATGTTTATCCAATAGCAAGTAGTCAGCATTGAAAACACATAATTGTAAGTAACATTATAGGGACTGAATAGGTTGTATTTTTCCAATTTATGATTTTTAAAAACATAATATGTATATATTAACAATTAAAGAAAAAGGGGGCATAAATTTCAGAGAGAATGAGGTTGGAAATATATGAGAGGGCTTAGAGGAAGGAAATGGAAGTGATAGATTATGATCTCAATAATAAAAATTTTGAACAAAGTTTTTATTTTGATAATTGGAAGGCTAAAAATTGTAGACATTATTTTATCACTTGGTGTTGAAGAGGCTATTTTGAAAGACTAAAATCTTTCAAAATTTATAGCTGAATACAAAGAAAAAGTGGCATTTCTTATTCAAAATTTAGGGGTCATATTCAGGTAATAGATCATCAGTTCTGTAATTTTACAACAAGTTCTGAGATGAAATGACCACCATTACACTTTTTATCTTGCAACTGATGTGACCACTACCCAGATGGAACAGAATTTTGCCAATATTGGGCAATCATAAATTGAAGTTTGGTTTGCTATTAGGTATTATAATGCTAAATACTGGACTCCAAGTTTTGGTTGCACCTAGGGACAAGGAGAACCTTACACACACTGAGTGTTATCATGCAGTCTTGCTCCATAATTTAAAAGTATTGGTTGCATAAAGATATGTACAGCACATAGCTGTGGAGAAGAGAGGCAGGTGTAGCTTCAGCTCTCAGGCTTGGGGTCTGAGGGAGAGACCACAAGGACATAAGAGAGAGAGTGGTGAAGAGGGAGAAGACGATGCAGTGGGATAGGTGAATCATGGAAACATGGTCATGAGGGTTGGCCAAGTGGAATAACAGTGGCCCTGGTGGAACATGGCAAATTATAACTCAGGATTATTGACAGGGAAGTAGACAAAATCGTCAAAGAGGGTCAATAGTTGCCCAGTTCTAATGCTCTTAAAGGCTTATTATAAATATAAAGGTTTCATGTCTTCTAACTGTGAACTGAATGATCAAAGGTGAGGCAGAAATCCCCAATTAATAATAAATTTTACCATAGCAATTATACTGCAGCTCTGATTCCAGCCTAAGTAACTTTTCTAGTTGTTCTTCAGTCATTCATCATACAGGTATCCACATATATAGAGAGAAGAAGCTCAGATACATTGCAAATACTTCAAGAGTGCACATCATATAGCAACCTTACATACTCAAGGAATTGATTATGACAGCAAAGTGTCATGGTGGTAAAATTATTTTAGAAGCCATAATTGGTACAGAGACAGGAGTAGCAAAATTATCCATGACTGTTTTAGTGTAAAGTTCAAAGAAAGCAACTAAATGCTAGTATGAATTCTCATATTGCTATGAATTTTATCATAAATGATAAAGTATCAATTTAAATGTGGAGATAAGTGAATAATCTTGAAGGAGTCTGTTGTAATTGTTTGCTTTCTTTTTATTGGGTATTTTATTTATTTACATTTTAAATGTTATCCCCTTCCCACATTTGCCCCCAAGAAACCCCAATCTCTTTCCTCCTCCTTCTGTTTCTATGAAGGTGTGCCCCTACCCACTCCTGCCTCACTACCCTTGAATTCTCATACAATGGGGTATCCAGCCATCACAGGGCCAAGAGCCTCTTCTCCCATTTATGCCTGACAAGGACATCCTCTGTTACATATATGGCTGGAGCCACAGGTCCCTCCAGGTGTACTTCTTGATTGATGGTTTAGATCCTGGGATTTCTGCATGGTTGATATTGCTGTTCTTCCTATTGGGTTGCAAACCCCTTTAGCTCTTTCAGTCCTTCAATTAACTCCTCCATTAGGGACCCCAGTATCAGTTCAATGGTTGGCTACAAGCATCTGCCTCTGTATATGTCAGGCTCTATCAGAGCCTCTCAGGAGACAGTTATATCAGGCTCCTGTCAGCACGCCCTTCTTGGCATCCACAATAGTATCTGTGTTTGGTGACTGTATATGGGATGGATTCCCAGGTGGGGTAGTATCTGCACGGCCTTTCCTTCAGTCTCTGCTCCACACTTTGTTTTTGTATTTGTTCCCATAAGTATTTTGCTCCCCCTTCTAAGAAGGAATAAAGCACAGACACTTTCGCCTTCCTTCTTCTTGAGCTTCTTGTGCTCTGTGAATTGTATCAGGTATTCTGAGCTTCTGGGCTAATATCCATTTATCAGTGAGTGCATATTAAGTGTATTCTTTTGTGATTGGGTTACCTCACTCATGATGATGTTTTCTAGTGCCATCCATTTTCCTAAGAATTTTGCAAATTCATTGTTTTTAATCGGTGAATAATACTCCATTGTGTAAATGTACCATATTTTCTGTATCCATTCCTCCATTGAAGGAAATCTGGGTTCTTTCCAGCTTTTGGCTCTTATACATAAGACTGCTATGGATGTAGTGGAGCATGTGTTGTTATTGTATGTTGGAACATATTTTGGGTATATGCCCAGGAATTGTATAGCTGGGTCCTCAGGTAATACTATGTCCAGTTTTCTGAGGAACCACCAGACTGATTCCCAGAGTGGTTGTACCACTTGCAATCCTACCAAAAATGGAGGAATGTTCCTCTTTTTCCACATCCTCGCCAGCATGTGTTGTCATCTGAATTTATGATCTTAGCCATTCTGACTGGTATGAGGTGGAATCTCAGTATTGTTTTGATTTGCATTTTCCTGATAACTAAGGATGTCATCAGAGTAAAAGGATGGAAAACAATTTTCCAAGCAAATGGTCCCAATAAACAAGCTTGTGTAGCCATGCTAATATTGAATAAAATCAACTTTCAACCAAACATTATTTAAAAAGATAAGGAAAGATACTTCATATTAATCAAAGAAAAAAATCTACTGAGATGAACTCTCAATTCTGAACATCTATGCTCCAAATGTAAGGACACCCACATTCATAAAAGAAACTTTACCAAATCTCAAAGCACACATTTTACCTCACACAATAAGAGTAGGAGACTTCAATATGCCACTCTCAGCAATGGACAGATCATGGAATCAGAAACTAAACAGAAACACAGTTATGGGCCATATGGATTTAACAGAAAGCTATACAACATTTCATACTAAAGCAAAAAAATATACCTTCTTCTCAGAACCTCATGGTACCTTCTTGAAAATTGACCATATACTTCGTCACAAAACAGGTCTCAACAGATATAAGACGGTTGAAATAATCCCATGCATCCTCTCAGATCACCACAGACTAAGACTGGTCTTTAATGGCAACCAAAACAATGGAAAGCCCACATACATGTGAAAACTGAACAACATTCTACTCAATGATAACTTGGTCAAGGAAGAAATAAGAAAGAAATTAAAGACTTTTTAGAATTTAAAGAAAATGAAGGCACATCATATAAAACTTACAGGACACAATGAAAGCAGTGCTAAGAGAAAAACTCATAGCTCTAAGTGCATCCAAAAAAATGGAGAGAACATATACTCACAGCTTGACAACACCTGAAAGCTCTAGGATAAAAAAAAAACACACCCAAGAGGAGTAGAAGTCATGAAATAATCAAATTCAGGGTTGAAATCAACTAAGAAGAAAAAAAGAACTATTCAAAGAATCAACCAAACATGGATCTGGTTATTTGAGAAAATCAACAAGATAGATAAACCCTTAGCCACATTAACCAGAGGGCACAGAGACAGTATCAAAAACTGAAAAGGGAGACATAATAACAGAAACCGAGGAAATTCAAAAAATCATCAGATTACATATACTACAAAAGCCTATATTCCACAAAACTGGATATTTTGGATGAAATGGACAATTTTCTTGACAAATACCATGTACAAAAATTAAATCAGAATCAGATAAACTATCAAAGCAGTCCCATAACCCCTAAAGAAGTAGAAGCAGTCATTAATAGTCTCCAAATAAAAAAAGAAAAAGCCCAGGACCAGATGGGTTTAGTGGGGAATTTTATCCGATCTTCAAAGAAGACCTAATACCGATACTCTTCAAACTATTCCACAAAATAGAAACACAGGGAACACTACCCAGTTCATTCTATGAAGCCACAATAACACTTATACCTAAACCAAACATCAAAAAGGAAGGAGAATTTCAGACCAATCTCCCTCATGAACAATGATGCAAAAATACTGAACAAAATCCTGACCAACCAAATCCAAGAATACACCAAAACTATAATTCACCATGATCAGGTAGGCTTCATCCCAGGGATGCAGAGATGGTTCAATATATGGAAATCCATCAATGTAATCCACTATATAAACAAACTGTAGGAGACTGTTTCCTTTCAATCATATGATTTTGGGCTTATTTGATATACACTCTACTAGCTCAATTTTATTGTTGCAGAAAGACTTGGTGAAAAACATATTTTTATTTTAAGTTGATTGTTTTAAATTTAACAATGTACAAGGCACAAATTGCATAACAAATGACTCCCATGAAGAAGTATGGAGAGGGTCCTGATCCTGGAAAGGATTGATCTAGCATGGGAAGGGAATATAAGGACAGAGAAAAAGGAGGGAGGTGATTAGAGAAGGGATGGAGAGAAGAAGGTTTATGGGACATATGGGGAGGGGGGATCCAGGAAAGGGGAAATCATTTGGAATGTAAACAAAGAATATAGAAAATAAAAATATTAAAAAAAAAGAATTTCCAGAGGCCCTACATTTCATGTTACTCTATGTGATTAATGGTATCTTGTTATTCTATCAAATGCATCTATAGATTTCTCCAATGAGAGCTATCAAAATAAAGCAAAAGTCTGCATCCTCATGTGTGTGTGTTGCCATAGTTTTACACTTATTTCTGGAGAATATATATTTATAAATATGTAACATAAAAAATACAAACACTTTTAGGTTCAGAGGATATTTCTGGGTTTAATACTAAGCTAAAAATAGCCCAAGCATTAGGCCTTCCCTTGCTGGCTCATGAACATGAGCTTGTGTTTTAATTTTAAACTGATGTGTGGGTACATGATATAGGTCTTGCCCTTCAGAGTCATATAATTTCCCATTATTCATTCCTGTCATCTTTTGTGTGCTTTTGGCACAATTTTTCTATAGAGCCCTTGCATATAAATCTGCTCATTATTCATTGCATTGTTTTTAAATGATAGCCTTTCACTTTTACTTATGTTTTCTGTTCAAGCTTTGTTCACATGATATTTTCCTTATTTTACTATATCATTGATATTAATGCAAATATACTGAAAGCAAATATTATTTGGAAAATATGTAGCTCTCAATAAATCATTTTTTGGTTTCTAAAAATTATTTGTACTAGACCTTTAGAAATTTCATATATCAGAATAATTTGATAGTTTTACTCTTGTACAAGAAAAGAAAACAAAGGAGTGGAAGACAAATATTCAACATTCTTTCATACCTGGTGTGGTCTTCAGTCCATTGTAGAACTATTTAATTTCTTCTTAATAAATCCTCCAAATGTCCTTTTAACTTCCAGCTGAACACTATTCTGTACAAGGAGCAAAGATATGTATTTCAAGATGAGTGAAACAATCCTGATTTCTAGGTCCTCCACTCCATACTAGATTTCAGGTCCTCTTTCATAAGTCTTAGCATAGAAGCTAGCAGGAAGTAAGGCTGCCTGCCCTTCAGCTATGAGGCTTTGAGAGACAGGGAATGTTTTTTCAAACTGCCATGATTACTTTCAGGATAGAAAACAGTCTGTGAGGGTGGAGCACTGGTCAAGACAGTATCAATAATTTATATTTAGTATTTGGAAAAGAACACTAACCCTACATCTGATAGAGGGCTAATATACAAAATATATAAAGAACTAAAGAAGTTAGACTCAAAAACAAGCAACAAAACCAAACAAAACCAAACAAAAAAAATCAAATAACCCAATTAAAAAATTGGGTACTGAGCTAAAAGAGATTTCTCAACTGAGGAATCTTGAATACTCAAGAAGCATTTAAAGGAGAGTGCAACATCTTTGGTTGTCAGGAAAATGGAAGGAAATGCAAATCAAAATGGCCCTGAGATTCCACTTTACACTAATCAGAATGGCTAAGATAAAAAACTGAAGTGACAACACATGCTGGCAAGAATGTGGAGAAAGAGGAACACTACTGCATTGTTGGTGGCATTGCAAACTTGTATAACAACTCTGGAAATCATTCTGGCAATTCCTCAGGAAACTGGAAATAGTTCTACCAGAAGACACAGCTATACTGCTTTTGGGCATATACCCAAAAGATACTGCATAATTCCTCAAGGACACATGCTCCAATATATTCACAGTAACCTTATTTGTAGTGCCCCTAAATTAGAAGCAACCCAGATGTTATATGGTTGATTTACACAATGGAATACTGTTCAACATTAAAAACAAGGACATCAAGAGTTTTACTGGCAAATGGATGGTATTAGAAAATATCATCCTGAGGAAGGTAACCCAGACCCAAAGGGACATGCATGGTATGGTCTCACTGATAAGTGGTTATTCACCAAAAAAGTTCAGAATATCCATAATACACCCTAAAGAACCAAAGAAGTTATACAAGAAGAAAGGCCGCAATGAGGATGCTTAAATGCCATTTAGAAGGGGGGAACAAAATAGTCATAAGAGGCAGAAATAGGGAAGCACCTGGATGGGAGAGGGGAGAGGGCGGGAAATACTAGGCAAAATCAGGTACAGGGGCATGGGGGAGAGGGATAGGAAAGAGGCCCAGATGGCCAGGATTATGAATGAAATATGTAGCCTGGAGTGGGGGAATCTCTACAATGTTCCAGAGACCTGGGATGGGGGAGGTTCCTAGGCTCAATGTAAGTGGCATTAACCAAAATGCCCCAGAGTGGGACCTCCAATGGATGGATGGGTACATCAAACCACCTACAAACTTTTTGACCCAAAATTGTTCCTATCTAAAAGAAATGCGGGGACAAAAAAATGGAGCAGTTGCCAAAGGAATGGCTAGCCAGTGACTGACCCTCTTTGGGATCCATCCCAAGTAGGCACCAGACCCTGACACTATTACTGATGCCAAGTTGTGGTTGGAGACAGGAGCCTAGCATGGCTGTCCTCTAAGAGCCTCTACCAGCAGCTGACTGGAAAAGATGCCTAAGATCTGAGACCCCTATGGAAGAGTTAGGGGAAGGATTGAAGGAACCGAAGGGCATGGAAATCCCATAGGAAAACCAACAGTGTCAATTAACCCAGACCCCTGGGAGCTCCCAGAGACTGGGCCACCAACCAAAGAATATACAGGGGGTGGTCTGAGGAACCTAACACTTATATAGTAGAAGGCTGCCTTGTCTGTTCTCAGTGGGAGAGGATGTGCATAATCCTGTAGAGACTTATACCACAGGGTGGGGGAATATCTGGGGGCGGGCACCATCCTAGAGGAAAAGAAGAACTCTGCTAGAGGGGACTGGGAGAGAGCAACATTTGGGATGTAAATAGAGTAATTAATTAATAAAATAAATTATTATTGAATAGACCAATGACATTTATTTCTATGTATTAATAAGGACAGTGAGGTATTATATGTCTTAAAGAAAAAAATCAGATTTTTCAGTGATCATAATAATTATCTTCAGAATGCACTGAACTTATACCTTAAACACATCATCAAGTAGGTGTTGGACAGAAAGATATCTAGCTCACCGAAAGGTACTATTTTCTGTTGTTACCTTTTTCTTGCCTCTCCTAGTTCCCTTTTTGTCACTTACAAATACAACTAAATAAGCTGCATTTATGAAGTCTGGGATGATCTGTTTAAAAAGCAAGGCTTTTATTTTTTTTTTTTAAAAATCCTTCTGAAATAAGAAACTAAATTCAATTTTTGTGAACCACCACTAAATATCAGATAATATTATTCATGCTGTAATTTGAAAAGAAGGTAGGAGAAAATCATCTCTCTGCCTCTGCATAATTCACCCCTGGGAGCACAGAAAGCATCAGAGAACAATGGAAATGAGAATTCGTGACTCTCATCACTGATACTTTAGTCTTGAGTGAACCACAGTCATGATTTTCCAACAAGAGTCTGTCACGAAACCCAGGAAATTTCAATTCAAAAAAAAATCATGCTTTCAAAAGTGTTTGCTTTGCTCAAACTGATGAAATTTGTCACAGGAACAAGACTTTATGCAAAGAGCAAGGCTTGTTGAGTTGAATTCTGTACTAGAGAGAACTACAGATCACAAAACTACAGTGCAGAGTCCAGGACTGATTCTAGTGGGAACAAGAAAGCAAGAATCCTACTAACAAGAAAATAATATCTTCACATTAAGGCGTGCTGATGTATGCCTGTGAGCCCAGCAATATGGAGGATTAAACAGGAAAAAGGAGAGTTGTTGACTAGCTTGGAGTGCACAATAGACTCTGTCTCATAGCAACAAAACAAAAGCCAAAAATGCTCTAGAGCTCCCTCAGCTCTATGAGAAACCCCTCTTGAGATGGACATTTGAACATGGAAGATACTGAAAACAGGTTTTAGGTCAATTAGATTGGATATAATGGCTGATCAATGGCAAGGTTCATAATAAGTAATCTGGGACACTTTAATGTTTTCCTAGAGCAGAAGTCTTCAGAAGAACCCACACGTATTTCAGTGCTTGAGGAATCAAATAGCATCACATATTTTGGTAATATTATTTATGATTCAGAGTAAGAAAAATCACTCTGGTAATATTAATGTTACCTTTGTTTGTTACCTACAATTTGGTGATGTGTAGATATTCACAGGCTTAATGGTCATTAGAATGGAATTCTTCATAATCATCACCATGTAAAACAAAAGACTGAGTAAGAATCAGTCCTGGTCAGAAGAATGGGCAGGTGCCTCCCAAGGCATGCTTTTGGTTGGAGAGTGATGTCCTGAATTTCCAAGATGGTCATTTCAGTCTGGACCCAGGAGTCATAAATCTTAACAGATTATTGTATACCATGCTGGCTTTCTAAGTAAAAACCAGGAAAGCTATCATTTACTTCTAATGACTATACATAAATCTGATTAATTATCTGATAAGAAAACCTAGCAAGGAAAGCTGTTTGCTCCAGACCACTAGCAAATAATGTGACAATTGACTAAAATGTACATATGGACTAAAATGTACATCTGGGTGATAGTCCCTATCTGTAAATTGCTCTTAAAATTCTTATTACAAATAACTAACTGGTCTTGATTAATGTAGTTTGAATAATTAAACACATTTTCTGAATATTGGGTAATATTTTAATATTGTTTATATGATTTTGAGCAAATTCAATAAACCAAAATCTGACAAATTACGTATCTCTTCATTCAAACATGGTGCCTCATGGGAAATTTCTAGAATGGCAGATTTTGCTTTCTAGAGTAGATTTGTAATTCTCTTTAAAAAGTTGGTATACACTATAAGTTCTCTCTCCCTACCATCAAGCATTTCATCCTGAGAGTCTCTCATCTCCCAGGACTCTGGTGCATTCTGGAGGGTCTCTCCAACCTCCTATCTCCTGAGCTTGCCTGTTTCCATTCTTTCTGCTGGCCCTCAGGGCTTCAGTCCTTTTCCCTCACCCAATACCAGATCATGTTCCCCTCCCTGCTTCCTTCCCACTGTCCACTTTCCCTCCAAGGTCCCTTCCTTCCTCCCTCCCCACTTGTGATTGCTTTCTTCTCCCTCCCAAGTGGGACTGAGGCATGCTCACTTGGACACTTCAGCTTTTTGACTTTTGTGAGTTCTGTGGAATGCATCTTGGGTACTCTGTACTTTTTAACATCCACTTACTATTGAGAACATCCCATGCTTGTCCTTTTGGGTCTGAGATACCTCACTCAGAATGATATTTATAGACCCCATCTCCAGCAGGAAGATAGGGCATCAAATGAGTGAGAGGGGGGCATCCCACAGTCACAACTCTGACCCATAATTGTGCCTCTCTGAAATAATTACGAGGATGGGAATGGAGAGACACCCGAGGAAAAGAAGGTCCAGTGACAGGCCCAAAGTGGGATCCAGCTCAAGGGGAGTTCCCAAGGCCTGACTCTATTACTGCGGCTATGGAGTGCTCTCAAACAGGGACTGATCATGACTGATCAGTACAGGAGCCGCAGAAGGAGTCATGTGCAGGTATTTGCACTTGACCAATGGTTAGAAGCAGCTGACCCCTGTTGTTGGATTCGGAAAGGCTGAACGAAGGTGAGGAGAATGGCAATCCTGTAAGAGAACCAGCAGTCTCATTTAATTGGAACTCCTGAGATCTCTCAAACACTGGACCACCAAACAGGCAACACACAGCTGGTGCTGATATAAGGCCTCCAGCATACAGAGGAGGACTGCTGGATCTGTGGTCATTCAGAGATGATGCACCTAACCCTCGAGAGACTAGAGGCCCCAGGGAATTTAGAAGAGAGGTCAGATAGGGATAGAGGTGGAGACATCCATGTGGAGACAAGGGGTGGGGAGGAGGTACAGAATGTGGAACAGTCAGAGGGTGGACAGGGGGGTAATAAATTAATTAATTAATTAATTAATAATTTAAAAAGTTGGTATACTTAACAGAATTGTATCTGAATTATCAGTTTTCCAGAAACTTGATGAAAAACGTAGCCTCCATTGGTAGTTTCCTGTATTATGGTTTCAGCTTGGAGAACTGTGTTCTAATTAGCGTTCTATAACATTTTTACTGAGGCAACTATAAGAGAAAGCATATTAAATTGGAGGCTTGCTTACATTTTCAGAGGTTTAGTCTATTATGCATGGAAACATGGACGGATGTAGACAGGCTGGAGCAGTAACTGAAAACTACATCCTGAACCAGAAAGAGAGAGAGGAGAGAGAGAGAGAGAGAGAGAGAGAGAGAGAGAGAGAGAGAGAGAGAGAGAGGAGAAGAGAGATGGAGGGAGAAAGGCAGGGAGAGGGAGAGAGAGAGGGAGAGAGAGAGGAAGAGGGAGAGGGAGAGAGAGAGGGAGAGGAAGAAAGGGAGAGAGAGAGAGAGAGAGAGAGAGAGAGAGAGAGAGAGAGAGAGAGAGGAAAGAAAGAGAAAACCAATGTGCTTTTGAAATTTTAAAGCACACTCTCCATCCAACAAGGATATGTCTCCTAATCCTTCTGAAATAGTTCCATTGTCTGATTAATAAGCATTCAAATAAATGGTCCTCTGGGGACATTCTTATTCAAACCACCACAGTGACTAAAAACAATCTGTGGCTAGAGCCATCTGATAAACAATTATTAGTCATAAGAAAGAATTAACAATATATCAAAGTTGATAGCTTACACAGTCAATTTGGTATGGATAGCCTTTTTTTTATTTTAGTGAAAAGTTTATTAGTCTGATTTTATCATGGAATATATGAATTTATTGTTTAGACTTTGTATTTTAATGAATTAATTGAATTGTTTTTTGTCTTCTTTCTCTTTTACTCTCTCTCTCTCTCTCTCTCTCTCTCTCTCTCTCTCTCTCTGTGTGTGTGTGTGTGTGTGTGTGTGTGTGTGTGCATGTGTGTTTTGTATGGATATGTGTGTTTTTGCATGCCTGTGGGAAGGAGAGGTGTTGATGTTGGTGTCTTCTTCATTTACTCGTCACCTTATTTTTTGAAATGTTCTATTTTTCACAGACACCAGAGCTTGACAATTCAGCTAGTCAAGGCAATTACTGTAACCCTGGGATTTGCTTTCCTATGCCCCAAGCTTTGGGGTTTGAAATGGGGGATTACCATGGTGTCATTTTGTTGATGTTAATTCTTTCTTTTTGGCTTTTAAAATATTTTTATATTAACCTTTGGGAATTTTAAAGATGTATATAAAGTAGTTTGAACATGTACTTGATTAAATTTAATTAATCATCTGTGCTTTTGAGAGCCATTGATAATTTATCTCAGAATAACAAAGCCTCAAACACATTGTGTCAGGGGTTTTGCTTTTTCCTTGCGTGTCATTCCCCACTGCATTTCTGTTCGAATGCTCTTCAATCCTGTTGGCTCTTTTCAGATCTATGTTACAAATGACCATTATTATTTACCTAGTTTTCCTTCTGTATTTTGAGGATTGTCTTAGTACTCTTTTTTAAAATGGCATTTCTGAAAATGATCATAAATTTTCATGTGCCATAATGAAAGCACATACGTAATAGGTTTTTTTTCCTTCCTCTTCTTTTGGGTGGTAGCTTCTGAGACTTTTTCCTGCACATTTATGTAATCCCTTTATGATTGTGCTATATCTGTCTTTCATAATGCAGATGTTTAAGAAATAAGATAATTATTATTTATTATTCTTTTACTTTATTATAGCTACAATGAATTCTAAAGACAAAGTGAACACATTTTTATTCATTCATCACAATGATGCAAATTGTCTTAGTATTAGAGCAACATTTCATGAGTCTTTAACTGCACTAATTAGAAAAGATATGGGTTTTCTTCTATTCAGAATTTATAGCAGCAATATTAGTGCAATATTAGCATCTTTATACATTTGAGATATCAAAGTAGTTTCTCTTTATCTAGGAAATAAAGCCACACAATTTGTTTATTCATTCCTTCAGGGTGTTCTTATTTGTAGAGCTGGAGATGACACCCCAAGCCTTGCACATGCTGGACCAAGGCGCTTGCATTAAGCTACATCATCAGTACACAGATATGCATACTTCAACGGTAATGATTGTGAATGCACAGGTTTGTAAATAAAATCATTTCTGTATGATGAGAATTGTAGTTATACACTTACCTCAAGCCTAAAACTTGCCTTTAATTTAGATTAGGCTCAGAAAACCACATCATGCTTCCTGCACCTACACAAAGTATTTTTCAAATTTATCTTTACTTCACTACTGAATGACCTGGAACAGGAAAAAAGGTATCTTAACTCTCAAAAGCTTTACACAAAGGAAAATATTTTTATTACTAAAGTAATATGGATTCAAAGTTGAGTCAGAAGTGAATTCCATGTGGGCAGAGTAGTCTCTGTTTCTATTCTTAGCTCAACGGCTGACTGCTAGCCCAGTCAAAGCCATGACATTGCAGCTTAGGGATCCACAATAGAAGATGCTTCTTTTGGAGAGGAAAATGTCTTCCTTCTAGAAAATGTCAAAGTACTTAAAAAAGAAAATAAGACATAAACATGAAAATATTTTCAAATATGGCTGATAAAACAGTCTATAAATTTACTTGGTCTTCTTTTCAGCCTTGTTTCAGTACATGTCTTTGCCTCAGATTGAAACCATTTTATGCCAAAATTTCTAAAATGACCACCCTTCTTATCATCTCCATACCTACCAATTTAGTCCTGGTCACAGATTTATGGATTAATTTTAATTCATTTAAGAAAATGAATATACTCTGCAGGCACTTTTACAGTAATCATCACTCAGAGAATCTAGCTGTTCATAAAACATTTTGACCCCATATTATATTATGCTAATACTATATGCACAATGATTATACAGCAGTTAGATGCAGTCTGCGCTCTTATTGAGCTTACATGCTTCAGGGAGAGATGACAACTACTTGTTATAGCGATAGATATACACACCAATTAGCTGTGTGGAGGAAAGAATTCAGATCGACCGTCCAGGTTTGAAGCAGCTGTAAAGTGAGACCTGAAGATGAGCTGCGGTTAGTCACACTATGATTACACTAACATTTGTGCACATCTCATGGAAAACCAAAGGTCAACAAAGAACAGAACTTAGCATCCGGTAAACTCCAAAGGCCAGAAACTGTTGGTCCTTGAACAGGAAGGGAGGCCAGACTGGTCATAGAGAATCTGGATGGTTAGATTATAGATCTTACATTGCACTTTAAGTTAACCAGGGTGTGAGTGACTGGGTTAGAGTACAAAATCACAATCCTCTGTGGAAAAATGCAGTGAGCTTCCAATGTGAACCAAAGTTTAGGCATGACTAGAGGTAGAAGCTGAGGTTTAATTAGGAACTGAAAGCAATAGCACAAGTGAAGGATTATATTGATACTATCCTAATGGGACAAGGCTTCTCAACGTCTGTCTCATACATAGATATCCAATAAAATAATAACTGAATAATGTTTTCTGGCTTAAAATTCATTGAACCCTTTTCATGAACTAAGAATCCTAGATAGTCAGAATCCTGTAATTTTCATATAGATTAGCTACTATAATCTATAAATGTATCAATCTATGGAATCTGGGGGATTACTATTTATTTATTATCATGGACTTTGAACTCTGAATTCAAAATATTGTTCTCTGCTATGCAATCTTTTTGAAAAAATGTTTAATTTTCTTTTATATGCATTATTGTTTGCCTGCATGTATGTCTTTGTAATGTGCCAGGTCCCTTGAAACTAAAGTTACAGACAGTTGTGGGCCACCATGTGGGTGCTGGGAATTGAACTTTGGTCCTCTGGAAGAGGAAGCCAGTGCTCATAATGGCTAAACCATCTTTTGAGCTCTTACAATCTTTGTTATATATAATGGTTAGTTTTATGTTAACTTTTTCCAAACCAGACTCATTTGTTATGAGGGAATCTCAATTGTGAAAATACTCTTACAAGACTGACCTGTAGGGCATTTTCTTGATTGATGATTGATGTGGGTCCATCCAACTCACTGTGGATGGTGCTAGATATTATAAAAGACATTAATGAGCAAGCCTTAGGAAGCAACCCAGAAAGTAGCATGCTTCAACTCCTGCCTTCTGGTTCCCATCTCCAGGTTCTTCCCTGTGTAGCAAAATAATAGACTCCGCATTGTAAGATGAACTCCCCAAGTTACTTTTTGTCATGGTGTTTTATCACAGTTATAGAAACCCAAACTAAGACATGATGTGAAAGTTCCTTTCTTTCAACTTTATTACAGTTTTCAGCCTGGGCCTAAATCATTGTTAAAGACAATGTATTAAAAGGATAAATACAATGTGCTAGTATCCTATGAAGCAGTTCCTAAACCCCTGGTTATATTGTCAATCAAGTATTTAACAAAGCTGCTGAATCTTACTGATAAAAGTCACCATTCACAAACAATTTATAATAGCAAATATTTGACATATGTTCATTGTTTATGGTAAAGTAAAAGACATAGAAATTAATATTGGTGGAGGATAATTTTTGTTGCTCATTATTTAAAAGGAAACTTGAAATAATTTCTGAACTGAGAGCGATGGAGGGTTTTCCTGACATGTTCAAGGTTTTGTATTTAATGATTTATATTTATATAAAGAAAGAGAAAAATGAAAAAGAAAGAAAATCCCTTTAGGCGTCTTAAACAGAAATAATAGAATTGGCTAAAAAAAAACAAAAAAAAAAACAGTTATTACGATCATAGCCATGCCATTATTGTATAATAACTTATTATCAGAATTACTAATAACACCTACTTTTAGAGTTATTCTGGTCCTGTTGAACAAACACAGGGTTCTAGGGAAAAAACAAGCAGAGACTGTAGCTGTTGGTGAGCCTGTTCTGCTCAGAGGACCATAGCAGAAGTGCTGAATAGTTCGAAGTACAATATTACTCTGTGTAAGTGCCTCCATAGAAAGGGCATGTGTCAAAGTCCTGGAGAAAGGGATGGTTACAAATAATGCTTTATGGCTTTCAGAAAGATGCCTTTGGTTTGAGAGACTATTGTTTAAATGAAATGCTAAGGAAGCAAAGATGCTCCCTCTGCTGTCTCTCCTATCTGAATCTCATTAATTAAAAAGAGCCTGCTCCTGGTAACCATCTTTAATGCTTGTTCTGTATCCCGGGAGCCAAAAGCCTTGAGCAAGGCTATTCTGGCTGTAATAGCTCTTGTAGTTAGGCCATGCACACCGATAAATTATCAGGTACAGTTCTGAATTATTTCTTCCTTTGAGAAGTCATTAGTTCTCCCTTCTACAGTGTTTATATGTGAGAACAAATGGAGCAGGGTTAATTATAATGCTTTGAGCAATAATAAATGGTTGTTGAAACCAGTCCTTCTGTTTGTTATTCTAACACAAAATACTATATTTTTCTGGCAAAAGGATGGAGAGTAATTAATAAAACAAAAGCAGATAGTGGAAGAAAAGCAGTGGGAACTGGTGTTCATTCAGAAACAGCCTCTGAATTTTAAATCTTAGTTCTTCATGAATATTAAAGATTTTGGCAGCAGCCATTTTACTTTTATTATCCAAAACGCAAATTATTAAACTAGCTATTTTATAACAGTAGGTATTAATTTTTTAAGTGGTAGTATACTCTTTATTTTTCTCTTCTTCTGTGAGCTTCATAATTAAAAATCCCCCCTTTCCATATCTAGATGAGAATTATTTTGAAATATACATGGAGAGGAAATATCATCCTTTTTAAAAAATAAACTTAGTTTTTAGAGTATGATAGAAACAGTTTAATAACTATGTGAACAATAAAGATATCAATATTGGTTTACTAAATTAATTAATATTAGTTCAACTAATAACTAACCACAAAGGCTCCCTTGGATATCAACTCTTGAACCCAGTCTAGTCGCCTCTCTGGTTTAAGACGAGCAATATCAGGCTGACTGAGAATAGTTTGGCGGTTCTGGAATAGTTGACAAGTGTCTAGGTCATGACTGACTTCACCTTTAAAGTGCAGACAGAATTATGCCTTTATTGTGAGAATTTATTATTAAGAGAGTTTTATTAATAAAGTATGATATGTACCTATGCAGAGTTGACATTAGCAAAAAGTTGCTTGGAGGAAAAAAGATAGTAAGAAGTTGTCAGACCCACTTTTTAATGACGAGAGCATTTAAAAAAGCAAAGAAAAGACATTAGGTTTGAAAATCAGTGGAAAATTCATACTTAAATTTACTGATTTCTCAAAGGATGACAAAGATCTTGTTAAAATAGAAGAGAATCCAGTAATGCAGCTTTCTTATGCAATTGAACTAATAGAATCCTGTCCCCTCTCTCTAAAACACACACACACACACACACACACACACACACACAAACACACATATATATCTTCAGTTGTCTTCTGACCAATAGTAAGTAGTGGGGTTATTCTTGTAAAATACATCATCTACTGATCATGAATGGAAAGGTCATCTTGTTCCCTAGAGCTCTTTACCCTATCAGATAAATAAAAAATAAATGTCATGAATAGTCAAGAATGAAAGCACTCAGGAATATATATGTATGTTATTAGTCACTCATTTATTATGTATGAACTAAAAACACATTTTCAAAATAATATAACTGAAAGTAATAGAGCACAATGTTGAGGAATTTAAATAAGAAATTCCAAATATTTGATGGTAAAATTAATCTAGTTGACTTGTATATTTTGGAGCTCATTCTGACAGCAAAAATTAATATTTTTATTGTAAAAGATGAAAATATAACCATCTCCCTTTCCTTTTGTGGGGTGAATTTAAACATATTCTCTGAGGCATTTTTACCAGGAGACTCAAATCAGTGAAAAGCAATATCTTCTGTATAGTTTATTGACATTTTCATCTACTTTGAAGGTAGTAAATTTCAGACATTTCTTTTTCACTGTTCTTGAGTCTGGGAAATCTATCATTAAAGCACCACCAGGTTGCATGCCTGCAGAGGCCAGCTTTCTGGTTCACAGATGGTGTGTTATTGCTGTAATCTCAAATGAAAGAAGAACAAATGTCATAAGAGCTGCCATCCCATCCTCAGGCATGTCACCATCATAGCCTTGAAGTCCACATCTCCCAATACAAGATCTTGTGGATCAGGAGGTCAATATATAAACAAGGAAGAGGTCTCACAACAAAGGTTGATTGTTTCCATTGGAATCACATAATCTGTCCATTCAGTTGGTTGCAACCAAGGCTGTAGAGCAAAAGCTCTTCCAGTAGGCCTGAGCACTGGTCAGATTCTACTGTGTACACAATAGAGATGCTTAGTAAGAACTATGAAAGAAAGCAACGGAATGGGAAAAGCCTGTCTTCATCACTTGGTGGGCTTTAGTCTCCCAAATTCCCTGGCTGCTTTTTACAGTTTTGTTTCTGTCTTAATTGAGAATGGTTGCATGGCAACACTGCTCTCTGCAAGGTTTTGCCATTATGTTGGCTTTTAAGTACATTATGACGCATTCTAAAACGAGTGCAGAACAAATCATTTTGTCTTGGTTTGGTATTTGACTTTGTGCATTATACAGGGTTGCTGATATCTACCTCTAAGCCTTGGTAAGCTCTCCTTTCAGCACATGTTAATCTCCACCTTTAGCTCAATTTGTAAGCCCGAAAGCCAAGCCAAGGAAATGATAGAGTACTTGTAGCCGTGTGTATATGAGTGTTTGTGTGTTTGAGAATGTTTGTCTAGGTTTGGTTTTTATAGGCATCATAAATCATGACTGGGGTTGTAAATTAACAAAAATAATTTAGTAGTTAGAGAACAGAATGTTATACACTATGTACCATATTTATTCAGAATTTAAGAAAAGCCACGGTGTTAATCTAGATGACCTTTTGGATTCCATTTAAAACTATGTACCCTCTGCTTTGGGTAGCTCATTTCTCATGCTCAGTAACTACCAGAGTTAGTTTTTTTTTTCCCACTCTTTCTCCAAAAGCATTTTCTTGAGCCTTCAGGGTTTGTTATGTGGCTTGTAATAACATTGTTTGTATACCATTCTCTAATAAAGTAACTAGTGCTTGTCCCACTGCAATGTGCAATGCTTACAGAGGGAGAACTTGCTTATTTTTAAATTGAATGACCATTCTTATGAGGCAATCCACCAACATTAGGTTCCTTGTGCTTTAAAAATGCTTTAGAATTCTGTGGTCAGGAGTAAAAAGCCTCATGTTTGCATGCACACTTTCTCTATACCAGACCTTGTGTGGAACTCTAGAGGAGAAGGGCAGCATCCACAAAGTTGCCCCTGTGCTATGCGCAGAACAACAAGCACAGAAGAACCGAAAGGCCCTGAACACGTGCTTGGACAGTGAAGCGAGGTAGGTAGGATGGTGCAGCTTGTTGTGTAATGTGCTGAGAGGCCTTTTGGAGACAATGCTGACTGAATTGGATTGCAATTGTAAATTACAATTGTAAAACCTAGAAGATTTGAAAGATTTTGTTAAGTAAGCAGGGGGCTAAGTCATTTCAAGTTTAGAAATGGAGACGAATAGAAGCCCGGTGTGCCATGGAGACACTGTATTTCAGGCTCCTGAAAAAGAGACGCCTACCAAGGTGATAGTGATCTTTGAATTAACAGGGTCTAAAACATCTGTTCTACTGTATATGTTGTGAGGGCTTTTAAATGAAAAGGATGTGGTGAAATTCGCTGGGCAGATGTTGACAAAACAAATGATGACTTTTAAGAGACCAGCCAGAATGGTAATTTTAAGAGAGGAAGGTAGTCAATAGCTTTTGGAAAGACAGAAGCATTAGATGGTTCAGTGCTTAATTGACAGACGAGTATATTGGTGGGCGAACGCAGGAATTCCCACCTTGAATGAGGCAGGGTCATAGCCTTCCTGAAGGGACATGGATTGTTTTTTCTCTTCTTGCAGGTGGGAGGCCTGGTCAGTGCACAAGAGTTAAGTTAGGCCCTGGGGTTCTTTATGCCCTTTGTCTAGGATAGTGAAATGGAAATGTATTAGTCTGTTCAAGGAAATCTTATTTCTTGACCATTTCCTGCTCTTTAAACATGCACATAGTTTTCAAGAAGTTATCCTTTCTTCTAATGAATTCCTTTCTGCATGCAGAATGGGCATATTAGGGTAGAGCCTCTTTTTAAGATATCCCATTAGGAATCATTGTCTCAAACAATACAGACTTTTTTTTCCTGAGTGGCTGAAACTAGAGATTTCTAAAATGGAGACCACTAGACTAGAAGGGAAAGAAGTCATCAGTATGAGAAAAGGCATAAGCAGACCAATGAGAGGAGGATCCAGGCTGAGGCAGGAAGGAAATTCCTCACCTCCTCTTTGAACTTTGGTTTCTTTGGCTAACCATTCCCCACCCATTAGGATTGTTGACACATTCCAGTAATATCTCCAGCAAATAACCTTTTCTCCCTTTCTTTTATTTTGCTTAAATTAGCTAGGATCCCTTTGTTTTTGGAATTAAAATTGCTCTAAATTATATTCACATAGTGAATTGAGATAATCACTATGCAAAAAAAAAAATCCAAACACAATGACAAAAAGTGAACATTGATTGAAGTTTTGTCAACTGCGGTTTGGCAACTGAAGGCCAAGGAGTGGAAGAAAATGTTCAGAAAAAGCATGTGGAATGAAAGGTACATAGACTTGTAGGCAAGATTTAGTAATATAAACACTCGAGAGAAATGTTTTTACCTAAGAGGAGAAGGGTGGGATAGATTGACAATGGCCGAAGTGGAAAAAGGAATTTCAAATATGGGGTGTGGATAAGTGCTTAATATTGTTAAAAGTTCCCCAGCATGGGTGCTGCTCAAAAGCTCTTGACTTAGGCAAACAAATGAACACTGTGCACTTTGCTTAGGTGTAAAAGGTTTCAGAAAAGAGAGATGAATGCTGCCTAAGATCAGGGATTAATAATGAAGGAGAGAAGACTGCCCTTACCAATTGTGTTAAGAGAAGTAAAGGAGACAGTAATTAGAAGAAGTCACTTTGTTAGTTTGACAGGCATTTTATCCTACTTGATGTGACAGGTGAGACAAGGCTACATGGTAAAGTAGACACAGTGCCTCGCTGTAGTTTACAGTTTAGTGGGGGAGGCTTACATGGTAAGCATCTAAGACATGCAACAACAAAAACAACAAACCATGAGTACTCTACAGTTATTTTGGCATTATAATGACACATTAGGGTCTGTATGCCTGGATACATGTGCTTATAAATACACACATGCACACATAGACACATAAATATAGTAGAAGATAAATTTTGTACTATAAAAGCAAAAGATTGTTTATGACTTCTTGTTTAGATGTAAAAGTCAACTTCCTGTACAATTCTTTTTTAATTATATATTTCCTTTATTTACATTTATTCCCTTTCCTCATTTCCCTTCCAAAACCCCCCTATCCCATTCCCTCTCCCCCTGCTTACCAACCTACCATTCCCACTTCCCTGTCCTAGTATTACCCTACACTGGGACATTGAGCCTTCACAGGACCAAGGATTTCTCATCTCATTGATGTCCAAAAAGGTAATCCTTTGCTACATATGCTGCTGGAGACATGGATCCCTCCATGTGTACTCTTTGGTTTGTGGTTTAGTCCCTGGGAGCTCTGGAGGTACTGGTTGGTTGATATTTTTTTTCCTCCTATGGGGCTGCAAACCCCTTCATCTCCTTGGGTCCTTTCTCTAGCTCCTCCAGTGGGGACTCTGTGCTCAGTCCAATGGTCAGCTGACAGCATTTCCCTCTGTGTTTGTCAGACACTGGCAGAACCCCTCAGGATAGAGCTATCTCAGGTTCCAGTCAGCAAGTACTTGATGGCATCCACAATAGTGTCTGGATTTGGTAACTGTATCTGGGATGGATCCCCAGGTGAGGCAGTCTCTGGATGGCCTTTCCTTCAGTCTCTGCTCTACACTTTGTCTCTATCTCCTCCCATGGGTATTATGCTCCCCCTTCTTAAAAGGATCAAGAACTACTTCTACTTGAACTTCCTGTGGTCTGTGAATTGTATCTTGGGTATTCCAAGCTTCTGGGCTCTTATCTACTTATCAGTGAGTGCATACCATGTGTCTTCTTTGGGACTGGGTTACCTCACTCAAGATGATATTTTTCTATTTCCATCCATTTGCTTAAGAATTTCATGAATTCATTGTTTTTAATAGCTGAGTAGTAAAAGTACTCCATTGTGTAAATGTACCACATTTTCTGTATCCATTCCTCTATTGAGGAACATCTGGGTTCTTTCCAGCTTCTGGCTTTTATGAATAAGGCTGCTATGAATATAGTGGAACATGTGTTCTTATTACATGTTGGAGCATCTTCTGGATATATGCCCAGGAGTGGTATAGCTGAGACCTCAGATAATACTCTGTCCAATTTTCTGAGGAACCGCCAAACTGATTTCTAGAGCGGTAGTACCAGCTTGAAATCCCACCAACAATGGAGGAGTGTCCCTTTTTCTTCACATCCTCTCCAGCACCTGCTGTTACCTGAGTTTTTGATCTTAGCCATTCTGACTGGTGTGAGGTGGAATCTCAGACTTGTTTTGATTTGCATTTGCCTGATAACTAAGGATATTGAACATTATGTGCTTCTCAGCATTTAATATTCCTCATTTGTGAATTCTTTGTTTAGCTCTGTACCCCATTTTTAATAGGGCTATTGGTTCTCTGGAGTCTAATTTCTTGGGTTCTTTGTATATATTGGATACTAGCCCTCTATTGGGTGTAGGATTAGTAAAGATCTTCTCCCATTCTGTTGGTTGCCAGTAAAGATCTTTTCCCAATCTGTTAGCTGCCATTTTGTCCTATTGACAGTATCCTTTGCCTTACAGAAGCTTTGCAGTTTCGTGAGGCCCAATTTGTCAATTCTTGATCTTAGAGCATAAGTTATTGGTGTTCTGTTCAGTAAATTTTCCCCTATGCCCATGTGCTCCAGGCTCTTCCCCACTTTCTTTTCTATTAATTTCAGTGTATCTGGTTTTATATGGAGGTCCTTGATCCAATTGGACTTGAGCTTTGTACAAGGAGATAAGAATGGATTGATTTGCATTCTTGTGCATGCTAACTGTCAGTTGAACCAGCACCATTTTATACAATTCTAATCCACAGCTGGACTGTTCTGTCAACAGACCAATAGTTTAAGAGTTAATTTCTTTTCTTACATGAGAAATGAATAATGTGAGAAATGAACAGCCTAAAATACCACCACCCAGAGAGTGCAGCATTGAGAACTGTTGAAGCAGACAGCAGCATTCAGAGGAATTATACCAAAATGTTAGTTGGCTCTTTTTACTTTCTTAATAACAATGAAAACTATATGTATGCTTTCTCTTCACTGCTGTTTTTTTGTAAGTAGTAATGTAAAGCTTTCTGCAATGAGAAATTTTAGAATTTTTAGTGCACAACACTAAGTCTCTTCTTTTACCAACAATGGAAGGCCAAGAATAAAATTCTTCAGTTGGAAGGCTCCTGTTTATGAATTACCCAATTTATATTTACAGATACTGAAAAGAAATGCTATGAATTACCATTTTATTACTTAGCTACATTTAGTACCATTAAAAATTACTAGTATTCAAAGACCACTGAAACACTGTAATAATTTTTTTAATATTAGTGTTGGGTAAATACATATATTTTAATATAGTTTTTACTAAACATTTTAAGAATTTCATACAGTGTATTTTGATCATATTCATTCCATAACCCAACTCCTCCCAGACCTATTCACCCTCTCTTACCTTCCTATCCACTCAACTTTGATCTTTCTAAAAAATAATTTAATCTAATTTGTGTTTAAATCTTGTTAGTAGGATCTACCCTGGAGTGTGGGCCACCCAACATGGGTCACACTATTTAAGAAAACTGACTCTTCTTCTAGAAGTTATCAAATGCAAATAGATTTAAGGCTAAGAGTGGGATTTGGTATATACCTGCCACTGCTTGTATACCAACATTTTATCTGGTTTGAGCTTGTATGGATGTTGGGCACGTTGTTATAATCACTGTGAGTTCATATGTGCCTTTGCCTATTGTACCTGGAAAACATGTTCTTTGAAGTCACCCAACACCTCTTGTTTACAATCTTTCTGACTCCTCTTTTGAGAAGATACCTCTGGCTTTGTAATATGTATATCTGTGCTGTGGGTAGGACAGTAAATCACAAGATATTTTAATATTATATCCATTCAGCAGAATAGTAATATTAGACTCTCCATTAGACTATCCATAGGGCCTATGACTCATCTTGTCACAGATTATTAACTCTGTTAACAGTACAAGAAATGGGTTCCATCTCATGAAGACGGCCTTATTTACAGTCAGAAAGTGGTTGGTTACACATATACATATTCATGCCACTATTGTAGCAGTGGAAATATCTTTTTTTTTTTTTACATTTTTTTTATTTGATATAATTTATTTACATTTCAAATGATTTCCCCTTTTCTAGGCCCCCCACTCCCCGAAAGTCCCACAAACCCCCTTCTTTTCCCCTGTCCTCCCACCCACCCCTTCCCACTTCCCCGTTCTGGTTTTGCTGAATACTGTTTCACTGAGTCTTTCCAGAACCAGGGGCCACTCCTCCTTTCTTCTTGTACCTCATTTGATGTGTGGATTATGTTTTGGGTATTCCAGTTTTCTAGGTTAATATCCACTTATTAGTGAGTGCATACCATGATTCACCTTTTGAGTCTGGGTTACCTCACTTAGTATGATATTCTCTAGCTCCATCCATTTGCCTAAGAATTTCATAAATTCATTGTTTCTAATGGCTGAATAGTACTCCATTGTGTAGATATACCACATTTTTTGCATCCACTCTTCTGTTGAGGGATACCTGGGTTCTTTCCAGCATCTGGCAATTACAAATAGGGCTGCTATGAACATAGTAGAACATGTATCCTTATTACATGGTGGGGAGTCTTCTGGGTATATGCCCAGGAGTGGTATAGCAGGATCTTCTGGAAGTAAGGTACCCAGTTTTCGGAGGAACCGCCAGACTGATTTCCAGAGTGGTTGTACCAATTTGCAACCCCACCAGCAGTGGAGGAGTGTTCCTCTTTCTCCACACCCTCTCCAACACCTGCTGTCTCCTGAATTTTTAATCTTAGCCATTCTGACTGGTGTAAGATGAAATCTTAGGGTTGTTTTGATTTGCATTTCCCTAATGACTAATGAAGTTGAGCATTTTTTAAGATATTTCTCCGCCATCCGAAGTTCTTCAGGTGAGAATTCTTTGTTTAACTCTGTACCCCATTTTTTAATAGGGTTGTTTGGTTTTCTGGAGTCTAACTTCTTGAGTTCTTTATATATATTGGATATTAGCCTTCTATCTGATGTAGGATTGGTGAAGATCTTTTCCCAATTTGTTGGTTGCCGATTTGTCCTCTTGATGGTGTCTTTTGCCTTACAGAAACTTTGTAATTTTATGAGGTCCCATTTGTCAATTCTTGCTCTTAGAGCATACGCTATTGGTGTTCTGTTCAGAAACTTTCTCCCTGTACCGATGTCCTCAAGGGTCTTCCCCAATTTCTTTTCTATTAGCTTCAGAGTGTCTGGCTTTATGTGGAGGTCCTTGATCCATTTGGATTTGAGCTTAGTACAAGGAGACAAGGATGGATCAATTCGCATTCTTCTGCATGCTGACCTCCAGTTGAACCAGCACCATTTGTTGAAAAGGCTATCTTTTTTCCATTGGATGTTTTCAGCCTCTTTGTCGAGGATCAAGTGGCCATAGGTGTGTGGGTTCATTTCTGGATCTTCAATCCTGTTCCATTGATCCTCCTGCCTGTCACTGTACCAATACCATGCAGTTTTTAACACTATTGCTCTGTAGTATTGCTTGAGGTCAGGGATACTGATTCCCCCAGATTTTCTTTTGTTGCTGAGAATAGTTTTAGCTATCCTGGGTTTTTTGTTGTTCCAGATGAATTTGATAATTGCTCTTTCTAACTCTGTGAAGAATTGAGTTGGGATTTTGATGGGTATTGCATTGAATCTGTATAGTGCTTTAGGCAAAATGGCCATTTTAACTATATTGATTCTACCGATCCAGGAGCATGGGAGGTTTTCCCATTTTTTGATGTCTTCTTCCATTTCCTTCTTCAGAGTCTTGAAGTTCTTGTCATACAGATCTTTCACATGTTTGGTAAGAGTCACCCCAAGATACTTTATACTGTTTGTGGCTATTGTGAAGGGGGTCATTTCCCTAATTTCTTTCTCAGCCTGCTTATCCTTTGAGTATAGGAAGGCCACTGATTTGCTTGAGTTGATTTTATAACCTGCCACTTTGCTGAAGTTGTTTATCAGCTGTAGGAGCTCTCTAGTGGAGTTCTTTGGGTCACTTAGGTAGACGATCATGTCGTCTGCAAATAATGATAGTTTGACTTCTTCCTTTCCAATTTGTATCCCTTTGACCTCCTTAGGTTGTCGAATTGCCCGAGCTAGTACCTCAAGTACAATATTGAAAAGATAAGGAGAAAGGGGGCAGCCTTGTCTGGTCCCTGATTTCAGTGGGATTGCTTCAAGTTTCTCTCCATTTAGTTTGATGCTGGCTACTGGTTTGCTGTATATTGCTTTTACTATGTTTAGGTATGGGCCTTGAATTCCTGTTCTCTCCAAGACTTTAAGCATGAAGGGATGCTGAATTCTGTCAAATGCTTTTTCAGCATCCAATGAAATGACCATGTGGTTTTGTTCTTTGAGTTTGTTTATGTAGTGGATTGTATTGATGGATTTCCGTATATTGAACCAACCCTGCATTCCCGGGATGAAGCCTACTTGATCATGGTGGATGATCGTTTTGATGTGTTCTTGGATTCGGTTGGCAAGAATTTTATTGAGTATTTTTGCATCGATGTTCATAAGGGAAATTGGTCTGAAGTTCTCTTTCTTTGTTGGATCTTTGTGTGGCTTTGGTATCAGCGTAATTGTGGCTTCGTAGAAGGAATTGGGTAGTGTTCCTTCTGTTTCTATTTTGTGGAATAGTTTGAAGAGTATTGGTGTTAACTCTTCTTTGAAGGTCTGGTAGAATTCTGCACTGAAGCCATCTGGTCCTGTGCTTTTTTTGGTTGGAAGACTTTCTATGACTCCTTCTATTTCTTTAGGCATTATGGGACTGTTTAGATGGTCTAGTTGGTCCTGATTTAATTTTGGTATTTGGTATCTGTCAAGGAAATTGTCCATTTCCTCCAGATTCTCCAGTTGTGTTGAATATAGGCTCTTGTAGTAGGATCTGATGATTTTTTGGATTTCCTCAGTTTCCGTTGTTATATCTCCCTTTTCATTTCTAAGTTTGTTAATTTGGATACTTTCTCTGTGCCCTTTGGTCATTCTGGCTAAGGGTTTATCTATCTTGTTGATTTTCTCAAAGAACCAGCTCCTGGTATTGTTGATTTTTTGTATGGTTCTCTTTGTTTCTACTTGATTGATTTCGGCCCTGAGTTTGATGATTTCCTGCTTTCTACTCCTCCTGGGCGAAATAGCTTCTTTTTGTTCTAGGGCTTTCAGGTGTGTCATTAAGCTGGTAATGTATGCTCTCTCCATTTTCTTTTTGGAGGCACTCAGGGCTATGAGTTTTCCTATTAGCACTGCTTTCATTGTGTCCCATAGATTTGGGTATGTTGTGTTTTCATTTTCATTGTGTTCTAAAAAGTCTTTAATTTCTTTCTTTATTTCTTCCTTGACCAAGGTATCATTGAGTAGAGTATTGTTCAGTTTCCACGTGTATGTGGGCTTTCTGTTGTTTCTGTTGCTATTGAAGACCACTTTTACTCCATAGTGATCAGATAGGAGGCATGGGATTAGTTCGATCTTCTTATATTTGTTGAGGTCTGTCTTGTGACCAATTATATGGTCGATTTTGGAGAAGGTACCATGAGGTGCTGAGAAAAAGGTATATTCTTTTGTTTTAGGATAGAATGTTCTATATATATCTGTTAAATCTAATTGGTCCAAAGCTTCAATTAGTTTCATTGTGTCCCTGTTTAGTTTCTGTTTTCCTGATCGGTCCATTGAGGAAAGTGCAGTGTTGAAGTCACCCACAATTATTGTGTTAGGTGCAATGTGTGCTTTTAGTTTTAATAAAGTTTCTTTTACGAAAGAGGGTGCCCTTGCATTTGGGGCATAGATGTTCAGGATTGACAGTTCTTCTTTTTGTATTTTTCCTTTGACCAGCAAGAAGTGTCCCTCAGGGTCTCTTTTGATGACTTTGGGTTGAAAGTCAATTTTATCTGATATTAAAATGGCTACTCCAGCTTGTTTCCTGAAACCATTTGCTTGTAAAATTGTCTTCCAGCCTTTTACTCTAAGGTAGTGTTTGTCTTTGACCCTGAGGTGTGTTTCCTGTAAGCAGCAAAATGTAGGGTCCTGTTTACGTATCCATTCAGTTAGTCTGTGTCTTTTTATTGGGGCATTAAGTCCATTGATTTTAAGAGATATTAAGGAATAGTGATTGTTACTTCCTATCATTTTTGACCTTATTTTTTAAATTTTAATGCTTAACTTCTTTTGGGTTTGATGAAAGGTTACTATCTTGCTTTTTCCAGGGTGAAGTTTCCCTCCTTGTATTGGTGTTGTCCTCCTATTATCCTTTTTAGGGCCGGGTTTGTGGATAGATATTGGGTAAACTTGGTTTTGTCATGAAATATCTTAGTTTCTCCATCTATGGTGATTGAGAGTTTTGCTGGATATAGTAGTTTTGGTTGCCATTTGTGTTCTCTTAGAGTCTGCATGAGATCTGCCCAGGACCTTCTAGCCTTCATAGTCTCAGGTGAAAAGTCTGCTGTGATTCTGATAGGTCTTCCTTTATATGTTACTTGGCCTTTTTCTCTTACTGCCTTTAGTATTCTTTCATTGTTTAGAACATTTGGTGTTTTGATTATTATGTGACGGGAAGTATTTCTGTTCTGGTCCAGTCTGTTTGGAGTTCTGTAGGCTTCTTGTATATTCATGGGCATCTCTCTCTTTAGGTTAGGGAAGTTTTCTTCCATAATTTTATTGAAGATGTTTGCTGGCCCTTTAAGTTGTAAATCTTCACTCTCATCTATGCCTATAATCCTTAGGTTTGGTCTTCTCATTGTGTCCTGGATTTCCTGGATATTTTGGGTTACAAGCTTTTTGCATTTTGCATTTTCTTTAACTGTTGAGTCCATGGTTTCTATGGAATCTTCAGCATCTGAGATTCTTTCTTCTATCTCTTGTATTCTGTTGTTGATATTTGCATCTCTGTCCCCTGATTTCTTCCCAAGGCTTTCTATCTCCAAAGTTGTCTCCCTTTGAGTTTTCTTAGTTGTTTCTACTTCTGATTTTAGATCCTGGATGGTTTTGCTTAGCTCCTTCACTTGCATGTTTGTGTTTTCCTGTAATTCTTTAAGAGATTTTTGTGTTTCGTCTTTCATGACCTCAGCCTGTTGACCAAAGTTCTCCTGTATTTCTTTAAGAGATTTTTGTGTTTCGTCTTTCATGACCTCAGCCTGTTGACCAAAGTTCTCCTGTATTTCTTTAAGTGTTTTTTGCATTTCCTCCTTGTTGGCTTTTGTATTCTCCTGGATTTCTTTCAATGATTTTTGTGTTTCCCTTGCAAGGGCTTCTAACTTTTGATCCATTTTCTCCTGAATTTCTTTATGTATGACCTTCATGTGTTCCTGTACCAGCATCATGACCAGTGATTTTAAATCCAAATCTTGTTTTACTGGTGTGCTGGGGTATCCAGGACATGTTGGTAGAGGAGAATTGGGTTCAGATGTTGCCATATTGCCTTGATTTCTGTTAGTGACGTTCCTGAGTTTGCCTTTTGCCATCTAGTTCTCACTGGTGTTAGTTTATCTTCTCAGTGCTGGACTCACCAGTGCAAGCTGCCCCTTCCCAGTTGGCCTCTGGTGCACAGCTTACCTCCTGCACTGCTTGTAGACAGTGTGCTGCTGCCCAGGCTGTTCAGATCCCAAAGCAGGCACCCGAAGGCTCCCTCTGGGGCCCGCTGGATTCACTGGAGCACACTGACTTCTCCCAGCTGGCCGCCCGGAAGCCCAGCTAGCCACTTGCAGGACTTGGAGATGTAATGCTGCCGCCCAGACTGATCTGGATCCGGAAGCGGAGAGAGTAGAGCTAAGGGCTTCTGCCTGAGGCCTTGCCCCAGATTGTGTCTGTGGAGCAGATGGAGCCCGTGTGCACTCCCAGGGAGTGCCGACGGTGTATGCTACTGTGACCTCCCCTGTGTTCCGCTCACTCCGCTGGGCAGCCGATCCGCCAACCGGGCTGTCGCACACAAGGTTAGCCTGGCCGCCCAGTCCCTGAGTCCAGGCAAAAGCCTGGGAGGCCAAGGTCCGAGCAAAGTTCCCCTAAGGCGATGACTGTTAATTGGGTCTGCCAGGTGACTAGGATGGCGGCGGGCGTGCGCGCCCGCGCTCCCTGAAAGCACTGGGAGAGTCTGCTTTGCTAACAATCACCTGGGCGGGTTGACTCACAGATGGCCCACCAAGCCGCCCAGTTCTTGGGGTCAGTCCTGTGTCTTTTGGGGCCTGGACCCCTGCTTTGTTAGCCTTAGGCTATGCCTGTTACAGGTCTGCCCGCCTGAGCTCTCTGTTGTCCTGCAGGCAAAATGGCGGCGGCGCGCTCGCAGGCCTGGGCAAAAAAAAAAAAACCTCCTGCCTGGGTTGGCACCCCGATGGCCCCCCGACCCGCCCAGGGCCTGGGTGCAGGCCAACGCCCGTCGGGGTCAGACCACCGCGGTGTTGGCCTCGGATTATGTTTGTGTACCTCAGTCCGATCCGTGGAGTACGGAACCAAGATGGATGCACCTCTCCTGACTGGTGGGAGGCCGAGTTCTGAAGTGGCCTCCGTGCAGGAAAGGCGCCGCACAACTGCAGCTGCTTGCTGCCCGGCTGGTCAGCGAAGGTCAGTGGTCGTGGGCGCAGGGCCTAACTGGTCCCTGTGACGCCTTGGTTCCACTGCTGATGGCCCTTCAGCTGGAGCAGCCACTGATGCCGTGCCGCTGCCGCTGCCGCCGCCGCTCAAAAGCGAGCTCGAAGTGCAGTGGAAATATCTTATCACACCAGTCGTTGTGTATATTCCAGTGGTCACATCTGGGCAAAGGTGAAGATATAATTGCTAATTTTCCTCACATGTGGTAGAGAAAAAGTAAGTACACGTTATGAAAACAGTGGAGCTTAACAGATGGATGAATTGGAATAAAACCACTTCAGAAAAATTTGTTCTGCCCTTCAAGTTATATGAGTGAGAATAATAAGAACCTGAAGGTCCATCTATTCGCATGACTAGCATGCTGATGCTAGCTCTCACTGGGAACCTCAAATGGATGTTTCAATGCACTGCTTGTGCTTCCTCACAGCATGGCAATAAATAACAGCTGTAACATGCACAACCTTTCCAAAGTCTGCCAAAAGAAGGTACAACATTGTTCCTATTTTATTTGCAAGCCATTGAAGCTCAAAGAAAGGAAATATGTAGTGTACTATTAATGGGAGAAGTGTCAATGTTTCTTGCCATGAAGAGGTAGCATGGCATTTAGTAATGCTTCCTAAACACTTTTCACTTTGAATTATGATGCCATAGTAGGTAACAAAATATTGACTGCAAAATAAATACAGGGGCCAATGTGAATGGGATAATTCTGAGCTAGGATTACTCATCCTACTTAGGAGTAAAGAGTCATGGATGTTGGGTGGTATATATAAGTTAGTTTTAAAATCACTCTCTCTTTTACATTTTTAAGATTTGCTTTATTAATTTTAATAATCTATGTGTGTAAGCCTACATGTGGGCATGGGCGAGTGTGTACATGTGCCTGTGAAGGTCAGCTGAGTCAGATGCCCTTGTAGATGAAACTAAAGACTGTTTGTTAGCTGTCTGCTGTGGGTACTGGGAACAAAGATCAGGTCCTCTGGAAGAGAATTACTAGGTTTAGCCTCCGGGACAATTCTCTAGACCTTTATTCTTCAATTCAATATAAGAAGATTCTTGGACTTCCAGGTTCTGTCTGCAGCTGGAGACCATCCTCTGCTACAGGGCCCCATACCCAGGTGGCACAGGGAGGTAGCTAGCATCCCAGAAGTGCAGACAGGCCTGGGAGCTCAGGAAAGACTATCTCTGCTACTCAGAAGAACCCACCATGAGGGAGCTTGTCTCCCCAGAGTGCCTACCCACCTGAGTGCACAGAAAAGACTACTACTTCTCTTCACATTTGTGGCCCAAGATGGACCTTCTCAGAGCCATCAGGACACAAGAACCAAGAATCAGATGGAAGCATAATCCTTCTGGTTTCATTCTTAGCTGACAATGACCACAGTTCTCCATACCTAAATTCTTCCCAGAGAGAATTTTCCAACTTTCCAACCTTTAAAGAGCCAGGAAACATCTTCAACAAAATTATAGAAGAAAATTTGTCTAGCCTAAGGAGAGAGATGCCCATGAACATACAAGAAGCCAACAGAAATCCAAATAGACTGGACCAGAAAAGAAATTCTTCTTGTCATATCATAAACAACACACAAAATGCACTAAACAAAGAAAGAATATTAAAAGCAGTGAGGGAAAAAGGTCAAGTAATGTATAAAGGAAGACCTATCAGAATTATACCAGATTTCTCACCAGAGACTATGAAAGCAAAAAGATCCTGGGCAGATCTCATACATACCCTAAGAGAACAAAAATGTCAGACCAGACTACTATACCCAGCAAAACTCTCAATTACCATAGATTAAGAAATCAAGATATTCCATGGCAAAACCTAATTTATACAACATCTTTCCACAAATCCAGCCCTACAAAGTATAATTGATGGAAAACATCAACACAAAGAAGGAAACTACACCCTAGAAAAAATCAAGAAAGTAATCTTTCAACAAACCCAAAAGAAGATACCCACACAAACATAAAAATAATATCAAAAATAATTGATATAGTTATTGAAACAACAATAACTATGCCTTAATATCCTTTAACATCAATGGACTCAATTCCTGAACATAAAGACATAAAGAAACAGACTGGATATGTAAACAGGACCCAGTATTTTGCTGCATTCAGGAAAGGCACCTCAGTGTCAAAGACAACCACTAACTATCTCAGAGTAAAAAGCTAGAAAACAACTTTCCAAGTAACTGGTCCCAGAAAACAAGCTGGAGTAGCCATTCTAATATCAGATAAAATCAACTTTCAACCAAAAGTCATCATAAAAGATATGGAAGGACACTTCATACTCATCAAAGGAAAAATTTACCCAGAAGAACTCTCAATTCTGAACAAATATGCTCCAAATGCAAGGGCACCCGCATTCATAAAAGAAACTTTATTAAAGCTTAATGCACACATTGCATCTTACACAATAATTGTGGGGGACTTCAACACCCCATTCTTATCAATGGACAGATCAGGCAAACATAAACTAAACACAGTGAAACTAACAGAAGTTATGGACCAAATGGTTTTAATAGATATCTATAGAACATTTTATCTCAAATCAAAAGAATATACCTTCTTCTCAGCACTTTATGGTACATTCTCCAAAGTTGATCATATAATTTGTCACAAAACATACCTCAACAGATGTAAAAAGATTGAAATAATTCCATGCCAACTATCAGATTAGTACAGATTAAGGCTGGTCTTCAATAGCAATAAAAACAACAGAAAGCCCACATACACATGGAAGCTGAACAATGATCTACTCAATGATAATGTGATCAAAGAAGAAATAAGGAAAGAAAACAAAGACTTTTTAGAATGCAATGAAAATGAAAGTCCAACATATAAAAACTTATGGGACTCAATGAAAGAAGTGAAAAGAGGAAAACTCATAGTTCTGAGTGACTCCAAAATTAAACTGGAGAGAGCATACATTAGTAGCTTAATAGCACACCTGAAAGTTCTAGAACAATAAAAAAAAGAAGCTAATATACCCAAGAGGAGTAGCCATCAGGAAATAATGAGATTCAGGGCTGAAATCAACCAAGTAGAAACAAAGAATCAACCAAACCAGGAGCTGGTTCTTTGAGAAAAAAAAAAAAAAAAAGGATAGATAAACTCTTAGCCAGACTAACCAGAGGGCACAGACACAGTATCCTAATTAAGAAAATTAGAAATGAAAAGGGAGATAAAATAACAGAAACTGAGGAAAATCAAAAAGTCATCAGCTGCTACTACAAAAGCCTATACACAACACAACTGGAAAAAATTTACATGACATGAACAATTTTCTAGACAGATACCAAATACCAAAGTTAAATCAGGATCAGATAGACCATCTAAACAGTCCCATAACCTCTAAAGTAATAGAAGCAGTTATTGAAATTATCCCAAACAAAAAATCCACAACCAGATGGGTTTAATGTAGACTTCTATCAGACCTTCAAAGAAGACCTAATACCAATACTCTTCAAACTATTCCACAAAAAAGGAACAAAATGAATACTACCCAACTCATTCTATGAAGCCACAGTAACACTGATATCAAAATCACACAAAGATCCAACAAAAAATAGAACTTCAGACCAAATTCCCTTATAAAAATCGATACAAAAATACTAAAAAAAAAATCTTGCCAAACCATATACCCAGAGGATTCCCCACCATGTAATAAGGATACATGCTCCACTATGTTCATAGAATCCCTATTTATAATTGCCAGATGCTGGAAAGAACCCAGGTATCCCTCAACAGAAGAGTGGATGCAAAAAATGTGGTATATCTACACAATGGAGTACTATTCAGCCATTAGAAACAATGAATTCATGAAATTCTTAGGCAAATGGATGGAGCTAGAGAACATCATACTAAGTGAGGTAACCCAGACTCAAAAGGTGAATCATGGTATGCACTCACTAATAAGTGGATATTAACCTAGAAAACTGGAATACCCAAAACATAATCCACACATCAAATGAGGTACAAGAAGAAAGGAGGAGTGGCCCCTGGTTCTGGAAAGACTCAGTGAAGCAGTATTCGGCAAAACCAGAATGGGGAAGAGAGAAGGGGTGGGTGGGAGGACAGGGGAAGAGAAGGGGGCTTACGGGACTTTCGGGGAGTGGGGGGGCTAGAAAAGGGGAAATCATTTGAAATGTAAATAAATTATATCAAATAAAAAAAATTAAAAAAAAATCTTGCCAAACGAATCCAAGAACATATCAAAATGATCATCCAACATGATCAAGTAGGCTTCATCCCAGTGATGCAGTAATGGTTCAATATATGGAAATCCATCAATGAAATACACTACATAAACAAACTAAAAGAAAAAAAACCACATGATCAGTTCATTAGATGCTGAAACTGCATTTGACAAAATTCAGCATCCCTTCATGTTAAAAGTCTTGGAAAGATCAGGAGTTCAAGGCCCATGCCTAGACATAGTAAAAGCAATATTCAGCAAGCCAGTAGCCAACATCAAACCAAATGGAGAGAAATTTGAAGCAAGGCCACTAAAATCAGGGACTAGACAAGGTTTCTCTCTCTCTCTCTCTCTCTCTCTCTCTCTCTCTCTCTTCAATATAGTACTTGAAGTTCTAGTTAGAGCAATTAGTAAACAAAAGGAATTCAAATGAATATAAATAGAAAAGGAAGAAGTCAAACTATCCCTGT